>NC_133465.1:61766133-62081143 GCF_048565385.1 Saimiri boliviensis | reverse complement strand
CTTCCTTGTCCCAATCAGCTGCATTAAAAGGACTGGCAGAATAGAAAGCAAATCCCTTGGGAAAGAATGGACATCCTGGCCCTAAGGCCTCTGGGAGACACACTGGGAGTGGCTTTTTTTGGTATGTTTTATAGACTGGTACCTGTTCCTTTATCTTTCCATCTGGGCTAGCCAGGTGGGGCTGAAAAACGTAGAGTGCAGGGAAGCCGTTGATTCTGGTCCTGCAGTGACTTGGTACACCTGAGACAATGCGAGCCTGTTAGCTTTCTCTTCTTCTCCTCTTCTCCGCCTCCCCTTGCCTCCCCCCACTGACATCCTGGACTTAATCATTCAGGCCAAAGGAAACAAGGAAAAGCTCGGCTCAGCGTTTTAGCAGAACAGGCTGGGAATGAAATAATGAAGAAAAAAGACAGTCCCAGAAGGAGAAAGAATTTATACGGGACTTAATCTTTCTTCCTAAGGAGAGGGCATCTGCTTATTCATCCCTCCCTCATTCTTTGTCAGTGGTTTCTCATTTAATTCTCATTTAATTCTTCCTTCTATACTCCACCTCCCTGATGGACCCGTTGTCAAGCTTATTGCCAGGGCTACCTTAAACATACGTGAAATCTGTGCTTGCTCAAAGAGCATCCTTGTGCCCATGGGGTGGATCTTGAAAGAGGTCCACGGTCACATGGTTGCCTTTTTTAAGACAGTTCTTTTTGTCAGATGAGCTAGTGCTTAGCGCCTCGTGGGAGCCGGCTTATTTGGTGCTGTGTTTATTAGGGGAGGAAACTGAGGCTTTGTGTGGTTATTCATGAGAGGCTGAAAGGTGTCCACCCTGTTCTTATGGGAAATGAGGTGGCACAGCTGCCAGGAATTCCACCCCATCTAGTCACCCATCTGGCAGGTATGACGTTGGTTCCCAAGTCTCCCCCAGTCACTCTTATTACAGTTATTGCTCTGGAACCTCTTACGTTCTGCTCATGATCTGGGTTCAGTACCTTCACCAGCTCAGAGCGCACAGTTCCTCTTCTGGCTAGCTGCCCCTCGGCAGCGATGCTTAACGTTGGCTGATCACCGGACTCAGCCGGGGAGCTTTCACTGCTGCCTCAGTCCTGCCCTTACAGATTCTCCCTTAACTGGGCTAGGATGAGGCTGAGACAGTGAGAGTTTGAAAAGCTTCCCAGGTGATTCTCATGAGCAGCCAAGGTCAAGAAGGAACCATTCCTCTGGGCCAGTGTTTCTACACTGGGGACAATTTGGCTGCCTGGTCCCTCCATCCCAGACATACCCAATGTCTGAGACATTTTTGATGATCACACCTAGCATGGGGTTGTGGGAACTCTGGCATCTAGTGGATAGAGGCTGGGGATGGCACCGGACATTGCACGATGCACAGGACAGTCTCCCACAACCAAGAATTATCCAGCCCTGAGTGTGCCTTGTTGAGAAATCTGGCTCTCAACTTGTGCTTCTTACATTTGAGTTTGCATCAGAATCACCTGGAAAGCTTATTAAAGCAAATGGCTGGGCTGCGCTCTCAGAGGTTTTTATTCAGTAAATCTGGAGTGGAGCTCAGGAACTTGCATTCCTAACAAGTTCCCAGGTGATATCAAGCCTGTTGATCAGGGCTGCAGTTTGTCTTTGAGTGACCCTGAATCCCACTTGCCTAGATCTGCGATATATTGGATCCATGATGATTACGAAAAATCCAAGACAACGGGCGGGGCATGGTGACTCACCCCTGTCATCCCAGCACTTTGGGAGGCCGAGGCGGGGGGATCATTTGAGGCCAGGAGTTCAAGATCAGCCTGGCCAACATGGTGAAACCCCATCTCTACTAAAATACAAACATTAGCTGGGTGTGGTGTCACATAACTGTTATTCCAGCTACTCGGGAGGCTGAGGCAGGAGAATCACTTGAACACAGGAGGCAGAGGTTGCAGTGAGCTGAGATTGTGCCACTGCACTCCAGCCTGGGTGAGACTCTGTTTAAAAAAAAAATCCAAGACAACAATGACCTAACTAAGACAGAAGAGCATTTCTCTCTCACATCGAAATCCAGAGGAAGGCCACTGAAGGCTAACGTGACAGCTGTGGAGTTATTAGCCATCCAGGCTCCCGTCATCTTGTTAGACCATCTGACTGCAGGACTTCCGTTTTCCATATCCCTCAGAGTCCAAGATGATTGCTGGAGCACCAGCCATCATGTCCTCATTGAAAGCAGAAGATAGTAAAGGCAGGCAAGTAAAAACTGGGCATCCAGCATCTTTGGAAGCAGCCTCCCAGAAGTCCTGCAACACTTCTGCTTACATCTCCTTGGCCAGATCTTTGTCACATAGTCATATCTAACTGTGAGGAAGGCTGGGAAATGTAGTCTTTTTACTCTGGGCTGCAATGTGTGAACTCCAGATGAGAGTTCTATTCCTAAAAGGAAAGGATAGAATAGATACAGGAGTGGGAAACTAACAGATTTATGCTCATCTGTGCACACCTATTCTTTCCTAAGGTTGTGGTGTATTTGGCATCTACCATGTGCCAGCTGCTTTTCATGATTTTATCTCATTTAATCCTAAGAGCTTTGCAAGGTGGTTAATAATATCTCTGTTTTGCAATGATGAAACTGAGGCTTTCAGAGATGAAGCCACCTGCCCAAGCTACAGTCAGCAAATGGTTTAATTTAACAGCCCACCTCAAAGCTGGGCTACTTTTTGTCTTAGATGCTCTCAGAGACCTGCTCTTTTCTTGCTGAGGCTGCAGGGTGTTGGTTTGACCTTCCTAAGCCAAATTCCTGATCCCACCCCTTTTGCCCAGATCCCCTTAATTGTTACCCATATCCCTCCTGTGATACTCTCTGCAAAAGTCTCTGGGAAAATGCAGACACTGTATTAACAGGATTAGTTTCTTATTGTTGGTGTGATAAATGACCACAAACTTAGGGATCAGATTTGAATTGGAGGACAGGCAGCAGGTATCCGCAGGTCGGTGTCTGTGGAAGAAAGCCCCACACATTTGGTCACGGATGTCTTCTGTGTTGATTCTTATGGTGTGAGAGCAAAGAAAAAGCATGGTTGGAGACAGTTTTCCCTATACAGTCACGATGAGGGCCCAGAGGGACTGACAGGGAAGAAGATGGTTCTCCAGCTTACAGAACTCAGAGAAACATGTTCAGTGGTTTATTCTAAAGGCTACAGGTGAAGAGATGCATAGGGTGAGGTGGGGGAAGGAGACGCGGAGATTCCATGCCCTTCCTGGATGCACCACTCCCTAGGAACGTCCATGTGCTCAGCTGTCTGGAAGATCCCCAAAGAAACCTGGCCTCTTGTTTTGTTTTTTTTTTTTGAGACGGAGTTTCGCTCTTGTTACCCAGGCTGGAGTGCAATGGCGCGATCTTGGCTCACTGCAACCTCCACCTCCTGGGTTCAGGCAATTCTCCTGCCTCAGCCTCCTGAGTAGCTGGGATTACAGGCATGTGCCATCATGCCCAGCTAATTTTTTGTATTTTTAGTAGAGATGGGGTTTCACCATGTTGGCCAGGATGGTCTTGATCTCTTGACCTCGTGATTCACCCGCCTCGGCCTCCTGAAGTGCTGGGATTACAGGCTTGAGCCACTGTGCCCGGCTGGGTTTTATGGAAGCTTCATGACATCAGCTTTCCTTCCCCCAGGGTATAGGGCAGGTCCCTCTCTGGGGAGGTCTCAAGACCCATAATCAGAAAGGTGGGGAAGATTAGTCCTGCCTTGGGGAAGCACAGTGACTTAAAACAACACAAATTCATTATTTCGCAGCTCTGGGGACCAGCTTCACTGAGCAAAAGTCCACGCATCTACGGGGCTTCCTTCTGGAACTTCTAGGGAGAATCTGTTTTTTGGACCCCTTTTTTGAATCCTTCCAACATCTTGCTTCCATTATCACACTGCCTACTATCTCTCTGGGACCAGATCCAGATCTTCCTCTGCCTCAATCTGTCTTTTTTTGTTGTTGTTGTTCCTGAGACAGAGTCTTGCTCTGTCTCCCAGGCTGGAGTGCAGTGGTGTGATCTCAGCTCACTGCAACCTCTGCCTTCCAGGTTCAAGCAATTCTCCTGCCTCAGCTACCCGAATAGCTGGGACTACAGGTGCCTGCCACCGCACCTGGCTAATTTTTGTATTTTTTGTAGAGATGGAGTTTCACCATATCGGCCAGGATGGTTTCGAATTCCTGACCTTGTGATCCACCTGCCTCGGCCTCCCAAAGTGCTGGGATTACAGGCATGAGCCACTGCGCCCAGCCACCTCTCTCCTATAAGGACACTTACCATCACAATCAGGGCCGGCCTGGATAGTCCAGGTGGCTTTTCAAGCTCCTTACCTTCATCACACCTGCACAGACCCTTTTGCCATCTGAGGCTCCATTCACAGTTTACAGGGATCAGGATGTGGGAATCTTTCCACAGGAGCCCTCTTGCTACTGTTCTTTCATTTCTTAACCCCATCTTTTTTTTTTCCAAACACAGAATGTACATAGATTTCACTTCTGTCTGGGGGTTTTAAAAGAGGCCAGAAACAAGGTCTGCAGGGCAAGGAGAGATGTGTTGAAGGGCTTGTCTAATCAGCTCCCAGCGGCCATAGCAACAGGCATGAAAACATTCAAGTGGAAGGGACCTGGGAGTGGAGGGAAAGGCAGGGAAGTATCCTGCCCCAGAGGGGTCCATGCCACCTTGGCCAGGTGACTTACCCTGTGGAGTGACGTGTGATGGAGAAGCCTAAACCGTAGATACGGTGGTTCTGTAGCAAGCTTTGCAAAGCTTCACTGTAGCTCCAGGGAACAGGATCTCTAGATGCCTTCTAATTCCTGTGCCTCCTGTGGTCTTTCTCCGGGCTAATAGCGGTGTGTCTTGAGTAGAATACAAATGCCATATCTAGAAGAGTTTGATCTGGGGGGAGGAGGGAGAGTTAGACCCTGCTTATGGCCTAACCTCGTTTCCCTCCCCTGTGTGGATTCCCTCATTCCCCCTCCACACCCCTCTTGGCTGGGCCAGCCCTGTTGGGACGAGAGTCTGGGGTGTTGTATGTTTTGCTTTTTATTTTATTTTGCAAATGCCTCACAGCATTCCCCTCTGTGTTTAATGTCCCATTGCCAAGTGCATGCAGTTGCCCAGCAACACGAAGGAAGTCCCTGTGTGATTCACCCGGCTGTTGCCAATTAATTTGCGAGCTGCATGCATCTCCCAGGGGAAAAGGGCTCTCTCCGAGACAGCTCAGAGGGCCGCTGCTACCCAGGCAGAGAAAGGAAACCAGAGAACGGTTAGCAGAACTTTGGGTTTCTGTGGGTGTTTTCAATTCCAGATGAAAGGGCGTGTCCAGGGAACCCTGGCAACACCTGGGCAGAGACTCCTGGCTTCCTTCTCAGCCACCAATCAGAGAGCTGTCCAGAGCGCACAGATGCTTCTGTGTCTGCCCATTGGTTGTCTTTTTGTTTTTTTATTCTTTTAGTTTTTAGTTGACTCTGAAATGCAGACTCTCCTGTCCCAGTTCCTCTGCAGAGAAACGTCTTGAACCATCTTCCTCCTCGTCAGCCCCCTCCCAGGCTCTCATCGTGACTGTGTGGGGAAAACTCTTTCCAACCATGCTTTTCCTCTGCTCTCACACTGCAACAGTCAACACGGAATATGTCGGTGACCGAATGTGTGCAGGGTTCTCCCTGATACCAATTCAATTCTGATACCATCTACCTGGAGATAGCATCAGGTCCCATGGGTTGAGGGCTCAGCACCCAAGACTGCCCCCGCTTCCCCAGACACCAGTTGCCAGTCTGGGCCTCTGGAACTTCTCACAGACCACCTTCAAGTTGGGGTTCCCATGACTCCCCTCTTTGGGTTCTATTAATTTGCTGGAGCAGCTCACAGAACTCAGGGAAACTCATTTAGTGGTGTAATCTAAAGGCTGTTACAAAGGATACAGGTGAGTAGATGCGTAGGGTGAGGTGTGGGGGAAGGGGCGTAGGGATTCTCTGTCCTCCCTGGATGTTCCACCCTCTGGGAACCTCCATGTGCTCAGCTATCTGGAAGGACCCTGAAGAACCTTGTCTTCTTGGGGTTTTATGGAAGCTTCATGACGTCTGTATTCCTTCCCCAAAGTATAGGGCAGATTCCTCTCTGGGGAGGGTCTCAAGACCCATAGTCAGAAAAGTGAGGAGGATTAGAGTCCCTGCCTTGGGGCAGGTGAAAGGAGGGCAGGAGGGGAATTCTGTTTCCTGAGGCCCAAAGCACCTAGCATTATAGCAAAAGACTGTAACAAGGGCTGTCGGAGTTATGAGCTAGGAACTTTGGATGAAAACCTGTGTGTGTGTGTGTGTGTGTGTGTGTGTGTGTGTGCACGCATGCACGCACGCATGTGTATGTAATGACACCACAGTGTCGTCTCATCTCTGGCCACTAGCGCCCTTCTCTCTGCGTTTCATGGCCTCTGCATACATCTGCCAGAGCCTCAGCTAGAGCCCTCATGAAGGAGAGTTCCTTTGCACCAGGTTGAGTGGGGCCTCCAGGTCTTTTGAGGGACAGAAGGGGGCCTGTTGGTTTCTGAATGCCTCCAGAATCCCCGGTGCATTTCCCTCAAGGCCTTGCTGTCTTCTGGCCCTATGCTTGCCTAAGGAAACCTTTGATCCATGTTATGTCTTTTGCCTGTCTGGTTGAATTCTATATCCACAGCATCTAATCCAATATGGTACTTGTGAATGCATGGGTTTGTGGTTGCCTAGGTTGACAGTGATGGCTAGAATCAGAGACCCAGAGGACAGCCTCTTTGGTAAGGCCTGTGTTATCTGTATCTGTGAATGGGCCTGATAAGGTTTGGCTCTGTGTCCCTACCAGAATCTCAATCTGGTATGCGTTTTAATCCGCATAATCCCTAGGTGTGGAGGGAAGAATCTGGTGAGAGGTGATTAGATCATGGGGGCAGTTCCCCCACGCCATTCTCGTGATAGCCAGCGAGTTATCTCGAGATCTGATGGTTTTATAAGTGTCTGGCATTTCCCCTGCTTGCTCTTCCTTCTCCTTGCGCCATGTGAGGAAGGTCTTTGCTCTCTCTTTGCCTTCTGCCATGACTGTAACTTTCCTGAGGCCTCCCACTGCATGTGGAACTGAGAGTCAATGAAATCTCTCTCCTTTGTAAATTACCCAGTCTCAGGCATTTCTTTTTTTTTTTTTTTTTTTTTTTAGACGGAGTTTCGCTCTTGTTGCCCAGGCTGGAGTGCAATGGCGCGATCTCGGCTCACCGCAACCTCCGCCTCCTGGGTTCAGGCAATTCTCCTGCCTCAGCCTCCTGAGTAGCTGGGATTACAGGCATGCGCCACCATGCCCAGCTAATTTTTTGTATTTTTAGTAGAGACGGGGTTTCACCATGTTGACCAGGATGGTCTCGATCTCTTGACCTCGTGATCCACCCGCCTCGGCCTCCCAAAGTGCTGGGATTACAGGCTTGAGCCACTGCGCCCGGCCCTAAGGCATTTCTTTATAGCAGCATGAAAACAGACTAATACAAGGCCCCTTACTTGTACTGCTGAGATTCATCAGTTTTAAAATAGGGCAGTCTCCTGAGGGCATTTGGTGCTATTCAATATATTTGTTACTCAGTAATGGAAGGTAATGTCGCGAGGTGAAAATCAAGGAAAGTATCGTGAGTCTAAGTCCATCTTAATTTATTTGCTATCAGAATTAGGGAAAAGTAAATATATTTAATGGTGTCTTCCCATTTTCTCTGAGCCATCCACTCTGGGTAAGTTCCTAATTCATTGTTAAGGGTGTTTCAGGAACAGAGAGAAGTTCCTAGTAAATCCTCAACATTAGGATTAGAAACCAGAGCCCTGCTATTCTGTAGCAAGAACACTGGCACGCTCTGTGTCTCACCTTTCCGCTATAAAGTAGATCTACCACCCCTGAGCTCCCTGCCCCATAAATCACAGAATTTTCCACTTCCTCTGGACTGGCCATGCTCAGTGGCATTTAAAAAAATCAGCTCTGGGTATCGTGGTGGGATTTGTGTAAGAGGGTTCCTGGTGATGATTCAGTGGATGGATAGTTCCTTGAGAGGTATAAATAAGCTTTTTTTCCCCCTACTTAGCTAAAATACTGCTTTTTGAAGTATATGTTCCGTTCAACAGCTAAAACCTTATGAAACAAAGACAGTAACATGATGCTAGACCCTGAAAGGGCAGAAGCTAGAATCTAACTCTCATGCTGTTTTTGGTCCACAGGATGGGAAGGAGGACCGATCAAGGGCTGCTCTCCCTCATCCACATTCCCACCAGGAAGCTTAGAGGAACCCACGCATGCCACCTGGACCCCCTGGAAGGACCTGGCTAAGGCTAGACCATCTCTTGAGAGGCAAGAGCTCCAGATTTGATTAAGAATTCTTGGCTGGGCGTGGTGCCTCATGCCTGTAATCTCAACACTTTGAGAGGCCAAAGTGGGAGGATCGCTTGAGCCGAGGAGTTCAAGACCAGCCTGGGCAATAGAGGGTGACCCCCATCTCAAAAAAAAAAAAAAAAAGTAATATAATAAAAAATTAGCAGGGCATGGTGGCATGTGCCTGTAGTCCCAGCTACCCAAGAGGCTGAGGCAAGAGGATGGCTGATGCCTGGGAAGTCAAGGCCGCAATGAACTATGATCACCCCACTGCACTCCAGCCTGGGCGACAGAATGAGACCCTGTCTCAAAAAAAAAAAGAAAAAAAAAAAATTCTTATTTTGGAGCATAAAGAAACCTCTGGATTTGAGGAGCCGTTTGGGTAGAAAGCAAAGACCCTGACACTGAGAAACAGTCTGACCTGAAGGAGCAGAGGGATGCAATCCTGGAGGTGATCTACAGTCGGAGAAGACTCATCATGCCAGACCTCGTCCTTCTTCCTTGCAGAAAATGTTTCCTCTGCTGCTACTGCTCATGAGACTCTTCCCCCACCCCATCCCAGGCAACCAAAGGGCTTTCTGCTACACCCTTTCTTGCCCCCTGCCTCCCACGTCTGCTGTGCCTTTGTACTTAGCAATTCTTCTTGTTTGCTCCATTATCTTCCAGCCGGATACAGAGTGAATAGTTAACCACACTTAGGTCAAATGGGATCTTAATCTTTGTTCCTGCTCCATCTAAAGAGGCTGGTGTTCTGTGCATTGCAAGCAGGCTTGGAATAGTGCCTCTTCTCATTTGTTTGGTATCTGGCCACCAGGTTCCAGAATGATACACAGATCAGTGGGAAAGTTCATCAGACTCTCAGACCTTAGGGCTGTTGGAGATGGCTTCAGCAGGGGAATGGATGGAGAAGGCTAGTGTTCTCTGTCCTCAGCTTTCTTTGCTTGGATCACATACAAGTGTACATTTGGAAGGGCAAAAAGTGAACAGTGTTGTTCACTGCAGCCATCTTCTGTGACACAGATGTACAGTCTGCTGTGAAGACCTTCTCTCAAGTGGCAGATGGGGGTCCATGCCAGATCATGATGCTTCATGACAGACTAACCAGCTACCAAGGGTGGTGGCGCTTAGTGAGGACCCTCCTCCCCAGTGTGTGCTGATGACACATACGTACCTGACAATAGCTTGAGTCTTCTCTGTTCCTTTTATTCTGTAGCCAACGTACGCATGATTTAAAACACTTCCTAAATATAAGTGATGGTTCACCCTAGTCCAGATGCAGAGTCAAAGCTGTTTGTACTTTATTATTATCTCCAAGGGGAATAGATGGCTTGCTTTTTGCAAAAAGAATTAAAGCTTTTGTATATTGCGGTTGATGTGCTTGTACAACCATTGAGCGACGTCAATTTCTTCTAAGTAGAGCAATGGGGTGCTTGCGGACCTCTCAGACTCATCACAAAATGATTGAGGAGAATGTCTTGGATATGTTTAGAGCTATTGAAATTTACAGACTGTTGATGGGCTTTCACCTTCTTTCCTTCCTTGATGCACAGCTACAGGCAATGTATTCCTTGGATTCCTAGAGGTGTCAAGGGACAGAGATCATAAATGCTGGTTTATTCCAAAGTCGCAGTGATAGTAAGGTAGACAGGAAACAGTCCCAGCCACTGCCTTGCTAAGCCTTTTCAAAAAGCCCAAGGTTATTCAGCAGACACAGTAGCACTAGTTGAGTTCCCAGGGTAACAAGAGCAATCACATATGGTCACCTTGGTCCTCTGTTCAGTAGCAGGGTTCGCTGCCCATGACTCTAGGACTCTGTTGTTTTGATGAGCTGAGGGTGACCAACTGTCCCAGTTTTCCCAGAACTAAAGGGTTTCTTGGGATGAAGGACATTCAGTGCTAAACCTGGGACAGTCCTGGGCAAACGGGGACCACTGGTCACCCTCCTGGGTGACTCAAGGACCCAGCGTCTACTTTGCTACTTATCTAACGGACTGATGCTGTTGATTGGTTTAGCCAATCTGCATTTAGAGCTCCTGCATCTGGTTACTTCTTTGGCCCTCGGACAACCACAGACAGATGCCATTGGATCAGGCACCAATGCCAACCAAATCCATTGTTTCCAGGATAGTAGGGTTATGTGAAGAACCAGCTGAGACCACATCTTTCTGAATGTTGTGGATGGTGGGCATGGCAGGGCTTCAACATATCAGGGATTCCTCTCCAGTACAACCTTACTTATAAAGGAAAAAATAACTTTCTCGTGAAAAATGAAACAGTTCATTAGGAAACAAAATGAATACAGCCACTGGGAACTGAGGAAGATAGACTGTAATGTGTGTGCAAGCATACAGACACACACACACACACACATACACATGCTCTCTGTAAAATAATGAGCCAAGACTCCAAATCTGCATCTTTGCTAGACAGAGATAAAGAACTAAAATCTTTGGGATGGTGTTGTCTGGGGAGCAAAGGAGTTGGCTAAAGGACTTCCTGAAATTCCTTTGAACTCTAGAATCTTTTAAAATATCAAGGGTGTGTAAACTGGGGCTAAGTATGTACATTCTCTCTAAAGTCTCCTAGATAACCTTTGAGTTCAACTCAGTGTGGAGTGGGGCCTCCCAGGTTATACTTACCTTTCTAGACACTGACTTTATCTGGGATGAGGGGGCAGAACTTGGAGGTGCTGGTCGCGGGGGCTGGGAGTGGATGAAGGGAGCGTCGCATCAGCCCAATTTTTTTTGGTCTTCATAACAAGTAAGAACAACTTGAAGGCAAATTACAGGTTCTTTCGCAGGCTAGAAAAAGCCAGGTTTTCAGGATCGTGTGGCATCCTGAAGTTGTTGCTGCTTGTCAGGGTATCTGGTCTCCATCTTTTCTGCTGAAAGACAGGCGTGAGTGTTTGCAGTGCCGGAATAGGGGCCTTCAGATAATTTCCTTCATCTGGCGTGGCAAGGCCGCAGGGAGGGAATTACACGCTAGGGTAGGGATGAACATGCACACCTACCATGTACCTTGGTGTTTGCCCCCGTTAGCGATTCTCACTCACTACCATTGGAGAGATGTGTGGTGCCATTTTCCTTTTTTAAAAGATGAATGCATTTTAGATGATCCTTTCATTTACGTTCCACTTTCATTCTTTGGTTTCAAAAGAAGTCCTGATCTTATGTCAAAGGCAACAATCCTCTTTCCCTCTCCCCGCACCCTCTCTCTCTCTAGCTCACTCTGCCACCCAGGCTGGAGTGCAGTGGCACCATCTCACCATTTTTTGTAGAGACAGGGTCTCACCGTCTTGCCCAGCCTGATCTTGAACTCCTGGGCTCAGGCAATCCTCCTGCCTTGACCTCCTGAAGTATGTGAGCCAATGTGCCCGGCCCTCTCTTTTCTTATCTCCTCATCCACATGCAATCACAGAATTCGAGAGGCTGAAGTGGTCTAAAGCATCACTCTTCTCTAGATTTATCTCTGACGAATGCAGGAATCTCCTTTCAAATCTGGCAAGGGATCAGCCAGCCCAGGGGAGAGAGGACTATGAGAGAGGCTGAGCGATGCCCAGCCTGATGGGGAAGTCAGATGAGTTTTAAAGAGTGTTTTATGCACTGTCAAGTGGCCACCAATGTCAATTTCTTAATGAGATTTTGTGCTAAATGCATTTTGCCCTCTCCCCATATCTCTGTCTCCTATTTCTGGATCCAGGTAGTTATGTTTATGCTGGTTAAAAAAAGAAAATACAGTGCAGGGAGGCAGAGAGATCTAAGTTTTTGTCTCAGAAAGTCCCTCATCATCTTAATTCCTTCCATATAAAATGAGGGGTTTGGGCCACACCCCTGGAGCCTCTTCTATTAATAGTTCTGACATTCATGATGCTGGCATATTTGATGGATAAGCTATCAGCCTTCTAGGAATCTATGTCTTAAAGATTTGCTCCGGTTTTAGGTCTCATGTGAGAATAGCGCAGTAGACATTGTCCAAGGTCCAATATAAAGTGATTTCGTCTTGCCTTAATTTCGTTATGAGCATAACTTAATTTCAAATTAGTTCCCCGCCGCCACCCACCCGACCCCAATTTTGTTCAGCCTTGCCTGTGAGGTTTTCCCTGGCATTGGAACTTGATCCACAGGAGAATTTTGATCCTCTTCAAACGGCCCTGGAAACCCATGTGGGAATATATTAGTCATGTTGACAAGAGAGAGGCGGTTCTTGCGGTGAAACAGTTCCCTCTGCTTAGGACGCTCCAGTTTAAAGGATTTCAGGGTGACCTTGGAAGTGGCCACTGACCTTGGGTAAGACCCTTATATGCCAGGCTGGTGGAGAACAGGTGAAGGGAGACCTGGAGACAGCCCTGAATTTGAGGGGTCTGGACACCTGGATACTGACCCTGCCCTTGCTTCAACTAAGTCCGGATCACATGTAAGTCAATCCAGGCCTTTTTCTGGGTCTTAGTTTTCTCATCTGTAAAAGGGGCAAAGAAGGGATAGGGGTTGGTCTTGATGATCCTCTGAGGTTCCTGCCATGCCTCAACTTGTCAGCCTTTCCTGGCCCCGCTGGTTCCTGACAAGGAGTAGCCCTTTCTCCCTTTGGCTGTCCAAGTCAAAAACACGGCTGTCCGGGAAGTCCATTACCAAAGAATACTTCAAAGCTGTTTGCACACATTGTCAGTTGCACTGAACATGAGTTTGTTGAGGGAGAAGGTAAATAGACATACAGGCTGATGACAGGAAGGGGTGGAAGGGGGACCGCTATTTACCCCCAGGGTGGTTGGGAGGGAAATAAAAAAGAAACCCTGCCTGCCGTTTTGACCAATAAATAAAAACTGGGAGCTCTGCGTGGCTAAAACTGTAGGGGATTTATTAGTTTGCTTAGTGAAAGGCAAATATTGAGTCTTAAGTTGACCCGTCCTGGGACCTGCCTTTTGGCTTTTGTATGCTGTGTGGCGCCGATCACTAGGCCCTGGGGTTATCGAGTTTTGTTAGTTTTTAAAAAAATTGTTTTCCGTCTCCGTCTTTTCTTCCTCTTTCACCTGCCCCTTCCCAGTGTGTCCCGCCTTTTTTGGTAACTTATATCTGGGTTTTGGAGGGGTGAGAAGAGCAAGGGTGGAAAACAGATCCTGCTCTTAGAACTCTCTCTGGCCGGGGCTCTGGCCAGCCTGGGGATTGCGGGAGCCCGGGATGTGGTGGCTCAGGGGAGTGAGCCCTACAGATGGTCCTCATGGGTCCCTTCCATCCTCTGTCCTGGACTCGTATTGTTAGGTCCCAGGTGTCAAGCAAAGGCCTTGTCCCTCATGAAAATGAGCATAATGACAAGCACTGGAAAGTAACAGAGTACGGCTATTTCTAAGTTTTAACCTTCCTATCCCAGTGAGTCTCCATACCCACCCATGGTAGATGATTTCAGCCTAAAAGAGGAACTGCTCAGGGTGGGGCCGTGCCCGTTAGGGTCTGACTGGGGCTTGCCACTCACCATGGAGTGAAATACTGGCACAAGAGGGCTTGGATGGTCACCGAGTCTATTCAGTTTTCAAGTAGGAGCTGCAGTGAAACGAAACTAGATGTAGCATTGTTTATCCTTGGCTTCAAACATCCCCAGCACAATCCAGGCTGTTCTAAAGCCCTGCAGTTTGTGGGTGCTAAGGTCTCATGGGTGGTGCTTGCTAACAGCCACCACTGTTGGGTACAGCACAGCAGGACACACTCCTCCATGCCAGACCCTTAAGTGCCCGTTTCCTGGTCCACCCTAGTGACTGTTCAGGATGTATCTTACTCATCCACCTGGGCACTACGGCTTCCCACTCACCACCCACGTTCTAGAACGGCTTTCTTCAGAAAGTTTCTTGGTTTCTTGCACATTCCAGTCATGAGTTTTCCTTTTTCGAGACAGGGTCTCACTATGTTGCCCAGGCTGGTGTTGAACTCCTTCACTCAAGCAGTCCTCCCACCTCAGCCTCCCAAAGTGGGATTACAGGTGTGAGCCACCATGCCTAGCCCACAAATGGTTTTTGATTGAATTCACCATGATCGTTAATCCTTTGGCAATTCTTCAAAGAAGAGTCTACTTTTTAAAGGATAGACATTGGGCACCCAGTCTACTGAAGTCCTATGAATGCTTTGAGGCTCATCTCAAATGCTTCCTTCTCTCAGAAGCCTTCCTGGATTTCTCCTTCCCTCTCAGCCAGTTGTGACCTCTCCCTCAAATATTCTAACATCTTATAGGTAACTCAAAAAAATGTTAACATTCCTTTCTTGACCACAGCACTTTAGTGTCTCATTTACTGTGCTTATAATGGACTTCTTTTGGCACCCTCTTCTCTCCCAACTCTCTTTTTCTCTCTTTTATAAGAACAGGAACTGAGTCATTCCTTACTCATTGAACATTATCCTTGAAATGCTCCCAATGTCCAGGATCACATGGCAAGCACTGTGGTGGGCATGTCATGTACTTCTCATTTAATCGTCGGCAAACAGAGACTTTACAGGAATCAATTGCTTTGACAAAGTCTTTTATGTGAACCTCGGGATTCAAAACCAGGGGCACAGACAAGCTCAAATTCAGAGCTCGTGAAGTTACAGCATGGTGGCTTTTACATGGTCGGATGTACAAGAAGGATGTTAAGTTGACTTTTCCTGTTATGAACCTGTTGTGTGTACCACCGAATTTGAGTGTTTTTTACTTGCTCAGGAGTTGTCAAGAAAGTGTTTTGCACTTTGGGAGGCCAAGACAGGAGGATCACTTGAGCCCAGGAGTTTCAGACCAGCCTGAGCAATATAGGGAGACCCTATCCCTACAAAATTAAAAACAAAACAAAACAAACAACAAACATAGCTTCAAGTGTGGTGGTGCATGCCTGTAGTCCCAGCTACTTGGGAGGCTGAGGCAGGAGACTCAGTTGAGCCTGGGAGGAGGTGGATGCAGCAGTGAGCTGTGACTGAGTCTCTGCACTCCAGCCTGGGTGACAGAGCGAAACTCAAAAAATCAATAAAAACAGAAAGTGTTTTATGAACATCAGAGACATTTTGTTTGTTGCCTGACTGGTTGCTTTCCATGTAGAAACTCTTCTTGAAAATAAAAGTGTGTCTGATTTTTGCCAGGTTACCCTGAGAGCTAGTTTCATTTTTAAGGCGGAAAATAAAAATATCAATTCAAAAGATTGGATCAAAATTTCTAATGAGTTTCTCACACTGAGCACTTGCCTGAAGCAAAAAAAAAAAAAAAAAAAAAAAAAAAAAAAAAAAAAAAAGAAACAGCAAAAGAAACAAAAAAAGAAAATTTCTCAAGAGTTTCGTTCACCCTGTCTACTAGAGAGAACTTAAAAACAGTGGATCTGCCCATTAATATCCAAATAATTTCACTCTGTCTGATACTGAGAAGTACAGACAATACAAACAAAAGGAACCTGCCCATTAATACCTAACCTCACAGGTGGAGAAGTTGGATATTGATAGGCAGATCCCTTGCCATGAGAACCAGATGTATAGGTTCAAGGGGCTTACCACCTGGGGACCAAAGGCCAAGGGAGAAAAGGGACTGCTCAGGAGCAAGCAGGCCCTGGGAGGAAGAGTCTGTCTCCCTTGACTCCTGAGTTCTCCTCCTGGGGGTTTATGGGGGGTGGGGGTGGGGAGCGGATAATGGAGGATAGAAGAGAACAGAAATGTAAGTCTCACCGTCTTGCCCAGCCTGATCGTGAACTCCTGGGCTCAAGCAATCCTCTTGCCTTGGCCTCCTGTTTTGGAGAAAAGAGGCACTGAAAGGTCACCCCATTCTTAATTCATACACGCCAGTAACATAAGAGTTTGGACTATTCTTAGTTCACCAGTAAAACAAGAGTTTGGACCCAGAGGATGTCATCTGTGAACCACAGTCACTAGGCACAGCTTCAGACATGAGCCAAGAAAGATCAGGCCATTCAGGAAATCATGAAGTTCAGTGGTTTTATGCGGCTTTCCAGTTTTCAAGCTCTTTGTAAAGCCTCTCACTGGAATCTTGCAATGGCTTTGGGAGAAGGATAGAGACCTGGTTTTGTAGGCTGAGGGAGGAATGCCCCAGACCTCTGTCCCTAAGGGCAGTGTTGTGGTTCTCTATGTATCAGTCACCATAGGCTGCTGTAACAAAACACCCCAATATATCGGTCTCTTCACCTGACGAGTTTTTCTCATTTACACATTAGTCAAATGTGACTTGGCAATCATGGGGGCTGGAGGCTCTTTTTCATGCAGAAATTCAGGGACCCAGGTTCCTTCCGTTTTAGAATATCACTACTTTCAGAGGTGCCCTCTTCTATCAATGAACACAGAGAAAATGCAGTGAGAGGACGTGCACCTATTTGACTGTCTTGGCCTGGAAGGGACACCCATCACTTCTGCTCACTTTCCATTGGCAGGAATTGATCCCAAGGCTCTCACTGGAAGCAAGAGAGCTGGGAAATGCGCAGGTCCGTGGAAGGATGGGGTGGAGAACAGGAGTGCTGGGGAGCTCTTGCAACTCTTGCCATGCGAACTGGACCCCCCTGAGGCTGCTGAGGCGTGGCTTATTGGCCTCTGTTTTGGTGGCCATTGAGGCCCATGAGTCTGGCCTTCTGGATGCCCCATTGTCACAAGCCTGAGTGTGCAGGCTTAGAGCTTTTCTACTACGAGGCTCAGAGACTTGAGGGTTCCCACCCAGGCTTTCTGGAGCTCAAAGAGAAGCAGGGACGGAGTCTTGGTGGAGGACAAAGGCTCCAGTCCAGAGTCTCTGGGCCTGAGCTGCTTCCCAGACCCCTAGCCGTGTGACCTCCAATGAGTGACTTAGCCCCACTGTGCCTCAGTTTCCTTCTTTTAAACGGCCTCCTTGGGTGGCTGCAAAGTCTGGCTGAGCTACTAGAGGTGCAGCTCTTGGGGAGATGCCAGGAGCACAACACCTAACCATTGTGACGTCGGAGCTCTCTCTGTACTCTGAATGTGGCGCCATTGGGGCCCTTCTGCCGTAACACTGCCTCAGATGACCTCTGTGTCCAGATGAGAAGAGGAAACGTGAACTTCTGCATTGCGTCTCTGTTGTCTGGCTGTGGGAAGGTGTGCTGACTCTCGCTGGCTGTGGTGGTTTTGTTTAGTACTGGGGACAGAGCTGAGCTGCACACACGGGCGCTCAGTGGTCTCTCCTTCTGGCCATTTCTGCACACCGTATCAGTCTCACATGACTCTATAACGTCAGTCAGGCATTTTTCCTAAAAGCCAAGTTCTATCCAGAATCTGTCAGTTTCATCTACTCATGGCAGAGACCCTGCAAAACACTCATGAGACATATACATCGGGTTCATGAAGCCCTTCCTGTTTCTCCCTCCAGTGGGGCAGAGAGAGGGCTGATTTCCAAGCCTTGGGGGAGCCACAAGGCGGAGAACCTTCTTCCCATTTCCACACCTAGATTTCAAATCACCCACTTCCCTGCATACTGAAGAGGCCAGCAAGGCCCCCCTCTCAGACCCCCTCCCCCTCCCCCACCGGCCTGGGCTCTTGTAACTGTGGGACCTCAGTGGCCGGGATCCTGGCACCAGCTCTGCCTGTTTGGTCTTTGGCTCTCCTGGCACTGCCAGAGAATGGAAAAGCTGATCTGTTTACAGGACGTGGGGCCAGAAGCGCATTAAAAAATAAGGAGCAAATAAAATGTCATAAACAAATTTCTTTTCCGGTAAGGAACGTTCCTTTCCCTGTCCTCCAATGTGAACCAGTTTTCCTCATGTGTTTGGATAAACTTCCATCCTGTGTAATTACCATTCCCAGGGAGGGGCTGCCTATTTCCGCTGGCTATTTATTTTGATTTTGATCATTCCTCTCTCATCTGAGTATCACACACCTAATAGTAAAGGAAACGTGTTTCCTATTGGGGCATGGGACACAGCTCTTTCCTTCCCTCCCGAGTCTTTTCCCCACCACCCCTCACTTCCAACTTCTTATGAACCTGTGGACACGGTGCCCCAGGTGCCCTGGGCTGGGGGCTGCTCCCCTGCAGCATGCAGGCGAGCTCGGAGCATTGGTTGACTGAGAACCAAGGGGCAAACAGGTGAAGCAGAAGGGAGAAATGCTTTCCAATAAAAGGTGGCACAGACCCCGAGGGGTTGTATTCAGGGGACCATCTCTCCACAGTTGGGGGTGGTCTTCAGCACGACCCCCTTTGTGAGGTTTCCTATGAGCAGAAAGCCTCTGATCTAAGGTTTCCTGACCCCGGCAGGTAGCTTATTGTAAAACCCCGGCAGGTAGCTTATTTCCATCCAGAGGAGGGAAAACACCTTATTTCAGCATTTTAATTTTTCTTTTTGCTCTGGACCAGACTGGAGAGGAAGGGAATGGAGGGGAACTGATATTTCCTAGATCGGAAGTGCATGACAGGAGGCAAAAAATGAAACTAAAAACCACCTTTGCCCAAGTGTCGTTCTTGTTTACGAATGCATTGTCTAATCCAGGATTCCTGTTTATATATTTTCAGCTATCCCTCTGGTCCCCTCCTTCCTCTCTTCCCTCTGTTTTCTTTCTGTGTTGGGATGGTGGAGCGGGGAGGTACGCCCCACAGTTAATTTCACTTTTTAATCACCTTGCGTCTGCATGGTTGGGCCAGTGGATGTTCCTGGAGGTGCTGATCTCAGAGAGGCCATGAAGTGCGGGGTGGTACTGACTTATTGACTGGTCAGAGAATCATTAGGGCTTCAGATTCCTTATGCTTTAACTCAGTGGAAGCCCCAGGAATTGGGGATGGAGGGGGGACCCATGACTTCCCCTTGAGTCCCCCCACCTCTGCTTGCCCACCTCTTCCCTTCCAGATTGCCACACCTCTACCCTTCTTTCAAAGATGGTCCAGGGCTGTCACAGGGTCACCTGGCCTAGGCTTGGTACCTAGGTTATGAGTTGGTGTCATGGTGGTAAGAGAAACCAGTCACTCTCCCCTTTGGGAGCCCTGTCTTTTGAGGACTGAAGGATAGGATGCTTATTCCAGAGGCTGCGAGGACCTCATTAGGCAACCCAGCTGGCACTGGAATGATTCTTGATGTGTGTGTTAATGGGTGAAATGCACAGAACCATGTATGTGTGCCATGGCTGGTTTCAAAAAGCTGCTGCTGGCTCTGCGCCTGGTGGGTATGAGCTTTGGGTAGACTTTTCCAGAATCAAGGAGGAATATCTAGGGATTGACCCCCAGACTGGTGCTCAGCCCCCCTTGAGAGCAATAGGAGACTCTAACTTAAAAATTATAACTCAACACTCTAATGCCGTGAGAGAGAGCTGGCGGTCCTACTTCCTCAGACTTCAGTCTTAGCAAGTCTGAAGTCCAGGCAGGTTAGCTGAGCGCCAATCTCACTCAACCGTTATTAGGGAACTCTGACCGTAGCAGGGCTTTGAGTCCTCACCTGGAATAGGATCCCCTGGATGCCTCCAAGGGCACATGCAGGAAGAGGAGGCCAGAGAAGGCATCTGGGATGCCTGGGAGGGAGGGAGGCTGCAGCCCAGGCCAAATGCTGCAGAAGCAAAATCCAATTGTGGTAGCTTTGTGCAGTCAGTCAAGGTTGGGTGCTCCCAGGTCAAAAATGCTTTTAGTAAGAGGCACTGGGGGTGGACCAGCCTCCATGTGGGACGCTGGGCTCCCCAGAGAGAGGAAGACTTCATCTGGGCTGCGGTCCCATGCTCAGTTACGCTCTATTTAGAACCTTCTTTTTTTTTTTTTTTTTTTGGTAGAAAGCAGATTGTTGGGGAGGAACTCACCAGGCCAGCTGGGGGAAGCTTTCTGAATTGTGGGTTGGGGAGACAGAGAGGGAAAGGAAAGGGCTTTGAGCAGGACAGATCCAGGTGGGCTGGTCTCACGGTCTCACCTTTCCCTGACTCTCCCTGCATATAACCACCCCCCACTCCCCACCAGCTCTGCTCAGCAGCCCATCTCTGGACAGAACTTAAACGGGGCAAAGTAGCAGCATCTGAAACCACTTTGTCCAAGGTGAGATAGGCCACTGAGATTTTAAATTCTGCAAGTCCACCCAATAAAAAGCCCCGGTGCAGTGAACACTGGATACTATAGTGTGCATTGCTGAGTGAGACTCGGGACACAGCAGGTCAGTCTTCGTGGGTGCACAGTGGCATATGACGTGATTCTTCTAATTCCCGGACGGCACAGTGGCGTGTGTCAGTGGAAACAGCATAGGATGTGGCTGATGCTTTGCTTACAGGATTTGGGTCATCTTCACCCTCCTCTACCAAAGGGATATCTTTGCTAAACGCAAACTAGGTCGCTGCAAACTCTATAAGCCAAGATAGTTGTGGGTGGTCAGAGGATTTCTGGAAACAGTATCTTAAAATTCTTCATTGCTTTAGCTTTTATCTTGCAAGAGAAATTTGATGTCTGAGGAGTGGCTTCCACTGGCCCTAGGTCAGGCTTACTCTGGAGCCAGTGGGACAGGTGGTTCTGTCTCCCGGACCCCAGTTGGCATCCTGCATGTCTCTTCTTAAAATGGACCACAGTCAATGACCCCCCCCACCCCAGCCAAGGCAACTTTGAGACCAGTGGAAGCAGCCTGAGAGCTGTGTACTTGCACCTTAACAAGCTCTGTTTCTATGGCCTTCCTAACAGATAAGATCCTGCTCATGTCGACCCAGGGGCCAGCGGATGGCTTCCTGCTGGGATCCTTTTTGTGCACGGCTGTTAGTGACCTGTACATGCTCAAATGCATGAGATGCCACATTGCTTTCCAGCTGGCCGGCTGTCTAGCCCTTCTGAGACCCTACAGAGGGTCCAGGGATGCCTTCCCAGCTCGGGATTAGACCCTTCCTAGATGCCTTTCTAACACTCAGAGGAAGGAAATGGGATAGCATCTCAATTCCAGACCCACCTCGTGTTGGCTGTGTGATTTAAGACTGTTACTTCATATGTCTGCATCTCGGCATCCTCCTGTATAATTTGAAAATTGTAGTACTGATCTCACTGATTTTCTTTCCTTTTCTGTGTGAGATGGAAGTATGCATTAATATATGTAGTTCTCAGAGCACAGGGCCTGATTCACACATCCAGCTCATATGTTAGCTATTGCTAGTGTTTATCTCCCTGATAAAAAAAACTCTCTCCTAACCTTCTCCAGGTAGCAGTCATCACCCCTACTCCTGGGGAAGCACTTCCTACGTAACTTTTATAGAATGGGTCTTGATATGGTTTGGTTGTGTCCCCACTCAAATCTCATCTTGAATTGTACTTCCCGTGGGAGGGACCCGGTGGGAGGTGATTGGTTCATGGGGTGGTTTCCCCCAAGCTGTTCTCGTGCTAGTGAAATCTGATGATTTTATAAGCCTCTGGCATTTCCTGTGCTGGCTCTCATTCTCTCTCCTGCCACCCTGTGAAAAGGTGCCCTCTGCCATGGAAGTAAATTTCTTGAGGCCTCCCCAGCCATGTGGAACTGCGAGTCAATGAAACCTCTTTTCTTCATAAATTACTCAGTCTCAGGTCTTTCTTCACAGCAGCGTGAGAACGCACTAATATAGGTCCCAGGGAATCCCAAATAGTGACGCAGTTAAGAGTCATATTGTAGGGAGAGAGATCCAAGATGGCTGATCACTAGCAGCTCGGGATTGTAGCTCCCACTGAAAACGCAAAGAACGAGAGGACGCCACACCTTCACATGAATTCTTGTTGCTCACGCACCAGGAGATTCCCAGCGGAGGAGCCCCACGGGTCGCCAGCGCGACTCTTGTGACCGGCGAGGCGGTTTTGCCGGCGCCTCGGAGCGTCGGTTCTTGGTGCAGAGTCAGAAAGGCACCATCCATCTTAACGCCGCTGATTTAGTCGGTGCAGTGGGTTGCTCAGATTTCGGCGCTGAGAATCAGTAAGTTGGACGTCCACTCAGAAACCCAATTACAAAGACGGTAATTATAAAGACCACAGATGGATAAATCTACAACGAAGGGAAGAAAACAGCCAAAAAAGGCTGAGAATACCCAAGATCAGAACGCCTCTCCCTCAGCAGGGGATCCCAGTTCCTCATCAGCAACGAAACAAGGCTTGATGGAGAACGAGTGTGTTCCAATTACAGAAGCAAGCTTCAAAACGTGGATAATAAGAAACTCCTGTGAATTAAAAGAACTTATACTAACACAATCTAAAGAAACTAAGAACTTTGAAAAAAGGTTTGACGAAATGTCAACAAGAATACAAAATTTAGAGAGGAAAATAAGTGAATTGATGGAACTGAAAAACACAATACGAGAACTACGTGAAGTATGCACAAGTTTTAACAGCCGAATTGATCAAGCAGAAGAAAGGATATCAGAGGTCGAAGATCAACTCAATGAAATAAAACAAGAAGACAAGATTAGAGAAAAAAGGATAAAAAGGAATGAGCAAAGTCTCCAAGAAATATGGGACTATGTGAAAAGACCTAATCTACGCTTGATAGGTGTACCTGAATGTGACGAAGAGAATGAATCCAAGCTGGAAAATATGCTTCAGGATATTATTCAGGAAAATTTTCCTAACTTAGTAAGGCAGGATAATATTCAGCTCCAGGTAATACAGAGAACACCACAGAGATATTCCTCAAGAAGAGCAACTCCAAGGCACATAATCGTCAGATTCACCAGGGTTGAAATGAAGGAGAAAATACTAAGGGCAGCCAGAGAGAAAGGTCAGGTTACCCACAAAGGGAAGCCTATCAGACTTGCAGCAGATCTCTCAGCAGAAACCCTACAAGCCAGAAGAGAGTGGGGACCAATATTCAACATCCTTAAAGAAAAGAACTTTCAACCAAGAATTTTACATCCAGCCAAACTAAGCTTCATAAGTGAAGGAAAAATAAAGTTTTTTGTGAACAAGCAAGCACTCAGAGAATTCATCACCACCAGGCCTGCTTTACAAGAGCTTCTGAAAGAACCACTACACAGAAAGGAACAAACAGTATCAGCCCTTCTAAAAAATACCAAAAAGTAAAAAAATCAATATAATGAAGAATTTACATCAACTAATGGGCAAAATAGCCAGCTAATATTAAATGACAGTATTAAACTCACATATATCATCAATTCTAAATTTAAATTGACTAAATTCCTCAATTCAAAGACAGGCAATTTGGACAAAAAACCAAAACTGTATGCTGCATCCAGACCCATCTCACATTCAAGGATACACAAAGACTCAAAACAAGGGATGGAGAGAGACTTACCAACCAACCAGAGAGCAAAAATAAATAAATAAAAAGCAGAAGTTACAATTTTTGCCTCTGATAAAATAGTATTTAAAGCAACAAAGATCAAAAGAAGCAAAGAAGGACATTATATAATGATAAAAGAATTAATGCAACAACAAGAAGAGTTAAAGGTCCTAAATATACACGCACCCAATACAGGAATACCCAGACATACAAGACTTATAAAGAGACTTAGACTCCCACACAATAATAGTGGGAGACTTCAACATTAATATTAGACAGATCGATGAGACAGAAAATTAACAACGATATCCAGGACTTGAACTCAGATTTGGAACAAGTAAACATAATTAACATTTATAGAACTCTCCACTTTACACAAAATATACACTCTTATCAGTACCACATCATATCAACTTAGAAGTTTAAACGAAATGTTGGTTGGCTCCTTGTTTGTTACTCTCTTCCCTCATTTTCTTTCATGTCTCCATTATTAAGGACAATTATAGGCATACCCATATTTAGACTGCATTCTAGCTCGGGCAGCAAAGCAATACCCCCATTCTCTCTCCCTCTTCCTCTTTCTCTTTCTTCCTCTTCTTTAATAAAAAAAAAAAAAAAGAGTCATATTGTAGAGTTAGGCAGGTCTGAGTTTGATTCTGACTCCGTTGCTCTTGCCCTTGTGATCGAAGTCTGTTTCTTGTAAAGTGAAGACAATGAGAGCGACACTCACTGCCCCAAGTTGTGAGGCCAGGGCTGTTTCTTACTTCTCCGTGGCGTCCTGTACCTAGGTTAGAGTGTGAAACAGTATTTGTTGAACTATTGAGTTGACTCAGTCAAGTGTTCCTCCCTCCTTCAGTAGACAGATCCTCCATTGAATAAAACCCCATCATGTTACAGCTCACTCCATGGAGGTTCCTTGCTAGCCAATCTGGATTACTGTGGGTCTTGAAGGCTTTCTTGGCTGGCAACAGTTGCTTTAATGGCCAATGGGCTTAGTAAATGTCTACTGGGTTTGGCCTCTGTCTTCGTGGTAAGAAAGCTCAGGTCCAGGCATGGTGGCTCAGGCCTATAATCCCAGTACTTTGGGAGGCTGAAGCAGGTGGATCGTTTGAGCTCAGGAGTTCAAGACCAGCCCAGGCAACATAGCCAAACCCGACTCTACTAAAAGAACAAATACAAAAATTAGCTGGCCTTGGTGGCATATGCCTGTAGTCCAGGCTACTGGGGAGGCTGAGGTGGGATGATTGTTTGAGCCCAGGAGGTTGGGTTTGCAGTGAGCTGAGATGGCACCATTGAACTCCAGCGTGGGCAACAGAGTGAGACTTATCACCCCCACGCTCCCCAAAAAGAGAAGAAGGCTCTTGTATTTATTTCTGATTCTTATTGGAGTGGTTTAAGGAGGACCGTTGGGAAGACCCCTCCCATAAAAACCAAAATACCAGCTTTTCTGTGCAATCCTGTGTATATGGTCTTGCTCTTGGTTCAATCCGAAGCAGAAAACCCACTGGACTTGGTATTGGAAACCTGAGCTGGGGATTGGCTTTGTCCAGGTGGTAGACAGAATAATGGTCCCCAAAGATACCCACATCCTGCCTGCTCCCTGGAATCCATGAACATGTGCTCAAGTGAAGGTTCTTGGGATAAGGAGATAATTCTGAGTTAAGCCCTTCAACAGTCTTTTTAAGAGAGAGGCAGGAGAGTCAGAGATTTGAAGATGCTGTAGTCTTGGCTTTGAAGATGGTGGAAGGGGCCATGAGGCCAGGAATGCAGGCAGCCTTTAGAAGATGCTGGAAGAGGCAGGGACGTGGATTGTCCTTTAGAGCCTGTGTAGGAGTGCAACCCTGCTGATGGCTTGATTTCGACTCAGTGAGAGCCATTTTGAAATTCTGATCTCCAGAATTGTAAGATAATAGGTTTGTCCTGATTTAAGCTGTTAAGTTTATGGCCATTTGTTAATATCAGTAAGAGGAAGCCCATCCTGACCCTAACAGCTGGACACTGTAGGCTTTCTCTTTGCCTCTTTGGTCTTCTGTTCTTTAGTGACATGAAGAGAGAGGATGAGGACAGCGGCACAGGGTGCACTCCGGCTGAGTCCTCATACAATCGGGGCTGCAGTTTACATAATGCCCACAGGTGCCAGGCCAGATGGGGTGAATGGGGACTGAAATCCATCCCCAGGGCTCATGATATTAGACTCGTGGCCTCATATGAGGCAATGTTTCCTGCTCTGATTCCACTATCCCTGCAGGAAGGCACCTCTACACACCCTTCCTGCACCCACAGAGCTGGGTCTCTCCCACACACCCATACATGCTGGAGATGGGCATGGGGGCTCTGGCATCCTTCCGTTGCTTCCTCCCTGACTGCCAAGATTGCAGAGTGGCCAGAGACCCTGGAGAGGGAAAACTGGCTACAGTGAGAAGTGCTGCAGAAAGACAAATTCTAGGCCTGCAGTGCAGATGCTGAATTAGCCTCAAATTTTGCTTAAGCCAAGCCCTAAGTCATGCTAAGCCATCTCTCGCTGAGAGGAGCTGTGCCCCTATTATAAACCAGTGTTCTCAACAAGGGGTGATTTTGTCCCCCTGCTCCCATCCAGGGGTTGTTTGCATGTCTGGGGACATTTTTGTTTGTCACATCTAGGGGCAAGGGTCCTATTGGCATCTAGTAGGTAAAGGGCAGGGATGCTATGAAAACTACACTGGCTGGGTGCAGTGGCTCATGCCTGTAATCCCAGCACTTTGGGAGGCTGTGGCAGGTGAATCACTTGAGCCCGGGAGTTCAAAACCAGCCTGGGCAACATGGCAAGACCCCATCTCTACATAAAATACAAAAAATTAGCTGAGTGTGGTGGCTCGTACCTGTAGTCCCAGCTACTTGGGAGGTTGAGGTGGGAGGATGGCTTGAGCCTGGGAGGTTGAGGCTGCAGTGAACTCTGATCATGCCACTGTACTCCAGGCTGGATGACAGAGTGAGACTGTGTCTCAAAAAAAAAAAAAAAAAAAAAGAAAAAAAGAAACATCTTACAATGCAAAAGGCAAGCCCCCACAACAAAGTCGGGATCCAGCCCGGAAAGTCGGTAGTGCCAAGGTTGAGAAAATTGTGTCTTAAACCCACCTTCTCCCCAACACTTTGTTTACCAAAGGGGGAGGGGAATCTGTTATTTTTTCCAATTGCATTTCTTCCTGTATCTTATCAAGAACCACCAAGTTCAGCACACCCTTGATTAGTCACTTCCATTAACAGTGTTTATTTTGGGGTTTGTGTTTATTTTTGAAACGTGGTCTTCTTTTGCCTCCGCACTTCCTTACACACTAGGGGAGTGGGGCCAGCTTTCTGGTACAATCTAGTTCACACTTACCTTGCTCATCTGTGAACCAACTAGGCCAACCCCTGAGGACGCCTCTTCTCCTTCTCTCATAGCAAGCTATCCATAGCTCTTAAGTAGGCAATTGTCATCATCTTCCTTATGCTTTAATACCTTTTTAGGATTTTAGAATATCCTAAATCATATAGCAGCAACTCCACTGAGCAAATGACTCGCGACGAAGCAGCGACTTTATTCCCAGCTGTCCACGTTCCACGAAACCGAGACATTTCAGCAGTTCTCGCCACTGAGTCAGAAACGTGGAGATTGTTGGACTGGTGGGTTCCTCTCCTACTTCTCGCCACCCCTCCCCTTCTCACTGCAGGCAAGTCTCGGAACTGCATTTAAGTGTTTCTGACTCCTCAAATAACGGATCCCTGTTTCTCTCCACCCACCCAAATTGGTTCTTAGCTCTTCCTCCCTGACCAGAAGAATTTAAAGGCTTATGGCTGAGTAACTGCGGATTATAGGGAGTCTCTGCACATGTTTCGAAGATTTTCTTTTCTTTCTTTCTTTCTTTCTTTTCTTTTTTTTTTTTTGAGACAGAGTCTCACTCTGTTGCCCAGGCTGGAGTGCAGTGGTGCAATCTCGGCTCACTGCAACCTCCACCTCCCAGGCTCAAGCAATTCTCCTGCCTCAGCCTCTAGAGTAGCTGGGATTACAGGTGCCTACCACCATGCCTGGCTAATTTTTGTATTTTTGGTAGAGACGGGGTTTCACCATGTTAGCAAGGCTGGTCTGAAATTCCTGACCTCAAGTGATGCACCCGCCTCGGTCTCCCAAAGTCTTGGGATTACAGGCGTGAGCCTCCGTGCCCAGTCAGATCTTCATCTTTGATTGGACACCACCCATCTCTCTGCCTCCTCTTTCCTGAATTCCAGTGATGGCAACCTCTCCCCTTCACCTATGTCCTCCCTCTACATGGCCCTGTGTGTAGCAGTGACCCGAGGATGCTCTGTGGCAGGCCAGTGGCATAGGAGGCCTGGGTCGCCCCTCCCCCCGTCCTCTTTCCTGGGACATTTATTTGAATACCACTAGGGAGTGGGTCACTTTGGGGGTATTTATTTGTTTAAACATGGGTGGCTTCTGAAAGGAGGGTGTCAGGTTTCAAGGTTCGAGGACCCATGCAAACAGAGAGTGGGTGGTCTGCAAAACAGTGAGCAAGGTTGGGAGTGAGGAGCCCATGTGCCTTTTCATGTTTGTAGGTGGAAATGCTGACATATGACACTATTTGTGACCCAGCTGTGTCTATCTGTGACACAGAGCAACTTGGGGCTTGTGTGTGTTCAGACTCTGAAACAGCCCTCTCCTAGACTATTGGAAGAGAGCACTTGGAAGTGGTTAGACAATTCTTTAGGAGCAGTAACTCCTATTAATTCCGTGAGCATTGGCAGCTCTCCAGGTACCTTGGGGACTAGCAGAAGAATACAGGCTGAATTGGTACTAACTGCAGCCCTACCTCAGGGATTCTGGAAGATTCCTAAAAAGCTGGGTGCAGGCTGGGCACAGTGGCTCACGCCTGTAATGCCAGCACTTTGGGAAGCCAAGGAGGGAGGATTGCTTGACTCCAGGAGTTTGTGACCAGCCTGGGCAACATAGTGAGACCCCATCTCTAAGAAAACAAATTAGTTGGGCATGGTGGTGTGCACCTATAGGCTTAGCTACTCAGGAGGCTGAGGCTTCAGTGAGTTATGATTGAATCACTGCAGTCCAGCCTGGGAGATAGAGCACGAACCTATCTAAAAAAAAAAAAAAGAAATCTGGGTGCAGTAGTGGAAGGGTAAGCTCTTTCCCAAGAGATCTTGACTTGTTGGTCAGAACGAGTGATCCTACTTTGTGTCATAGGGCCAGCCCCCTTTTTGGGTTGACCTAGCCAGAAAAATCTCTCTCATTAGTTTCAAGTTCACATCAGCCCTAACAGGGCTTAGAGTTTTGTATTTGGCAGGTGCTTGTCAAAGAAAACCCAAGATGGAGGGAAAACCAGTTGTGTAGATGAAGTTGCTGCACTCTGACCAATGATATACCAACATCTAGAAGCAAAGACATGTAGCATCTTATCTCTCAGGCCCCTCTAAGATTGTTGACTGCAGAATCGATGACAGCGGTGGGAGACTCAGCTTATTCTCTACAAATGGAATGTGGAAAGACAGCAGAGTGTTTTGCCTGGAGATATTTTTTGGAGGGAAATCACCAGGGAAGGTTTTGGAGACATGGCTAAAGACACTTAATGCCATTGTTAACTAAATACTAAATAGAATACGGAGAGTGGTGAGTGACTGTTCTCTTATGTCTTAGCTACTGTCCCCTCAGGATAGAGAGATTGTCACTAGATTAATAACTCCTGAATGCCCAAGGTAGGATGTTGGGTTCACAGCCCAGGAATCAATTAGAGACCTTGTTAAAAATTAACGATGTGCATACTGACGTGTTTAGAGGTGAAGTGTCCTAATGCCTGCAATTTACCTTGACATGTGCTGAAAAAAATGAGTTGGATTGATGGATAGATAAATGGAGGATAAATGCATAGATATGTGATAAAGCACATGTAAATCCTGTGATTGTCAGGATCTGGGTGGTAAGTATGTGGGTAGAACATTTCTGTACGTCTGAAAATTTTCAAATAAAATGTTGGGGAAATGTCCCAATCCCTGGGGTACCCAATAAGGATTTCGATTCACTGACTTGGTGATGAAGTCTAGACATTATTTCTTACTTTACTTTTTCTTTTGTCTTATTTTTTGAGACAGTGTCTTGCTCTGTCATCCAAGCTGGAGTGCAGTGGCACAATCACGGCTCACTGCAGCTTCAACTTCTTGGGCTCTAGTGATCCTCCCACCTCAGCCTCCCCAGTAGCTGGGACCACAGGCCTGTACCACTACACCTGGCTAATTTAAAAAAAAAATTTTTTTTTAGAGACCAGGTTTCACCATGTTGCCCTGGCTGGTCTTGAACTCCTGGGCTCAAGTGATCCGCTCGCCTTGGCCTCCAGAAATGCCAGGATTACAGATGTGAACCACTGTGCCTGGCCTGAAGTCTAGTAATTTTTAAAACTTTGCATGTGATTCTGCTCTTGAGCCAAGTTCAGTGCCTGTGGAACAGCTATATTCCTCAAACTAGGTATGCACACCTGGGGATTCTGTCAAAAGGCAGATTCACATTCAGCAGATCTGGGGTAGAGGGTGGGGCTGACATTCTGCAAGTCTCACAAGCTCACAGGTGATGCTGATGGTGCTGGTCCCTGGACCACCCCTTGAGTAGTAAGGAACAAGAGAACTCGCCCCTGTTCTTTTCAGCTATGTAGCCCAGTGGGCCTCAAGTTGGGCTCTCCATTGGAATCATCTAGGGAGCTTTAAACGATATTGATGCCTGGGGGTGTCTTACTCTCAGAGCTTCTGGTTTAATTGGTCTAGGTTGCAGCCTGGGCAATGAGATTTAAAAGCTTCTCAGATGATTCTAATATGCAACCACTGACCTACTAGCATGCAGTGAATCCGTGGAATATTAAATTGTAGGAAATAAATTTTTGCACAGAAAGACCCTGTCATTACCCAGGTGTGCAAGAGCTTCCCGGTAACAATGGCTTTTCTAAGAACAGTGAAAGGCTCAAAATTACCTCCCCTCGATTCCACTTAATTCTCCTCATAATGAGAATGATTAACAGCCAGCATTTATTGAGTGTCAAGCACTTTACATTCATTAGATCATTTAATCATCACAGTAACCTGGCAAGGCAGGCATTATTATCCTATTTTACAGATGAGGAAATTGAGCTTGATTGAGTTAAGTGACTAGCCCAAGATGACAGCACTAATAGGTCTTGGACAGAGATTTGAACTAGGTTTGCCTGACTTCAAAGCCCATATTCTTGAACCATTATATCATGCTGTTGTCTTCACATTGTACGCCAGGGGTTGGTAAAATATAGCCCGTAAGCCAAATCTGAACAGCTGTCTGTTTTTATAAATAAAGTTTCATGGGAACACAGCTATAACCATTGATTTATGTATGGTTTGTGGCTGCTTTCATGCTACGGGCAGAGTTGCATAGTGGCAACAGAGATGGTCCACAGCGCCTGAAATATTTACGCCCTGGCCCTCTACGGAAACAGCTTGATGGACTGTGGAGGCAGAGTGCACCGAGCAAGGGCTCAGTGCTCGATAGAGCTCAGAGCAGAAGGAATGACCTGGGGAGGTGAACTTGAACCTATGGCCACTGTAGCTCTGGTTTCTGCTTGGACATTTTATTTCAATCTTACGGCCTGGGTTGCACTCCAAGGGTTACTTATTTCCTCTGCACATATTTTATTTTCATGCCAAAATTTCAGATCTGTTTTCTTAAGAGCAGAAGGTCTTGACCTCAAAGCCGGGGCCATCACACAGCTCTCTGTGGAGTGGGGTGAGGGAGGCCAGCTGCCGGTCACCTTCTGCTTCAGCACCGTGGGAGGCCTGAGTGGCAAAGCTCCAGCCCCGCTGCTCCTGGGCGGTTTCTGCAGCGAGAGGCTTCCGTCCCATCGCATCAGCCATCCCCAAGAAACTCTTCTCCAGAGGTCAGGAGGGAAGCCGGGGAGGGCGGGGGAAGGAAATGCCAATCAACCCATCAAAGCCCCGCCCTCCTGAGGCTCCTAGGCTCCAGGAGCTGAGTCTGCGCATCCTTGACCCACCCTCGGGGAGCCGGGGAAGTGCATTTGGTAATGATTCTGGATTTCCTGTTTGGTTTCTGTCCAGGGGGCTTTGGGACATGCTAACTCGCATTATATGTGTACACATGCACGTTTCATTCCTCTGTTTTTCTTTTTAATTCCTTTGCTACTTTTCGTCCTCTATAGCTTATTTATGTTGTTGTTGTTGTTAATTGCTGTGGCACAGGGGTGGACCAAGTTTCCAGCCTCCTTTGGGAAAATGTGTAGAAAAGCGGAGGCAAGAGACAGGGAGGAGGCCTGGAGGCTCTGCCTGGACTCCTGGGATTTGGCCTGTTCGCCAGGGAGATTCTCCCCGCGACGTGCATCACGGTAAGGCTGTAAAGAATCTGTTTAGGTAAGCAAATGTTTATTTAGTAATTACTCTCTGTCTGGGTACAAAGGCACAAAAGAAAGCTCAGTCTTGCCCTCTAAGAGGTGAAAGAGAGAAGAAGGGAGGCAAGGAAAGAGAGGATGTCTAAGTAGTCTGGTAAATGCAATGGCAGAAATAGGCTCGGACAGAGGTGGGGTGCAGGGTGCGGTCACATATCCTTTGGTTCAGCTTTCTCGTCCAAGCAGGACCCAGCCTTAGTTATCCAAGATGTTGAGGGCACCTCTCACCAAAATACCAATCCAAGAAGTAATAAACCCAGGCATCACTGCCGGGCCCTTCCCCACCCCCACCCCCCAGCACACACGCCACCCTGCTACCTGTGTCTGCACCCTCATGTAGTCTGGCAAGGTTGGACTACCTCTGGCAGCCACCATTTGCCCCCTAGGATGCCATCTTAGCCTCCACAGGGCTGGCCTGCTGTAATCTGGGACCACTTGATCCTGTGAGCCTCAGGGGGGCTGGGATGCCAGGGAGGAGCCAGTACTCCTGCAGGCTCTGTGATCTGCTCTGGCCACATTACATAAAGGCTTTGATCCCTCCACTGGGGAGAAAGGAGAGCTCTTCCTTTTCAGCACCTCCCAATATCCTTCCCTCTTGTTGTGCCTGGCCCCGCTGTCACCTCACTGAGGAGGAGACACCTCACCCAGGAGAAGACAGGATGTGTTTCTAGCTGGGCCCTTTTTCTTCCTGATTTAGACTGGGAGTGAATGCAGCTCGTTAAGCTGATGGTGGTTGCAGCCACGTGGCTCAGGTTTCACCTAAAGCATCAGGTGGTGGGGGGGAGGGGAGGACAGCTCCACGGTCCTGCACCTACAGACCGTGGAGCCCAGGCTGGGGTGGGTTGTGGCAGAGCTGGGTCAGGGCCTCAGCTTGGTCTGCTCCACGTGGTCGCATTCCTTCTGAAGATCCTCCACCAGGCCAAGCTGCCTGCCTTATTCAACCGTCTTGAGTTTTGAGGCTGGGGGAATGGGGAGGGTACTGCAATCTCTCTGTTGTCTTCCTTTCCCTCCTGTTCCCTCTCACCTGTTGTTCCAAGAACTAGGTGGTTTAAAAAACAAAACAAAACAAAACAAAAACTCCAGCAAGATGATGTGATGTTAGTGTTTTCGGTTTGTGCATGAACTCCCCACCCGAAGCATTTTTTTTTTTTTTTTTTTTTAATGTTTTGAGATGGAGTCTCGCTCTGTAGCCCAGGCTGGAGTGCAGCGGCACAATCTCTGCTCACTGCAACCTCCGCCTCCTAGGTTCAAGCAATTCTCCCTTCTCGGCCTCCTGAGCAGCTGGGATTACAGGCACCTACCATCATTCCTGGCTAGTTTTTGTATTTTTTTAGTAGAGATGGGGTTTCACCATGTTGGCCAGTCTGGTCTTGAACTCCTGACCTCATGATCCACCCACCTTGGCCTCCCAAAGTGCTGGGATTATGGGCATGAGCCACCACGCCCGGCCCCCACCTGAAGCTTTTTTAGAGTTGATACAGCTTGGGCAACCTGAACCCTCTGAACCAAGGGGAAGGTAGAAAAATAGAGTTCTCCTGTGACGAAAAGCAAATACCAAGTTAGAACTTTGAGTACATCTGGAACCTTTTGACCCTCTCCTCTGACCCCCAGCCAGACAGCACTTCCCAGGCCAGTGGCTAGTGGTGTCTTCTGCCCAGGCACGAAGGATCCATGTTACAGGTGCACTAGACTCTATAGCTAGAGAGAGTAAGACCCCAACCTTAAATAGCTGGCTCCCCCCACCCACAGCAGTTCATGCACACTCAGTACTTGGTAGGGTGGCCGTCCTGTCCCGGTTCACTTGGGACTGTCTGACATTAAACCTGAAAGTCCTGGGAACCCCTCAGACCTAGACAAATTCGGGAGACTTGTTGCCCTAAAGCCAGGCCTTTTAAGTCCATTTTCTCAAGTCCTCACGATGACACTGTAAATTAGATGATACTTTTACAGACAAAGAAACAGATGTTGAAAGAGTTGCCGAAGGTCGTGTGGAATCAGGGGCTCGAAGACCATGTGTTTTCCATCAGGACACCTCAGACCTTGCAAACACAAATAGGAAAAGCTCTGTCCAAGGCCCCAAGCAGCTGACAGTGGTTACCTGGGGTTGGAAATCGTCATTTTTCAAAAGGGGTGGGGAAACTAGGAAGAGAATGTTCCTAAATGTCATCTGCTGGCTGGGCTTAGGCAGCACAGAAATCTCCATCTTTGGGTTCTGAGGGGGACTTGCCCCCCGGTCCAATTAACATTCCAACTGGAACGCTCACCTGGTATGCCTGAAACTCCTCTGGTATATGAGCTCTGATGTTTCTTTTTTCTTTTTTTTTCAAGACAGAGTATCACTCTGTCACCCAGGCTGGAGTGCGATGGCATGATCTCGGCTCACTACAACCTCTGCCTCCCGGGTTCAAGCATTCTTCAGCCTCAGCCCCCCAAGTAGCTGGGATTACAGGCATGTGCCACCACGCCTAGCTAATTATATGTTTTTAGTAGAGATGGGGTTTCTCCATTTTGGTCAGGCTGGTCTCGAACTCCCAACCTCGAGTGATCCACTCACCTCAGCCTACCAAAGTGCTGGGATTACAGGCGTGAGCCACCGCGCCTGGCCTAGCTCTGGTGTTTCTAGGCCTCTCTCTGCTGTTAGCACCACTAAGTTAGTACCAGAGGAAATGAGATGGGGGAAGTGGGAATTTGCTAAGAACTCCCCCTGGAAGCTTGCAGACTGGATTCCTCCTCCTCCTGTCCCTTCCGCCTTCAGCCCATCCTCTTCTCCCCAGAGGTTTGCAAACAGGTTCTCCTCGCCTGTCTGCCAGACCTGCTCGGGGCTGCTGAGACAAGCAGAAAGTTGGAGAGCTAATTACTGTTTTCTCTTTCGAAGGCCCTGTAGCTCTGCCAGACCGGGATTCCCGTTCTGTAGAGACCCCAATCCCGTGCTGGTGCCTGGAGGTGTCCCAGGCCCAGATTCCATCTTGCTCATTATCATGGGCCTGCTTCCAAAAACGTTTTCTCTCCTCCAGCTCCCCGGCCCCTCCCGCCACACACCCCTCTTGTGCTTTCTATTCTAGCTTGCTTTGAGGCCATCTAGAGAAAGGGATGGTTGGGTTTCACCTGTGGCCCTGAATGGCCAGAATTGAACTGATAGGAAACCAGGCCAGGCCATTTCTACTCATGAAGCAGGGAGAACGGGGCCCTCTTGGGAGTTTCCTGTTTTAAAAAGAAAGGGATCGCAGAGGTCTGGCGTTTGAACTCCCTGGAGGGCACAGGGCTTTTTACTCAGTGTTTGATGGGATAAGTGACAGTTACAGAGCACAGGACAGCCAGCAAGAACCAGCTTGGGGAGCGTTTTCCCGGGCTGCTGAGTCCCGTTCTGAGGGCAAAGCACAGCTCTCACCCGTGCAGCTGGGTACGTGGGTCTCCAGCACCCCCCAGACCCACTCGGCCCCCATCCTGCTGTTCTCATTGAAATAATCACAGGGTAGGCCCAGCCTGGTTGCGTTGCCAAGACAACTGCTCTAATTTCTTTTAATCCCAGTGTTCCTTCCTAAAGGGACCTCCCCCAGCCCTCACTCCCCCCTGCAATGTGTTTTAATTGTAATAACTCCTGGGTTTTCGGGAGGTAATGACCATGTGTGGGGAGCCGGCGCTGGCCTGGCTCCATCCCTGAAGTTGCTCGCCCAGCGGCGCCAGGCAGCCCTCCGGCCCCCAGCAGGAGTCCTCCAGGAGCCCAGGGCAGGCATGGGCAGGGTCTGCCAAGGGGGTCTGCGGCCTCAGTGCTAATGAACGCAAGCAGCAGGTGGGGGACTGGGCCCTGCAACGTTTATGCCCTGAGGACGTTTTATGACACGCCACCCCTTGCCCCCATCTTTCTGCCCTCCCTTTGCCTGCACACTCACCTTTAGAGAATCCACGCCCCGAGCCCTGCTCCAGGCCCCAGGCAGCTGCTGCTTCAGGGATGTGACCTTTCTTGCCCTGCTGGCTTCCAGCAGGTTCCTGTGTCTGTGGCATGGATGCTGGCTCTTACGTTAACTGCAGGCAGAGAGTTGGATTCGAGGAAGTGTTTGTATTCTTGGTAGGACAAAGTTTTACAAAACCATGGTTTCAGTAAAATAACTTTCTTAGGCTTGCTCTTTCTCTCTCTTTTCTTTCCAAGGTCTTTCTCTGTTGCCCAGGCTGGAGTACGGTGGCACGGTTATAGTTCACTGCAGCCTCAACTTCTTGAGCTCAAATGATGATCCTCCTGCCTCAGCCTCCTGAGTAGCTGGGACAACAGGCACATAGCACCACACCTGGCTAATTTTTAAAAACATTTTTTGGAGACAAAGGGGTTTTTGCTATGTTTCCCAGGCTGGTCTTGAACTCCTGGCCTTCAAGGATCCTCCTGCCTTGGCCTCCCAAAGTGCTGGGATTACAGGCATGAGCCACTCTGCCTGGCAGGCTTTATTTATTTGTATTTTATTTATTTTATTTCATTTTATTTGAGACAGAGTCTTGCTCTGTTGCCCAGGCTGGAGTATAATGGCTCAGCTCACTGCAACCTCTGCCTCCTGGGTTCAAGCGATTCTCCTGCCTCAGCTTCCCAAGTCGCTGGGATTACAGGAACCTGACACCATGCCCAGCTAATTTTTGTATTTTTAGTAGAGACGGGGTTTCACCATGCTGGCCAGGCTGGTCTCTCAAACTCCTGACCTCAGGCAATCCCAGCCTCCCAAAGTGCTGGGATTATAGGCGTGAGCCACTGTGCCTGGCTGACTATTTTTTTTTTTTTTTTTTTTTTTTTAAGAAAGTAAAAGTAACTGCAGAAATCCAGAAGATACAAAAAAGCTTAAAGAGGAGAAATTGACTATAGTTCCCCAAACCAGAGGGTCATATGCAATCTGCAAGTTGGAAGGGTTCTTCTAGGCTATGGAGGGAAAATTCTGAGACTTTCATCCCCATGAGCCAATGGGACACTCACTATAACGTGTATTTGGATCACTGGGAGTCTTGTTACCATGCAGATTCTGAGTCAGCAAGCCTGGACGAGGCCTGTGATCTTGCATTTCTAATCAGTTGCTGGGGGATGCTCAAGCTGCCTACCCACTGACCACACTTTCTCTTCTTTCCCTCTCTTTCTTTCTTTTTCTTTCTTTCTTTCTTTCCTTCTTCCTTTCTTTTTCTTTCTTCTTTCTTTCTTTCTCTCTCTGTCTCTTTCTTTCTTCTTTCTTTCTCTGTTTTTTTGAGACAAGAGTTTTGCTCTTGTTGCTCAGTCTGGGGTGCAATGGCGAGATCTCAGCTCACTGTAGCCTCTGCCTCCCGGGTTCAAGCAATTCTCCTACCTCAGCCTCCTGAGTAGCTGGGATTACAAGCATGTGCCACCATGCCCTGCTAATTTTGTATTTTTAGTAGAGATGGGGTTTCTCCATGTTGGTCAGGCTGGTCTCGAACTCCCGACCTTGGGTGATCCGCCTGCCTCAGCCTCCCAAAGTGCTGTGATTACAGGCATGAACCACTGCAGCCGGCCCCCACTGACCACACTTTCAGTAGCAAGGGTCTAGGGCAGTTCTGTCCAATAGAACTTTCCATGGAGATGGAAATGTCCCATATTTGTGCTATTGGATACGTTATGTCGCCACTAGCCTCATGAGGCTATTGAGTTGTTGAAATGTGGCTCATATAATCGAGGAAGATAATTTTAAATTGTATTTACCATTTATATAAATTTAAACAGCCACATGTATGTTGGTGGCTACCATGTTGGACAGCACAGAAGATTCCATTGGTTCTTACACGACCAGGCACAAGTCCTCTCTCCCTGCAAGGAAGAGGCAGACTCAGATGCAGGTGGCTACCTGGTCCTCAATTGTGTGCCCTGAATCTGCTGCCCTGACTCTCCCCTCATATGAACTCTGCACTGGGGAGACCCATCTGCTTTGTATTCTACACACAGTGCTTCTTTGGTTGCTGTCCTGCTTAAAAGGGACTGCTGAGAAGTGAGCATAAGATCCGATGACCCAGCTTAAAAATAAGAACCTACAGTCTGACCATAGCCTGCAAAAGTCTGCAAACGGCCATTCTGGGAAACTAGTTGCACTGAAAGCAGCGCCGTGTCCAGGGGCCACCACGGCCCATCAGACACTGTCTCCTGACTGCTCTTTCCCTCCTCGTAACATTAAGAGACAGTTTTGGATCCGTGCAACAATGCCGCAGAAACCCTTGGGTCCATGTGTGCTCCTACCAAAGCCCTCCCGGGCAGTGCCTTCCCATTCGCACGCTGAAATATTAGACGTTCAGTCGAGAGTCCAACGGCAAAATATTTCTGAAATTGTGTGTGCTTTTTTTTTTCTTCTAATTTAATGTGCCAGACAAGCCTCCCTGTAATTAAAACCAGAAACAAGGACCAGACTTAGACAGAGATTTGAAGGCTGTAAAATTCTAGGACAGGTTTATGTAAAGCAATTAAAAAGGGAGTTAAAAATTGTTAAAAAATTAAACACTAATTACTTTTTTTTCTCCTCTCATTTCTGCTGAGCGGTTCTAGCCGTGGAGCTCGGAGAAAGATATAAAAAAGAGAACGTTTTGCCTCGTTGCTGTAAATCATGTTCAACAAATGCTTCTCTGCATTTTGCAGCCGAACCCATCTGCTGTCAATTAGTCTAAATCATGCCTTTTCAATTAAAGTGGCTTAGGGAAGTCTGGTAGCGAAACGGGTGTGTGTGAGCGCGTGTGTGCATGTGCGCATGTGTGCGGGGAGGGGGCCGGCCTGGTGGTGGTGGGGAATGGGAGAAAGGTGAAGTCTGATTTCAGGCTGCGAGGTGGAAATATCTTTTAAAAGGTGTGATCTTATTTTAATGTTTTCCATATAAAATGCAGTATTATTTGCATGCTGTGGGGAGTGGCGAAGGGTGGAAACAAAGCTGAAGAGGTGAGGCTTGAGAATTGGAAGTAAATTTGTTCTGGTGAGCTCCAGCTTGAGTGGAGCTTGCTGCCTGGATGGTGCCCGTGGGTGTTGGATGGAAGCTGCTGGAGCAGGGGTATTCCGAGCCCACCATGCTATGAACATCTACGGTGGAGCAGGAATCATGGCTGCAACACAGGGTCTTTGGAGAACACAGACAGGGGCTTCCATGGAGGGAGAGTGCCTTCAGTATTAAAACTGAGAGCTGCGGAAATTCTGCATTCTGACCGAGGCCAGTGAAGGACGAGGAAGGAGGGGGTGCCATTGTCTTTCCAAATACAGTGGACTTTCAACATCCCAGGATGGTCTGGGTGTGACCCAGGCAGGAGCTATAAGAAGGGTCCAGTCTCTAGGGACATTAAGAGGATCTGATGCCAAGTTCCTTTTTAGAATCTCCCAGGCCATGTGGGCTCTGTCCTGGGGGGAAGGTCAGATGGTGGCGTGGCTCACCTTCAGGCCAGGGCGTTTTAGCTGAGGAGCCATCCTACAGGTGTATGCGTGTGTCTTTGCATGGAGAACCCCTCTGTGTGTGCCGTGCCCGCCTCTCACCTCCCAGACTGTGATGATCTCAGTTTCCCAGCTCCTAACTCCTCCCCAGGAGCATCAGGTGTGGCTGTACCTGAGAGATGGGGTGAAATGCATGGTGGTAGTTTGGAGCGTTTGTGTTTGACCGCCCGTGGTCTCCTCTCCCCTGAAGAAGAGAAACATGCTTGCCTTGACTCAACTGAGATGGAGGAATTTGTGCTCTCTCCCTGTGCTGCCCCGCTCACAGTGGGAGGGGTGGGAGATGAAGTGGGTGGTCTGCTGAGGAGTGTTTATTTTCAATCACTGAGCCCCTCCTCTCCTGCTGGCCTCACTCCCTCTGCAAAACTGCCTCGAGGGATCTGAAACCTGCTGGAAAACCTGCTCCTTGGTTGGGGTATAGAGGAGGGGATTTGGTAAGGGAAGGCCTGGTGCCGCCAGCTGGGTCTTTGAGATTCAAGCTTGGCATCAATATTAATGATAATAATAATAATAGCTAAAATGTACGAAACCCTTGCCATATTCCTAAACATTATGCAGAATCCCTTATTTTAGACGCTTGCCTAGTGTTGCACAGCTCAGAAGTGCAGAGGCAGGATTCGAAGCTGAGTTGCATGCTTTTGATTCCTAGACTACACCACCTCGTATAGTGAGGGGCCTCTGAGGGCTTCCGTGCCATCTGCTGCTATGCTCCTACGTTGGGGTTTGGAGGAGGGTACTGGTGAGGGAAGGCCATCTCAGCAGTATTAATGAGTGGGCTTGGGTGTGACTGACGGTGTACTGATCGACCTTTGAGTGGGGCACACCTAGATTTGCCTCCCAGCGATGCCACCTGCCCCTTATTTAAACCACCCCCAGATCACTTATTGTCTTGGCCCATCTGCAAAATGAGGTTCAGCCCGACCTCTCTGGAATAGGGCCGCATTGCATCGGCTGAATGTGCCCAGTATAGAGAAGACACTCCATAAATGTTGGGCTCCTTGCCTTCCTTCCTGGTGGCCTGATTCCATGAAGCTTGACCTGTTTTCTTTCTGGCTCCCAGCTTGTGATTTCCTGCAGGATACAGTTACAGGTCTCTTTCCAAGTGATTCACTCTAAACAAGACCCGGGTGGGACGCTGTCTGCCAAGCAGGCCAACACCCCAACAGGCTGGGCCAGAACACCCCGTCCAGGGGCTCCAACCCCTAGAAAAGGTCACCTCCAGCCCCCGAGGGGCCCTGCCCTATGGGGCAGCTGGATGGAAATGTTGAGGCCAACTCAGCTTCTGTTTTCTGTCCACAGCTCCTTCAAGCTGCCTGGTGCCCCACCGGCCAGCCCAGAGGAAGGACGGGCTGCCTGGCGTTGCTCCAGGGGAGCCCAGCAGGTCCAGCCGTGCAGGCTGTCCTCACTCTGAGCCCCTTTAATCCGATGGCTGAGTGCAGTGAGCCATAACCAGGGCTTCCAGGAGCCTCCCTGAGCCAGGCACCAGCGTTCCCAGCCACCTCCATGGGGGGTGGAGAGGCTGCTGCCTGGCTCCAGGAGCTGGCAGGATGTGGGAGATGGGACCTGGGGGCAGAGGCTTCAGTTGGGTGCGCAAAGGTGCCTCCCCACTGGGAGGTCCTCTCTGCATCTCGGAAAGGAGGTTCTGGTGAAGACAGCTGGCTGAGCCTGGCAGCTGTGTTAGTCTATTTTCACACTGCAGTGAAGAAATACCTGAGACTGGGCAATTTGTAAGGGAAAGAGGTTTAATTGGCTCACAGTTCCACACGGCTGGGGAGGCCTCAGGAAACTTACAATCACGGCGAAAGGGGAAGCAGGGACCTTTTTCACATGGCGGCAGGAGAGAGAAGAGAGTGAAGGGGAAGAGCCCCTTACAAAACCATCAGCTCTTGAGAGAAGTCACTCACTGTCACAAGAACTGTACGGGGGAACTGCCCCCATGATTGAATCACGTGGTACCAGGCCCCTCTCAACACCTGGGAATTACAGCTCGAGATGAGGTTTGGGCGGGTTCACTGAGCCAAACCATATCGGGAGCCCACTCTGCAGGGACACCTTTCTTCCTCTTGTGGACCCTCCATCCTCCTCCCTGTACCCCAAGCATGGCGTTCCGTGGCTGAGCCGAACCGACTGCATTGATGAGCGTCGTCCCAGCCCTCATCTTCCCACTCCCTGTCCCAGTTTTCTCTCAAGCTCTGCCCCTGGGATAATTGGAAAAGCTTTTCTATTGAAGGGAGATGGAGCAAGGTGGAAGCGGTGCTTTTATTCAGGCCAGATTACGTCTTAGGAGAGCAGGGATGCTCAGGTCAGACGTACCAGCCTCTGAACTCAGTGCTGTCACTTGGGCTGGGTGGCCTTAGGCAGGTGACTGAGTCTCTCTGGGTCTCTGTTTCTCCATCTGAAAACTGAGGACAAATCATACTTTCCAGTGTGATTCAGAGGATCTGAACTAATCAATAGGAAGTACCCAGTACAGCATGTGCTGCATGTAACAAGCAAGGAATAAACTGTGGCATGTCCTGCAGTTCCTCCCCCTCCCACCAATAAATTCTGTGCTTTGCATCCACGCACCCCACGTGCTTATTACAGACCCTCTTCCATAAGACCCCATTCCATAGAACTCCTTTGGAGCCAAGTGACCAAACCGTGTCTGGCCCTCCCCTGGGAGAAGTCTGACCCGGGCCTGCACTCGATGACAGGATTAGGTTGAAAGTCAAACCTGTTGTTCCTGGGTGGCTGGCTGGGGTTGGGAGATGGCCCTCTTCCCTGTGTGCAGACACATTCTCTGGGCACAGCTGAGCCTTAATGTGATGGCAGAGGGAAGCTCAGCCTGGCATTTGGAATAACATCATCGGCCTTGAGGTTTGCACTGTGGGAAGGTCGGCAAGCCGAGTCAGCATTTCGCTCTTTGCAGGCTTGGAGGGCTGCCCTTTGGTGGCTTACCTGCTGGTCCTCATGCCCCTGCTCGCTGAAAGCCCCTATGTCCCAAACAGCCTGCCTCTGCAGTTCACCCTTCCAGCCACCACGCTGCCTTCAGTGAGGAAGGCTCTCATCAGAATTATCCCTGCTCCCCCAGCTCCCTGGTTCTAGGGAAATCTATACCCATACCCACCCCCCAGCCCCAGGAGAAAGCTACTGACTTAGGGATGGGGTCTCTGGAGGCCCTTGTAGCACTCCTAGGAGCCTGTATCTAATGAACTTGGACAGGAGTTTCTGTCCCTTGTCCCTTGGGCTGGCCCAAACTGACCCAGCAGAGCCCTGGTTGGAGGCAGGATATGAGCCAGGTTTTAAGACTCTGTTCCCACATCACCTCCTTTCTAACATGTGGATCGAAGGGGGCTTAGTTTGGCTAGAACTCAGGAGGGCAGGAATGGCTGTGGGTGTGAGGAGTGGATGGACTATATGAGTTAAACACATATAAACCCAGGCTGGATTTTATGTGTTTTAAATATTCTTCCCACCCTGGGTTTACAGTTTTACCCTATGCTTTCCCCAGTCATATGAATCAGTTTGAATAATAATTATTTCCTTGACTGTCTAGCCCACCAGACCATGAGCTCCTTAAAGGCAAGACTCTGTCCCAGGTGCCAGATACAGCCCTTGGCTGATGGGGAGAGGATGATGGGGGTGGGGGGAGGGGATGGACAAATGACTGTTGAATAGATTTGTGGAGAGGTCAAGGTGAGCAGTCATCTCGGGGGACATGGGGTTTTAGAGATAGGGCAGGTCCTCTGAATATCCTCAAGTTGCTCCCCATCTAGCAGGCGGAGTCCTGTGTTTGCTGCGTGGGTCTCAGGTGTCTGGGGGAACTTCCCTGTGATCGGAAGCATCAGGTGGGTTGAGTGTGCCAGTCAGTCTGGCTCTAAGAGATGCTGCAGGCTGCCCTTACATGAGATGCCCCAAACTGGTGGACACAGCACCAAGGCCCAGTTTCTGTGTGAGGAGATCTACACGGCCCTTGTCCCACCCTACCCAGAGCTCAGGAGGGCAGGACTGGTTATAGGTGGGAGGAGCGGATGGGTGGGTAGCCACACCTTCCAGCTCAGCTAGCCATGAGTCAGGCTCTGGGACTACTTTAAAGGGCAAAAATGAGAAGCATAGTTCAAGTTACCAGGTCTTAGACACACAAACACTATTTTGGAGTCAAGAGCTTGGGTCATTTGGGGCCTCGTGCCAGCAGGCCTGGGTCCCTGGTTTTTTGTATCCTGACGTGGAGGATGTGAGCTGGTAACTTTCTTGCGAGGCTCAGTCCACAGTGTGGGAGAGCCAGAGCCTTCAGTGGAGTCAAGAGAGGACCTAAGTTCAGAGGCCTGGGGCTAGTGAAGGCTTTGCCCCTGCTTCGCGGTGTAGCTTTGGGACAGTTCCTTGACTTTTCTGAACCTCACTTATTTTTTATTTTTTAGATTTTACTTTAAGTTCTGCGATACCTGTGCTGAACATGCAGACTTGCTACATAGGTATTCATGTGCCATGGTGGTTTGCTGCACCTATCAACCCGTCATCCAGGTTTTAAGCCCCGCATGCATTAGGTATTTGTTCTGATGCTCTCCCTCCCCTTGCCCCTGACCCCCCAACAGACCCCAGTGTGTGATGCTCCCCTCTCAGTGTACATGTGTTCTTATTGTTCAACTCCCACTTATGAGTGAGAACATGGGGTGCAGTGTTTGGTTTTCTGTTCCTGTGTTAGTTTGCTGAGGATGCTGGTTTCCGGCTTCATCCTTGTCCCTGCAAAGGACATGAACTCACTCTTTTTTTATAGCTGTGTAGTATTCCATGGTGTATATGTGCCACATTTTCTTAGTCTATCATTGGTGGGCATTTGGGTTGGTTCCAAGTCTTTGCTATTATAAATAGTGCTGTAATAAACCTTACTTATTTATTGCAATTAAAATATCCTGCCTCATGTAGCTTCCAGAATCAGAATGACAATTAAGTGAGATGTAGTTGAACATGTCTTCTGAAAAATACTCTAAAATGTCAGGTGCTGTTGGTGTTTGTTTCAGGGGGTGCTCAGCAGGACTCACATGAGCTCAGCCCTGAGGTGTCCCACTTTTTCCCTGTAGCTGGGAACTTCTCTAAATCAAGATGTTGGAGCTGTGGCTCACACCTGTAATCCCGGCACTTTGGGAGGCTGAGGCAGGTAGATCACAAGGTCAAGAAATTGAGACCATCCTGGCCAACACGGTGAAACCCCGTCTCTACTAAAATTACAAAAAGTTAGCTGGACATAATTGTGGACGCCTGTAATCCCAGTTACTCTGGAGGCTGAAGCAGGAGAATCACTTGAACCCAGGAAGCGGAGGTTGCAGTGAGCTGAGATCATATCACTGCACTCCAGCCTGGGTGGCACTGAGACTTTGTCTCAAAAAAATAAAAAGAAGTTGGTTTTTCTTGTTTCTTTTATCTTCTGATAAAGATAAAAGGCCTCATGAGAGGTGTAGAGAGTCTCCTGGTAGCCAGATAAATGCCAAAAACTTCTGACCTAGACGCTGCCTTCAGGAAGCTGGGGCTCTGTTGATCAGGAACCCTGCGTGTGGTTTCTCTGCAGAAAGTGGGGCCATGTGGCATTTGGCAAACTGTATTACTGACCCTTCCAGCTCCTCCTGGAAAAAGCCTGCTCCATACTTCCAGGGGCAATCTGGCCCCTTTGAGCTGGGCAAGTTCTAGTTGAACCTGTGACAACGTCCGTTTCCTCCCTTGTTTCGTCCTAACCCCAATCATCACGAAACATCACATAAGCCAATAGCATGTCTCTCCAGGGCTCTCTGACCTATCCCAAATCCTTAATTTTAGAGCACTGCCAGCTATTTGTAAAGAAATTTTGTTTTATACATTTGAGTGTCCACTATAAGCAAAGACACAGAACAGGTTGATGAGAAAGTTAATGGAAAAGTTATGAGAAACAACAGGCCCATGTTCCATTGCAGGGATTAAGAAATATGAACTTGAACACAAAACGTAGTGGAGCAGAGGGCTCAGAAGGCAAGGCTCTGGGACCCATTTTGTCCAAAGGCATTTTCAGAAATGAGTAGCCCCCACTTTGGGAGTCCAAGGGAGGCGGATCACCTGAGATCAGGAGTTTGAGACCAGCTTGGCCAACATGGGAAACTCCGTCTCTACTAAAAATACAAAAATTAGCTGGGCACAGTGGTGCGTGACTGTAATCCCAGCTACTAGGGAGGCTGAGGCAGGAGAATCACTGAACCTGGGAGGCTGAGGTTGTAGTGAGCTGAGATTGCAGGACTTAACTCCAGCCTGGTGACAGAGACTCTGTCTTGAAAAGAAAAAAAAAAAAGAAAAGAAAAAAGGAGTCCTTAAGTCTTCTTATTTCTGGAGGGTCACTCTTCATTTTATCAAAAGCATTAAAATGTACCCACATTTTAAAAAATTTAATTTTATGGGGATGCAGAAATGAGGGGATCTTTATAATTTTTGTACCTTTAAATTTAAGAAAAAAGATCTACAGTTGGCCTTCGTTATCCATGGATTCTCTATCTTCAGATTCTACCAAACTCATATCTAGACGTGGAACCTTTAGATAGGGAACTGTATTCTTACTGAAATTTTATATTCACTGGTAACTACTTGAGGATTGAGTTAAATTACCATTTGCTGGTTAACAGTGTTATTTTGTAAATATCTAACTAAATATTTGTTAAGCATAGGTTTCGTAGGGTTTCGTTTCAGAGACAGCCTCGCTCTGCTGCCCAGTCTACAGTACAGAGGCGTGATCTCAGCTCACTGCAAACTCTGCCTCCTGGGTTCAAGTGATTCTCATGCCTCAGCCTCCTGAGCACAGTAGCTGGGATTATGGGCGTGGCGCACCACCAAGCCCTGCTAATTTTTTGTGTTTTTAGTAGAGACAGAGTTTTGCCACGTCGTCCATGCTGGTCTCCACCTCCTGAGCTCAGGCAATCTGCCACCTTGGTCTCCCAAAGTGCTAGGATTATAGGCTAGTTACATGTCCTCTTTATATCCTGGAGTGAGTCCTTTTTTTTTTTTTTGAGGGTTCAAATGTTCTCATGGGCCTTTGAAAAACCTATAGGCTTTAGTTGCTGGCTATGTCACCATAAGCTTTGTTGGAGTCAGAGGCTTGAGTTTGATTGCTGTATGTTTCCGGACTAAGTGTTCACTGTGTGATCACGTTCAGTCTCACTTCCTCCATCTATAAATGGGTTACTTTGCTCCCACTGTTCATATAATTGTTGTGAAGCTCACCTGAGATAATGAATGAATGAATGGTATATAGCCCAGTGCCTCACTCCTACGTATAAAGCTGTCTGGAGCAATACGTTCACATTAAAAAAACCAGATTAACAAAAGACACGTGATTCTAGAATGTGAAAAAAGAATTACCTGAATTTGGATGATTTTCTTTTATACCCAAGTAAGAGCCTGCAAGCTCAGATTTTTTTTTTTTTAAAGAGTGTAATTATCAAGGATTTCATTCATTAAGAATTCGGAATAATTTCACAATTTCACTCTGTCTTAGGTTCACCTTTATATTTTTTGTGATAAAAGGGTTTGTCCAGGGAACTAATGATGTAAACAATATTTAATGGAGTGGGGGGGAGGTTTTTGGTCTACTCAAGCAAACAAGCTTTTTAAGCCCTTAGAAACATCTACTTGGAAACAATTAGGGTGTTAATTAGGGTGGATTCTTATCAGATCCCACAGAACCTCTTCTTGGCCATGCTCTCTCAGCCAAGGTACTGTGTACTTGGAAATCATACAAACATCCCTCTCTTCCATAGCTTTCTGATAGCTAAGGGTTTTACCAATTCACACCAGCCCTCCTTAATGAGCTTGACCTACGGAGCCACATGGAGGTGGGGTTTGATGGTTGTCATGGGAGTCCCCAGGAGGCCTTTCCCTAAGTACATGAGGAACATCCTGAACACGCACGTGACATGAGTCATGCCTGAGTGGTTCCAGGTAGTTTCCCCAGCACAATCTTTGGCAGTCGTATTTTTTGTCTTTCTAATTGGAGGGGCAAAGGGGTGGATTGATGAATGGCAAAGTTGCAAGCCGGAAAATATGTGGGCATTTCAGAGGAGGTGCTAACAGCCACCTGGCGCCACTTTAGTGGGGTCAGTTTCTGCTTCAGGGCCATGTGCTGTGGTTGTCTCTTGGCACATTGTACACCCATTAGATTCTTGATGATGGGAAAGCATTGGAATTCAGGACAACTACATTCTAGCTTGGGCTCTGTTAATAAGCTGTGTGACTTCAGATACATCGCTATGACCATGGATTAGTTAGGGTGTATAGCAAGCACAGTGAATTTAATAACAATGATATATTGGGGGAAATTAGATGCTTTCAAAGAGTAAGCATTACATGAATGAGGTTTTACCTGACTTTATCGTCTGGTTCACAGAGTAAATGTGAGCTGGTAAATGGTTTTGTGGGGCAGATTCCCACATGGCTAAACAGCCATACCCAAGGTATCAATCAGAGGCTCATTTTGAATCATTGTTGTGCTGTCAGCCTCCATCCTGGTCTAAATCTGTATCAGTGACTTGCCTGAAGATCGGGAAAGGCCACAGATGCCACTGGGCTAGGAGTGAAACCCATGTGATGGATGTAACATCAGGATCCCTGATAATCTCTGCAGACCCAAATGCCCAGCCAAACCTAGCAAGAGGGAAGAGTTTCAACGACTGTTTTTCAGTTTCATGTGGTTTCAAATTCAGAAGCACAACAACTAGATTAGAGAGTCCTCCGTTGGCAGCAGTTCACATGAAAGAGATCTGGAGGTTTTAGTTGACCACAAGCATAATACGATCCAACAGTGTGACTGTGGTGAAAAACACTAAAGTACGTGTAGGCTGTCTTCAGAGACATGTGGTGTCCAGATCCAGGGAGGTGATGTTGCAGCGTCTTCTGGCATGGGCAGGCCACGTCTAGGGTGTAGGTTTAGTCCTCCTGAGCATCATGTTTGGGGAGAAAAAGCATGACCCCTGGGGACATGTCATGGAGGAGCAATTGAAGTATTGGCATGGATTAATTGGTCTGGTAGTGACCAGCCGGGTGCTCAGCAACGCATATTCTCTTCCTGGGTACCTTGGAAGTCAGCATTCCACACCTCTGCTGGGGTTAGCTGGGACCATGCGAGTAGCTTCTGGCTGATGGAATATGGGCAGAGCAGGTCCACTCTGTTTCCAGTGCTGCCCTAGAAAATGCCCCCATGATGCTTCATGCTGCTCTTTTCCTCATTCTAAGAGTTGGACAGGACAAGATGGATGGAGCTGGGCATCCCGAATCATTTGGAATTCCACATGGAAGGCTCCCTTCCCAAACATCCACTTTGACTGAGACAAGAATGAAAAAGACCTTTATTGTGTGAAACCCCTGGGATTTTGGCATGGCAGCTGGCATGAATGACTCTCATACAACGGTGGAACAGAAAACCCAAGGGTGATAGGATAGTTAAGTACTAATTATATATGTGGCAGATTAATCCACTGTGATACTGCCTTGGTCTCACATCTGGTGGGCACTGAAGAGAACAGAATGGTGATTTTATCCTCCTGGAAACATTCTTGGGGAAATGGTTACTATTGGGCAATTATAACCCCACCCTGAAAGCCCCGTCCAATGACAGTTTTTGTTTCTGTTTTCAATGTTCTAACTAGACCTCCCTCACTTGCTAATTATGTGACCTTGAGCAAGTTAATTGGCTGCTCTGTGCTCCAGTTGCCCTATCCATGAAAAGGGTATAATACCGGCACCTGCTTCATGGAGTCTTTGTGATGATTAAATGAGTTTATCATACAACAGACTACAGTGCCAATACGTGTTAGTTTGCTTTTTTGTTTTTTTCGTTTTTCTCTTTGTAAGAGACTGTCCTCGGGAAACTCACCACTCAGGTCTTAGGTGAGCTGCTGCACTGTCCAGGGTCCCCACAACTGGGGCAGAGATAAGATTTTTGTTTTTTTCTGTAGATGATGAATTCCTAGTTTGGCCTGACCTTCAGTGCCTAGTTTAGGGTGGGGGGGGGTGTGTGACTGCGGGGATTCTTGCAGAGGAGACTGGTAGCAGGAAGAGTCTAGATGTTCACGTGCAGAGGTGGCGCCGGGAGAGGACCCAGCAGAGGAGGCAGTATCTGACCCTGGGGAGGGGCCAACCCTGAGCCCAGTGTGATGGAAACTGAAAATGGAGACTTCTGTTTCTATCTTCACATAGCAATCAGACCCTCCCTTCTGTTCCAGGGCCCACATGAACCCTGGGGTTCCGAGAGAATGTCCGAAAAGGGCACTACAAAAAAAGGCTGGGGATCACCTGGGACGGAGTAGATCAGTCCATGGTTATAGGGAGACTGCTGTTGGGGAGCCCTGTGCTCCCTCTGTCTATGCCTCGTAATTGCTGTGTGCCCTTGGAAGCGCCGCTTAACTTCTCTGAGGTTTGCTTTTCCATCTGTAAAATGGGAATAACAGTATCTGCTCTGTCATCTTCAAGAGGAGAGGAAGACAAGCAGGGCTGTGGAGGTGGAAGATTTTTGCATACTCTGTTCTTCAGTCATGGAGAGCTACCCAAATGTCGGCATCTTTAGCTCCATTTTGGCTAAGAAGGAACTTTCTAACCTCTCAAATAGGACTGAGCTGTTTCATGAGGTGAGGGGCACCTGGGAATCAGATGTGAGGCCAAGGATGCAGGAGAATTGGTCTCGAACAAGTGAAGATGGAACTCGACACAGGTCAAGGGGAGTGTTTTCAGGGCACGAGCCCCCGAAGGAGGTCGTGGTCCTCGAGGGACAATGCCTGTGTAGCTCCGTAGCTCTTGGATTTTCCCAGCCTTCACCTGAAAGTGGAATTGAGACACCCTCCAGCAACCAGTGGGGTGGGCCAGGGGGATGGGGGTGAGGAAAACCTGACGCCTGAGCATCTCACTCAATAATTCAGGGCTGGTTACAGCCCGGTGAGGTGTTTCACACTCTGCAAAGGCAGATAATGGAGCATTCTTCCAAAATGAGAGAATGCGCCTTTTCTTTGCTTCCCCCCTCTTTCCTAATAAAATCATTAATCCAGGATTTCCAGAGGCCTGCCACCCCACCCACCTTGGCTGTTTCTGTGGGGAGGGAGAGGTGCTTGAGTTTTGGTGGGGGTGGGGAAGCCAGGCCAGGGAGGGATCTTGGCTGGTGACAGAAGGAGAGCAGTCCTACTGAGAAGGGTGTTGGGGTCTCAGAGGGCACGGGGAGGGGGCCTGCGGATTTCTCACCACCCCAGATGACATATGACTTAGCACGTCCCCAGGTCTCCAGGGCTGCAGCCGGCACTGTGCTTTCCACATGTGTTTGGTATTATCGGTGTTTTTACAATAATAACTGTGGTCTTGAAAGGGACTAAAATTAATTAAAATGCCTGGTTGGAGTGAACCTCCTTGGGGCAAGTGCGTGGGGGGCGGGGTGGTCATCTTGTCCATCCCCCTGTCTCTGGTTGAGTCTATATCCCGTTTGTCCAATCGACCGGTCTTAGAAGGTGCCGGTGCAGGAGCCTCTGCCGTTTTAGAGGTGAAAATTCTTTTAAGGAAATGTTTCTTGGTATTGAAACTACAGTAAGAAAGGAAGAGCAAACACTTAGATGTGGTGTCTGCACTGGTTGTATTTCTCAAACTCTGCTGCGTGCCCTCAACCAAAGACCCCTGTCTGAGAGCATCCCTTGATTCAGAGACGAACAATTTGGCTGTTGGTTTAGGGCAGGGTTTCTCAAGCTTACTGCAGTGCTGTTGACATTTGGAGCTGAATCATTCTTTGTGGGCGGGGGCTGTTCTGTGCACTGTAGGATATTTAGCAGTGCTCTTGACCTCTACCCACTAGATGCCAGTAGCATTCCCAGCCTCACAAGTGTAAAAACCAAAAATGTCCTCAGACATTGCCAAATATCCCCCAGGGGAACCAAATCACCTCCAGTTGAGAACCACTGATTTAGGGCAAGGTTCTCTGGAATCCCAACCACCTCCCTCCGTTCCCACCCCCTACCCCCCTACTCCAAGGAAGCAGTGTTCATCCAGGTTGTCATGACATGCAAACGTGTCACCGTCACACAGGGGAACAAGTGACTGGCTGTGAATAACACCCTGAGGTTGGGGAGTGATTCACTTTTTAAAACAAATCAGAGCAGGTACTAACATAGCAACATCCCTTTCGCTCCCTCTCAGTCCAAGATGCTTTTCCAAGTGGCCAGAGTTGCCCATCGCTCCCAGCTTGTCTCATGGAGGTCACAGCCAGGATGCGGTTGGCCGCTTTTGCTAATCAGCTGTGCGTAGTGTGGCGATGACAAATCATGGCCGTGTTTTATTGGGTTTGTCTGTGGGATCCTGCCACACACAGGGCTCCTGTCCTTGACGTTCACTAGGAGGAGGAGGAGAGCCGGACAGCCAAGGCTCTGTTGTCCTGTTGGACTCATCCCCTTTCCCTCTCCCATCTCTCAACACTGTGCTCCATTCAGTTGCTTCTTCCTGGACCTCCAATGTAAGACTTCTTTCCTATGCTACCTGGAGTCCTCCTTTCCCAGCTGCTCTGAGCATGGCTGGCTCCTGCTCCTCATGTCTCAGCTCACACATCCCCTTCTCAGAGGCTGGGTGCACCTGACATCTAGCTAATCGGGTCCTCTTCTAGTAGTTAGCCAGCCTCTGTCTGGGGGCCCTGCCCTTTTTCCATAGCATGTGTCACTACCGACACTCGTGATGGTTTATATGTCCCCCGCACACCAGTTGGGTTCCCAGGAAGCCAATGCCGTGATAAAGTTAAGGGTTTACTGGGAGATTAAGCAACCTGTGAGAGAAAAGGGGAGGGAGCTGGACTGAGCAGGGGGAAGCATTAAGAATGTGAAAGTGACGTGGGCTGTCTCCACCAGCTCCACCATGGGGAGATTTGGAGCAGGGACTGCCCGCTGGAGAAGTCCCTTGTGGATAGAAATGGGTTGGCCCTTGTGTCAACATCTCGCACAGTGATTGGCCAGGGCTGCCTCAAAAAGAGCATGACCTCAGCCTGAAAGCCGAAGAGGCCCTCGAAGACATCAGTGAGTCGAGCTCCTCTCAGCCAAGCAGCGAGTCCTGTTTTGAAGGATCTGAGCCATGCGTCTCCCTGCCTACCGCTCTGGGCTGGAAGGGACTCTCCCTGAGAGCAGGAACCTTGCGGATCTTGCTTGTGCCTGATCCCGTTCCCTACAACAGAGCCTGGTGCATGGTAGGAGCTCAAACCTGAGCTGATTTTTAGTTTCTAGGGAGTGATTTGGTTGCCCTAAACTCAGTTTTCTGAGTTTACAAACTCAGAAATGCAAGAAATAGAAATATTATAAAAAGACAAAGATGTGTCTACAGGGGAAATGGCAGAGAACCACTGCTACAAGGTATCTCAAACCATGGCTCACTCTGCAGTACTTCCAAGGTTTTAAAAGTTAAAAAAAAAAAAAAAAAAAAAAAAAGGCAGAGAACCATTGCTACAAGGTATCTCAAACCATGGTTCACTCTGCAGTATTTCCAAGGTTTTAAAAGCTAAAAAAAAAAAAAAAAAAAAAAAAAAAAAAAGAGGCCAGGCGTGGTGGCTCAAGCCTGTAATCCCAGCACTTTGGGAGGCCAAGGCGGGTGGATCACGAGGTCAAGAGATCAAGACCATCCTGGTCAACATGGTGAAACCCCGTCTCTACTAAAAATACAAAACATTAGCTGGGCATGGTGGCGCGTGCCTGTAATCCCAGCTACTCAGGAGGCTGAGGCAGGAGAATTGTCTGAACCCAGGAGGCGGAGGTTGCGGTGAGCCGAGATCGCGCCATTGCACTCCAGCCTGGGTAACAAGAGCGAAACAACGTCTCAAAAAAAAAAAAAAAAAAAAAAAAAAAAAAAAAAAAAAGAAAAGAAAAAAAGAAAAAAAATCATGATGTTGGGACATCCTGTAGCTTGCCTCTTGCAGGGTTAGAAGACGTTACCTAGGTAACATCTCTCCAACCGGGTAAGGAGGCAGGAACAGAAGCCTGGGGGATCCCAGAAGAAAAAGAAAACAGAACTATCAGGTGGGTCAAAGGCGCATACCAGGGGGCTGTGGGTGCCTGTCAAACCGGCATGGTTATCTCGTCTGGCAGAGCCCAGCATCTTGGGTGGCCAAACAAACCTCAGATACGGTGTTCCCAGAGATCGAGGGTTGGTGGATATTATCCTTTTTCTTTAGCCCGTCTCTTGTCTCAGTATCTTCCTCTGCCAGGGATCTGAGCTGGGATAGGCTTGTCACTTTAGCTGCTGTCCTTTGATGGGGCAGGTTGAAGCCCAAGACTCCAGGAAAACAGGCCAGGCTGTGTAGAAGCCCACAAATGCACAGTGGGCAGGGAGGTGGAGGATTCTTCCGGGTAGTAGTGATGCCCCAGGGGAAGGTGCCCAGTAGACTTGAGTGAGATGGGGAGGGAGCAAACTCTATGCACTGTGGAGAGGCAGCGGGTGGTGGAGATATGTCTTGGGAGGTGCCTGGCTCAGAGAGCTGGTATGAACTTCAGTATCAGAACTCATATATTCTGATAACTTAATTGCACCAGGACATTTCAGATCCTTTCTACCCTTTTCATGGGTGTTGCCTCTAAATTCAGGGAACAGGAAAGGCTAACACTGTGCTCTGGCAATTAGGGGGTGGGACAGGGTGGTCCCTACATCACAGGTCTGCACTGGACTCATCTGAGACCTCCAACAGGTTACTATAGGTTCCTCAGCTGTTCCTCCACCCTGGTCACTGCCGAGTGGTGGTTTTTTCTATTGGTTTGTTTGTTTGGTTTTTGAGATGGAGTCTCATTCTGTCACCCAGGCTGGAGTGCAGTGGCAAAGTCTTGGCTCACTGCAACCTCTGCCTCCCGGGTTCAAGCGATTCTCCTGCCTCAGCCTCCCAAGTAGCTGGGACTACAGGCGTGCACCACCACCACGCCCAGCTAATTTTTGTATTTCTAGTAGATAAGGAGTTTCACCATGTTGGCCAGGATGCTTTCGATCTCCTGACCTCGTGATTCACCCACTTCAGACTCCCAGAGTGCTGGGATTACAGGCATGAGCCACTGCGCCCCAGTAGTCTTTTGATTGCAACCAGAGGACACGCCTCCGTCCACTTTTTCAGAGCACCCTGGTTGTACCCCTGACTCAGTACCCAGCATATCCTCTCACTCTCTGCTTTTTTTTTTTTTTTTTTTTTTGAGACGGAGTTTCGCTCTCCTTACCCAGGCTGGAGTGCAATGGCGCGATCTCGGCTCACTGCAACCTCCGCCTCCTGGGTTCAGGCAATTCTCCTGCCTCAGCCTCCTGAGTAGCTGGGATTACAGGCACGCACCACCATGCCCAGCTAATTTTTTGTATTTTTAGTAGAGACGGGGTTTCGGTTTCACCATGTTGACCAGGATGGTCTCGATCTCTTGACCTCATGATCCACCCGCCCCGGCCTCCCAAAGTGCTGGGATTATAGGCTTGAGCCACCGCACTCTCTGCTTTGAGCGTGACTCCCTTTGCCCCCTGAACACAGAATCTCTCAGCCTTTATCTGAGGGCCATTTCACTCAATCTCAGCACATGTTCTCCCAAATCTGTTGTATTTACAACACCTTTCAGAAGCCTTCTTTGAGACTCAAAAACCAGTGTGTATTATGCTATTTCTTTGATTTGGGGGGTGTTATCCACACTCTAATGCAGCAAATTCAATAGGACCTTACTAACTAGATGAGGAAAGACCAAGGAGGGCAAGGAAATATTGTGTGGGGCGAGACAGAGGTGAACATTGGTTAAAATAGGAGAAACATCCTCCTAGCACACTTGCTTTGGGGAGCTTTCCTGTCCAGAGCCCAGCTCCTCTCCTGCCTCACTTAAAGGCTCTTCCCCCTTGTTATACAGGTTATGCTGGCCAAGCCAGGAGAACTAAGCCATTGGTACTGCCTTCCATTTCCAATGGCAGCAAAAATATATTAACAAGCAGGCACCAGTGTGGGATGAGGGAGGCTGGGTCTCTCCGTTTCTTTCCATTAGCAAGTCCTTCATCTGCAATGTGGCTGGACCACCTAGCAGGGAGTCAGGAGGGCAGGGAAGCAGACCCAGCTTTGGGAGGAGCGGCACAGCCCGCAGAACAGAACCATACCAAAGGGCTGCCATTTTGGGGACCTTAAAAATCATTAAACCCAGATGGAAGTCACTTTATCCGAATCCTCACGTCGTTGGTGTGTTGACGCGGACTGGCCTTGAAGGCCACCAAAGTCAGAGTGACCCAGGTTGAAATATTAGCCCTGGAGGTTAAGGATCCTGAAAAACACACTCCATTTCCTTCGCCTCAGTTTCCATATCTTTAAATGGATGTGGTCTTTGCAATGTTTCAATACAATAATGTTTATAGAACCCTTAGGCTGCTGCTTAGATCCTGGTCTATTCATGCTCAGTTACTGTTAAATCTATTCCTTTCTCTTAGGAGGTCCACAGATGAAGAACAGCTCTCATCTGTAGGGTCCTGAGTATTTATTTAATGCTGAGAATTCACAGGGCAACCAAATCACTCCCTGAAAACTAAAATCAAGCAAAGGCAGAGGAAGAATCACTGAGACCCTCCTAGCATGTCTTTCTTAACTCTCATACCTGGGAGGATGGCTAATTGGGCGTTTCATTTTGGCACAGACCCTAACGTGGTGTGACTCAATCTGTTGCAATGCTCTGCATTGCTAACGCACTGATTTCATTGTTGAGAGTCTCTCATTGGCAAGAAATATTTCCTTGTTAAGTATCAGTTTCTTCAGCTGATTGGCTCTATCCCGTATCTCATTATTATGGATCCTCAACTAAGTACGGCTGCAAAGCTTTAGAGGGAAATGCCCAGGAAAATTCTTGCCTTTGAGTGGGCCCACCATATACTGAAACCAAAATTCTGCAGGAAAAATGGTAGGAAATGACTTAGAAGCCTTGGTGCAAGCATTTATGGGCACACCGATAACTTCTTCCAGGCATAAAAGCTATGTTCTGCACTCTTCAAAATTCTCAGACTTTGTGCCCTGTTGGTTCAAGGTCACAACCAAAAGCCCTTATGCTCTGAAGGCAGAGACATGCTGTGATTTCAAGGGCATGACCAGATTTGAGAGAAAGGAGAGCTCAGAGCTCACGAATTGGAAAGGCAGAGTCCAACGGCAAGGGGTCATTCTCCTGTTTAGGGTAAGGGCATGCAAATAGCATGTGAATTGCATGTTACATTTTTCAGATGTGAGTATGTGGTTGAGGAATGGGGCTTGTTGGCAACACTTTTGGGAAATGAACTATCTTTATCCTGATTCACAGAGTTGGAGCTGAGCAGGGTATAGAGGAGAAAACAGGGCACTGAAATATGTAAAACAATAACAACTCTGTTACTTGCTACATTTCCTCTCTTACGGCCCCTTGTCTGGAGGGGATGAATCAGCAATACCACCTGTTGGTTCAACAGGGTGGATTTGACTTATTTTCCTTGGACTGTTCCAGTGGGGAGCCCAGGCAGAGACAGTGTTAAGAACTGGCCCACTTTTGCCAGTTTTTTTTTTTGCTGTTTTGTCTTCTTTGTGCCAAGCAGAAAAGGCAGGATCTGCACAAAGACCCCTGCAGACTTATGACCTGTCACCAGTAGATTCTAACCATAGAAAGGCTCAAGGCTCAGGTGGAGGGCTAGACTCAGAGTTACAGCCGTTACAACTGGAAAGTATCTCAAAAATAATTAGATTCACCCAGTACCCTCATCTTACACATCAAGAAATTAAGGGCCCAGGACTGGAGTGGGAGGGTGCTCAAGGGCACAAAACCAGTTTGAGATGGAAGTGGACTGTAGACAAAACACATGTGCAGAGCCAAACGGGAGCACAATGATTCAGCCACAAATCTAACTGTGATTATGCTTTTCTCATTAGAACGGCCCCTGTGTGTGTGGATTTCCCTGTTGCGCCTCTCCACTCTGCCCCACCCTGCTCTGTGCGCCAGGAGGCTAACCTGTATCAACTGCATCAACACTTTCCCTGCCCCCTAGGGCTTCTGGTTGATTTGGGAAAATGGTGAATTCAGGTGGGAGATGTGAGAGAGTGAGGAGAATGAGGCTGAGGTGTTCATTGTATTAGGGTTCTCTAGAGGGACAGAACTAATAGGGTGTATATATGAAGGGGAGTTTATTAAGAAGTATTGACTCACTTGATCACAAGGTGAAGTCCCACAATAGGCTGTCTGGAAGCTAAGGAGCAAGGAAGCCAATCTGAGTCCGAAAACCTCAAAGGTAGGGAAGCTGAGAGTAGCCTTCAGTCTGTGGTCGAAGCTCCAGGAGTCCAAAAGCTGAAGAACTTGGAGTTCGATGTTTGACGGCAGGAAGCATCCAGCACAGGAGAAAGATGTAGGCTGGAAGACTCAGCCAGTCTAGTTTTTTTCCATGCTCTTTTGCCTGTTTTTATTCTGGCCAAACTGGCAGCTAATTAGATGAGGTGCCCACTCTGAGTGGGGGTGGGTCTGCTTTTCCCAGTCCACTGACTCAAATGTTAATCTCCTTTGGCAGTACCCTCACAGACACACCCAGGGTCAGTACTTTGAGTCTTCAGACTGAGCAAGTTGACAGTCAGTATTGACCATCACATCATGCCCTCCCCATTCTATCCCCCTGTGTGGTCACTGGCAGCTGCCCCCTTGAGGGCAGTACTGGAGACCTGTGGATGGCACTATCCTGCATGACACAACTTGCATGAACAACCCCTTTACCAACTCACCTCAGAGTCACCTAACTTGAGTGTGCCATTTATTTCCTGCCAAGAACCCAAATGGTACTGTAACGGAAGTTTCGATGGAAAAATGTTAGCATTATGATGGCATTTGCTAACGATCTTGCTTACACACTCCTTAATAGTAAGCTAAACTTTTGAGAGGCCCCCTCCAGGAGAATTTGGGGATTAGAAGAGATGGGACAATTCTGAAATAATGACAGGAACTAGCTTAAGTGTACTTACTTTCATTGTTGTTGTTACTGTGATCTAAAATCATATAGATGACATGTGACTCCATTCTGACTGGAAACAGAACAGGACAGGTGTATGTAGGTTTAGTTCCATCTCTCTTGCCCCACATATCTCACTTTTCTCTTCTGAGTAGCCACTAGAGCAGCCTAGTGCATTTTATTCTGGTCTTTCTGGACACAAACACACACATACCACACACACAGATACAAATGTAGATAGAGCTTATAGATTTGGCTGATAGTATGCTATAGTCTGAATGTGTCCTCCCGTAATCCATATGTTGAAAATTCTAACCCCCAAGGTGATGTATTAGGAGGTGGGGCCTTTGGGAGGTGATTAGGTCATGAGAATGACACCCTTGTACATGGGATTAGTGCCCTTATCAAAGAAGCCTCAGGAAGCTATTTCCCCTTCTGCCATGTGAGGACATAGCAAGGGGTCAGCAGTCTGCAACCCAGAAAAGGACCCTCACCAGAACCCAACCATGCTGGTGCTCTGACCTTGAATCTTTAACGGCCAAAACTGTGAGAAGGAAATTTCTGTCATGTATAAGCCACTCAGTGCAGTCCATGGTATTTTGTTATAGCAGCCTGAACAGGCTAAGATGTAGTATATGCATCGCTCTGCCATTTCTCCATCAGTATATGCGCATACCTTATTCTTTTGTTAACTGCAATATGATATTCCATAACATGGATATGTGATAAGCAATTTAACCATTTGCTACACGTGGATAGCCTCTGGTTCAGCTTCTACAGACAGTTGACCCTTGAACCATGCAGGAGTTAGGAGTGCTGAGCCACCATGTAACTAAAAACCTGTGTACTCCCCTAAAACTTAACTGATAGAATTGTATTGACTGGAAGCCTTACCAGTAACATGACATGACATGATTTTAACACATATTTTGTATGTTGTATGTACCATATACTGTATTACTACAATAAAGTAAGGTAGAGAAAAGACAATGGTGTTAAGAAAATCCTACGGAAAATTATTATTTGACCCAGCAATCCCATTACTGGTTATATACCCAAATGATTATAAATCATTCTGCTATAAAGACACATACAGACATATGTTTATTGAAGTGCTATTTACAATAGCAAAGACTTGGAACCAACCCAAATGCCCATCAATAATAGACTGGATAAAGAAAATGTGGCATATATATGCCATGGAATACTATGCAGCCATAAAAAAGAATGAGTTCATGTCCTTTGCAGGGAAATGAATGAAGCTGGAAACCATCATCCTCAGCAAACTAACACAGGAACAGAAAACCAAACACTGCATGTTCTCACTTATAAGTGGGAGTTGAACAATGAGAACATGTGGACACAGTGAGGGCAACAAATCACATACTGGGGCCTGTCAGGGTGTTGGGGGCAAGGGGAGGGAGAGCATTAGGACAAATACCTAATGCATGTGGAGCTTAAAACCTAGATGATGGGTTGACAGGTGCAACAAACCACTATGGCACATGAATACCTGTGTAACACACCTGCATGTTCTGCACATGTACCCTAGAACTTAAAGTAAAATTTTAAAAAATCATATATAAGGGAAAACATATTTACTATTCATTAAGTGGAAGTGGATAATCATAAAGGCCTTCATCCTCATCATCTTCCCACTGAGTAGGCTGAGGAAGAGGAGGGGTTGGTCTTGCTGTCTCAGGGGTGGCGTAGATAGGAAAGGTGGAGGAGGTAGAAGGGGAGGCAGGAGAGACAGACACACTCAGTGCAACTTTGATTGAAAATCCCATATAGGTAGGCTTTTGCAGTTCAAACCATGTTGTTCAAGGATCAGCTTATACTACACACACACTTACATGTGGGTGTGTGCTTACACACACACACACACACACACACACACATACACGCACACACACACAAAACGGAGGGCCAAGGGAAGAAAAATGACCTGCCCAAGAACCACCACCACCAACTGATGGTGGAGCTAGAACTTGAACCCACATCTCCTAAGCTTCTGGCCTGTTAATTTCTGAAATGTAGTTCAGTTCAACTTGGGAGGCATCACTGGGCCCTGTCTCACACTAGTGGCTCATGGTGGGTGGTGATTTAGAGAGAATATAGTCTCTCTATCAAAAGGCTGTCGATTGAGGGTAAAACCTACTTACTGGACTCTCCTATGGGAGGATGGCAGAGCCCACAAAGTGACCTTGGAGCCTGTCATCAGTGAGATTGTGATGATTTCTCTTTAAACTTAGCAAGATTATTGTGCCTCAGTATCTGATCAAACACTAATCGAGAGGTTGCTGTGGGAAAGGCATTTTGTAGATGTAGTTAAAATCAATAATCAGTTGACCTTGAGGAAAGGAGCTTTGGGAAGGTGGATGGGTTTCATCCAATGAGTTGAAGGCCTTAAAAGCAAAATCTGAGGTTTTCTAGGGAAGAAGACATTCTGTCTCAAGATTATAGCATCACCTCCTGACTAAGTTTCCAGCCTGCCAGCTTGCCTTACAGATTTCGAACTCAAGATTGCATCATCAACACTTCCCACCCTTTTGGCCTGCCCTACGGATTTCAGACCTCCCAATCCCTACAATTGCTTGAACTAATTTATTAAAATAGATCGATCTATCTATCTGTTAGTTCTGATTCTCTGGAGGACACTGACCGATAGATTTAGTACCCTGCCCACGTTTCAATTTTAAGAATTGGGACAGTAAGACTCAGAGACTGCTGAGGCTGTGGAATAGAATCTCACAAAGCCATTCCAGCCCAGGTCCTGCCTACTGCTTCCAGAGGTAACTCACTGCCCCTGCTCCTATGCTCAGAAATATTTGGCTTCTGGGTTTTGTAGCTGGCTGATCCCTGTCCTCCTCTGTCAGCAAGAGAGATCTTTTTCAATCCTGCCTGGTGTCTATTCAAACCATCCCCACGACAGGTCAGTGTCATTATTTCGTGATCCCTGTCATCTGTAGACAGCCATACTTCCACAGGCCTGGCACCTCTGACTCCCTCGTTCCCAAGCCATCAGCTGTAGGACCCTGCCCAGCTGTCTTGATTGGATCACCTGCTGGAATTCCCCACTCCTGATGACTTCTCCTTGCAGGGTGCTTGAGGAAGGCAAGACCTGCCCAGGTTGTATGTCGGGTGAAAAGAAAAGGGGAAAATCACTCATGAGCGTTCCTCATTTGCCCATTGAACCATCAGAACCCTGTTCTCTATCACAGCAGCAACATGAGAAGAAAAAGAATAGTGCCTTGGAAAAGATTGCCCCTCTTGAAAAAAAAAAAAAAGTAATAAAAATAAGAGCTCTTAGGCTATTCAGCTTTGGGGTGAGGAAGAGGTGGGAACCTTGCCAGAACAGGTCTTCAAAGTTTCCTGTTTTCAGGCAAGCGGGAAGCGGAGTGCAAACATCCTTCTTCATTTACGGTCTTTGTTCTTGCTCAGTCAGTGTGCTGCGCGACAGGGTGGCCTTCCAGGCGCATGCTCCTGTCTGCGTTATCTGCCTCAGATCAAAAGAGAAAATGCATGAGAATGTGCTCGGAAGGCCTGGATAACGCATACATGCCAGCTTATAATCGTCCTCATGAGTGCGTGGGCTGGAACCTCTTGGGGGATCTGGGACTGGGTCTCTTCTGCTTCAATCTGTCTCCTCTGATCGAACACTCATTACGCGTTAATGGGCCAGCACGAGGCTGAGCACTGGGTGAGGGGCTCCTCCCTGGTGGGTCCTTTTATGAACCACATTGGAGGGTGAGAGTTTCCATTTCTCCCAGAGAACGCGATGAGTAAAGAATTCATTCATTCAGCACCTTGGAGCAGCCACTCTTCGGGTTCTATCTGTGGAACTGCCTCTGCCTTCTCCCCAAAGATCTAAGAAATCCATGGTCATTTGCCCAAGACAGTCCTAGCTGGAGAGTAAACCCTATAGGGTCTCACTGCTTATTGCCCCTCTGGGCAGCCTAGAAACGGCCAAGGAACCTCTCAAAGGCGCTAGGATGAGGCTTGGTGCCGAGAAGCACCCTTGCAAAGAAATGTTGTTGTCAAATGAATTTGGCTCTTTGATTATCTTGGAAATTTGAAGCTGGTGTAAGGTACAAGGCAGGGATCTGGGAAGGGCTGTGTTTGGCTTCCCATACAACTCCCGCTGCGTGATTGAATGTTCAGGAAGAGCAGGCAAGCAGAAGTAGGTGGGGGTGGAGCTGGAGACGATGTCCTTATACCATGAAAAATTAGCCCCAGCTTTTAAACCCTAGCAGCGAGGCGCTGGGCATTCAAGTTAAGGTCTTCACGGAAGAAACTGGGCTTCAGGGCAGTGGCCGAGTTAAGTGAATAAACAAGCATGGAAAGAATCTGTCTCTGAGCCTGGTATTTTGGGCAAGATGTTTCCACACGCCCGGTGAGCTGGACCCCAAGTGGGCTGGACGTTCTAAACAAATGTGTCATTTGTTTAGAATTTGTCACATTGGGAAGCATATTCGCATACATTCTCGCTTAGGGCTCACAGCCATAGAAGGTAGGAAGGCTAGGGACTCTTACCCATGCTTTGTTATTTTTGAGGATGAGGAAACTTTTCCAAGGCTGCACAGCTAAAAGGTAGCAGAATTCAGAGTGCTGATGAGGCCAGCTCAAAGCCCAGCGCTCTCTTTACCTCGTTATCACGGAGGCGGTTTCTGAGGACTGGCAAAGCACATTGCATTCTGATAGGGGGCTGGCACTCTGCAAAGTGAATTTGCTCATGGAACCAAGGTTGGGGTTTTGCTGCAGCAGGATTGTACTGAGAGTTGGGAGATGGGGGCAAAGCGGCTGTCACAGAACTGATCTTCTAAGGGATGGTGCTGGCTGATTTTCATTTCCAGTTTGCAGGACTCCTGCCCAGCACACAGCCCTGGACACAGGGAGCAGAGGCCAGCCGTACAGGCTGTGTGCAGCGTGGCGGTGAGAACACGGCAGGGCTGGCTTCTCACTACGTGATTGGGAGCATGCGGAGGCAGGGCGGTTGAACTGTGGGTGACCCCGGGGAGCAAGGAGGCTAATTAAAGCTTCTCTTCCCCACACTTCAGTCACAAGCCCCTCCTGCCCTTCCTCCTGATGGTGCGGCTGATAAGGAGGGATTGAATTTATGAAAAGCGATGAAGATGTTTGGATAAGCCCCGGTACCAAGGCAAGCCGGCCGGACGAGTTAGGGCCTGACAGAGGCAGCAGGGTGGCTGAGAGCGTCCTGAGGGGCAGGTGAGGCCAGGAGCAGAGGGAAAGAGAGAACAGATGCTAAATGTGACAGCCTGCAGGCCTGGCTTCGGACGGCACACCTTGGCAGTTCAGGTGGAAATGGGCTTGCTGAGAGCTGGCTCTGCTGAGATGGCTGGCTTGCAGCCGACAGCTCCCAGCCCTGCCACCCTCGTCTCTGGGAGTAGAGGGCACAGGAGGATGTGAGGCTGATGAGTGGGAAAGCGGGGAGACTAGACCCTCCTGTCCAGAGGCACAGAGGTTAGACGGCCGAGGGGAAGGATAATGAAGATGACATAGCCATCTCTTAAGAGCACTTACCATGTGCCAGGCACTGTGCAAAGGGCTTTCTGTGCAATGTCTCACTTAACCCTTTCGCATGAATGGTGTACTTGTTCTCATGCCCATTGCATGGATGTAGAAAATGAAGCTCGGAGGGGTTAGGTAACGCGCCCAAGGCCACACAGCTGTAAGGGATCTAGGAATTAAAGCCCAGCAGTGAATTGAAGGGAAGAAAATCAAGCAGTGAGACTCTAGAGTCTTTTCACACAAAAATTAACCTGCTCGAAGCCAGTCCACGGTGCCACATGGCCAGATGGGTGCCCTGGTGTGTCTACCACGATTGCAGGGTGAGATTCGACTTTTATCCCAGGCAGCCTCGATGCAGCCATTGTCCAGGTGGCTCCTTACCTGGCCCTCTCCATTGGCCCCTCTGGCCTTCCCCAAGGGGTTACAGGGAACAGATGTTATCTGCAGACTCGGGATTCTCCCCCACGAACTCCAATGCTGGTTGTGGAAACACCAGCTTCCAAGATCTTTAGAAGGCGAAAGCTCCAACATCTGCCCAACCCCAAACACCCATGCCCTGCCATCATAGAGGAGCCCCGGGGTTCTTATGGCCACCTGGTCTCCTGGTCTGGCCCACCTGGCCCCTCTCAGGGCTCCTTGCAGCCTCACTCCTCCTGGGAGCTGCCCACTGCCGATCCTGCCGGTGAGTCCTGGGTAGATGATGGAGGCAAGTGGCTGCCTCTAGTGTCCCTGAAGCTAGGGGTAGGACCATGAGGAAGGCAGGCTAGCTGGCACAAGTATAATGTCCTGTGGTGTGGATGTGTCACTAACTTCTAAATTAAAAGGGAGACCCACAACCCCAGCATGCCTGGGAAGAAGGTAAGAGCAGAGGCAGGAGTGGCTGTCCTCAGTAGAGTTTCTCTAACTCAAGTCTCCGGGCTCTGACTCTCTCCTGCCTCCTAGAAACCAACCTTGGGGTAAGGCTGGTAAGCCACACCTGCAGAAATGGGTCCTCCCAACATGGGAAATTGCCTTCCGCCCCAGCTTTGCCCATTTATAAAATGAGGACTCAAACCATTTGAATTATCCAAATTTCATAGCATGCTCATTTCACCCTACTCCAAAGTCAAAGTCAAATGTGCTTATTAATACATGTTCTTCGCATGTACCCCAAAACCTAAAATGCAATAAAAAAATACATTATTTTGAACGCCAACGCCAGATTTTCCATACATTTTCACCAAATAGGTAGCAATATGATCCAGATAATTAAGGCCGGGACAATGGGGTTTGGTCTGGTCTGATCCAGTTGGGGCTGGGAGGTAGTCAGAAAAAATAAAGCCAGGATGGAGGGAATGTCTGTGCATTTTGATATAAAATACCCACCATTCTGGTTTAATGCAAAGCACGACATATAAATCAGCCTGGGTCATTTAAGTGAATAGTTCAGACTTGGCTTTAATACTGGTCATGGTGCTCATGACTCAATTCATTAGTGTCAGTTTAACAGTTGGTTACATGGGCCAGGGGTAATATTAATGATTACTTATTAGTTAAGTGGACATGGAGCTTTTACATAAAATGCCAGGGGTGCAGAGACCTTTCCAATGGCCGTGCAGGCTGTGATGGGCAGGGTAGGGCCGTGGGCCTGGGAAAGCTGGAGCTCCCAGGCGGGTGGCTTACAAAGGATCCCCTGAACCCTAGCAGGTCTGGCTGGGCCTCACCTGGAGCTCAGCCCAGGAGGCCCCTAGAAAGGTGAGCTGCCACCCCTTTGGGGCCGAATCATTGTCTGAGCAAGAGCTTTCTCTGCAGAACCAGAGACTAGCCCAGGAGGCAGCTCCCTAGAGCCCAGAAGACAGAGAGAGAAAGGCCCCTGGGCCTCCCTCCCAGGGAAGAAGCTGCCTGTGCAGTCTGGATTGGATTTTTCTCATGCCAAGAGGGGAATGCTCACCGATGATTTATGCAGACGTTTATAGAAAGCATACGGCTTTGCCCATTCATAAAATGGAAGAACAGTGTGTTTTCTGCCCTGGCTGGGCTCTGGGGCAGATCTCAGGGTAGTGTGGCTGATTGTAATCGTTTCCGGACATGCCCTGATTTGCCTGCGGAGAGAAGGCCAGAGTTGCACGGGAACAGGCCACAGATGGAGCTCCAAGTGCAGGCTGCCTGTGCCGTGGAGCAGGGCCAAGAACTGTTAGCAAGAGTCCTCTCCAGGTTCCGCTGTCTCTCCAGCCCTGCCCCTTCCCATGCCTCCTTCCAGGCACCCTTCCATCTTCCAGAGCTCCCTGACTACTAGGTAGGGAGCAGCCAGGTCAAGTGACATGACGACATGGGGTTAGTGGTAGGGGTGCCTTGGGAGAATGCAAGGGGAAGGGGATTCTTCTTGGCCTGCGTGGTCAGTCGAGCCAGGGGCTTCTATGCAGCCTGAACTGACCCTGAGTGGGAGCCCCGTAGGAGCAAGGTCGGGTCTTCCTCTGCCTCAGCAGCCGGTGTCCCGACTGAGCTGACTGTTGACTCAGGGTGCCGGCATCCTCTCCACATCTGGCCCAGCAGCCTTGCCCACGGGGCCTGATGGGGGAATGGGCAGTAGAGAACTAGCTTGTCAGAAGCCAAGGACCAAGAGAGAGGGATTTTATTCAGTGCTGCTTGATCCCCAGCTCTGATTGTCAAGGGCTAGGGCACAGTATCTGGGGAGTGATGTGTGAGGTGCTGGTGGATCTGGGCTGTTTTATGTGAACACTCGAGTTGGGCAACATGTAAAGTGGTGTCTTTTCTGTCTTCTTCCACCCACTTCTTTCAAGCCAAAGGCTCAGGAACTTGGTCAAAGAGGTTGGAGGCGTGGGCCAGATGGCTCGTCCCAATCTCAAGGTTCCAGCGATTCTTTTGCCTCAGCCTCCTGAGTACCTGGGGTTACAGGTGCGCACCACCATGCCCAGCTAACTTTTGTATTTTTAGTAGAGATGGGTTTTCACCATGTTGACCAGCTGATCTCGAACCCCTGACCTGAAGTGATCTGCCTGCCTCAGCCTCCCAAAGTGCTGGGATTACAGGCATGAGCCACCACACCTGGCCACTGTGAGTTTCTTACGTTCTCATGAGGGTTTGTGTCAAGACAGACTCAGCAGCAACTTGACAAAGCAGATTCACTTCCCTGGACTGTGGAAAGGGCCGGCAGGAGCTTCCTTGAAACTCTTCTGCCTTTATCTATGTCTCAGGAGCCTCTGGGGCTCACTGGACATTCCCATGAATAAAGTCATTTTTTGACCAATTATAAAAACAATATCAATAAGCAAAGGATGGAGGCATGTCCCAAGGATATGGAAACTGGCTTGAAGGGGCTCCCTCTGGCCATGCCTGCCATAGATGTAATCAGTAAAATAGTTTACTGCAGGAAAGAATGATAAGCCATTAATGATAGGAATTCATGGGACCATGCTAATGGTATTCAGATATAGATAGATGATTGACAGTAGATAAATTGGTAGATGAATAGATGGGGGTGGAGATGGAGTGACTCTTTCTAATAGAACTATGAGGGTCAGCAGGTGAATTTGGAAGGAGTGTTGCAGTTGGAAACTCACATTTTTGAAGCCATCTTGGCAAAGTTTAGATCAGGTAAGTATCATCAGTAGATGATAAATCCAAGAAGAAATTTTGAGGAGGACTAGGATTTTTGTTTGTTTGTTTGTTTGTTTGTTTCCCAAAACAGAGTCTCACTCTGTTGCCCAAGCTGGAGTGCAGTGGTGAGATCTTGGCTCACTGCAACCCCCACCTTCCAGGTTCAAGCAATTCTCCTGCCTCAGCCTCCTGAGTAGCTGCGATTACGGGGTGCATCGCCAGTCCAGCTAATTTTTGTATTTTTAGTAGAGATGAGGTTTTACTATCTTATCTTGGCTGGTCTCAAACTCCTGACCTTGTGATCCGACTGCCTTGGCCTCCCAAAGTTCTGGGATTACAGGTGTGAGCCACTGTACCCCGCCTAGGAATAAGATATTTGTATCATCTTAAAGTGTGCCTTTCTGACTGCTTATTGATTTGCAAGGGAAGAGAAGACTCCAAAAAAGCAGCTATTATTTGTGGGGAAACTGGGCAATATCATAAGCAAGGGTTCAAAAATACAGTCACCCAAGAGGGCAGTTGGCATCTTGTGCTTCCACAAGGGACACCATGAGGACACAGCATCACCTAGTAGCACACCTGCCAGGAATGTACACAGTTTATCTGTTCACCAGGAAATGTCAGACAAAAGCCCAGGAGGAACAGTCTATTAAGGAGAAGAGGTGTAAGGTGGGACTGTGTTCTTTAAAAATGTGGTTGTAAAAGAGTGAGAAAGCTGGGCCAGGTGCGGTGGCTCACACCTGTAATCCCAGCACTTTGGGAGGCAGAGGCAGGTGGATCACGAGGTCAGGAGATTGAGACCATCCTGGACAACATGGTGAAACCCCGTCTCTACTAAAAATACAAAAAATTAGCTGGGTGTGGTGGCGTGTGCCTGTCATTCCAGCTACTTGGGAGGCTGAGGCAGGAGAATTGCTGTAACCAGGGAATCAGAGGTTGCAGTGAGCCGAGATCGCGCCACTGCCCTCCAGCCGGGTAACAGAGTCAGACTCTGTCGAAAGAAAGAAAAGAAAGAAAGAAGGAAGGAAGGAAGGGAAAAAAAAGTGAGAAAGATATGCAATGTTCCAGACTTGAGGTGGCCAAAGAGTCAAGGCAGCTTAATGCAATGCCAGTCTCTAGATTGGATTGTAAGCTGGAGGGAAATCATGGCAGAAAGGAAAGTATTGCATTAATTGACAAAACTGGAACACAGACAGAAATTAAAGTAGTTTATCAATGCAAATTTGGGAAGTTGGTAACTACATTGTGGTTATATAGGAGAATATTGTGAATCCCAGAACTCTGAGAGGCTGAGGTGGGTGGATTGCTTGAGTCCAGGAGTTTGAGATCAGCCTGGACAACATGGCAAAACCCTATCTCTACAAAAAAAGAGTTGGACATGGTGGCACATGCCTGTAGTTCTAGCCACTTGGGAGGCTGAAGTGGGAGTATCGCTTGAGCTGGGGAGTGGAGGTTTCAGGGATTCGAGATTGTGCCACTGCACTCCAATCTGGGTGACAGAGCAAGACCCTGTTTCAATAAAATAAAATGTTAATAATAGAAAACTCTAGTTGAAGGGTATTTGGGCATATCTTTTACTATTTCTGCAACTTTTTATAAATTTGAAAATTTCTCAAATAAAAGGTTTAAAACATGACCCAAAAGAGAAAGCATGGGTTGCAGGAGTGCCACCTGGCATTTTGGTGTGCTGAATCAATTTTTCTTGACACCGTGGAAGGATTGGCATCCAGATGGTGAAATAACCAAATCCTGCTACTGTAGTCCACCTCCTCGTCCCCACCAGCTGCCAGGTACCAGCTTCATTCCCAGTGTCTGGCTTTGGCTTGTCTCTGCAGTCTGCAGTGCCCTTCCTTCTTCTTTCTGCCTTCCTGGCTCTTGTCTATTTTTCAGAGCCCATTTTGAGCCCATCTCCTCCATGAAGCCTTCCTGGACTCTTACAGCTCACAGCTCAAAGATACAAGATCAGTTTTATATGTCTGTGTGTGATCAACATTAATGCAGCTGCCAAATATTCCTAGCTTTTTGTTTATGGTGGATTAGTTAGGACGTTACTTCCTGGCCCTGGTAGGGGTTGGGTGGGGTCATGTAACCAGTTATGGCCAATGGTTTATGAGCGGCAGGGTGTGTCACTTATGAGCTGAGCCCTCCTTTTCATCTTCGATGGTGACCGGCAATATTCCAGCTGTGGCTGCTCCAGCAGCCTGGGTCAGACAGTGGCCACAGCATGGAGAAGAGTCATTAGCTGACTTGCAATGGACATGTAGCAAAAATAAGAAATAGACTGTTGTTGTCTTAAGCCACGGGGATTTGGGAGTTGATATGGTTTGGCTTTGTGTGCCTACCCAAATCTCATCTTGAATTGTAATCTCCAGGTATTGAGGGAGAGACTTGGTGGAAGGTGATTAGATCATGCGGGTGGTTCTGCCCATGCTGTTCTTGTGACAGTGAGTGAGTTCTCCTGAAATCTGATGGTTTTACAAGGGATTCTTCCCCCTTCACTTCTTATACATGCTCTCTTACCTGCTGCCATGTAAGACATGACTGCTTTCCCTTCCCCAATGATTGTAAGTTTCCTGAGGCTTCCCCAGCCATGTGGAACTGTGAGTCAATGAAACCTCTTTTCTTCATAAATTACCCTGTCTCGGGAAGTTCTTTAGAGCAGTGCGAGAATGGACTCAGACAGGGGTTATTCATTCTCTTGGCTTACCTGTCCTGTACTGCACTTGTATATCACGCCTTTACAAATGTTGCTCCCTTTACTTAGAATGTTGCCCCTCTCTTCATCTGGCAAGTAATCATTCCCTTCCAAAGCCTCGTTAGAGTAACTGACATCCTCTAGATGGAGGAACACCCTTCCCAGCACTGCTTCTTTGTTACTGAACGTATCGTGTGTTTGCTATATAGCAGGCACTATGCTAGGTGTGGGTTCACAGAGCCTCCAGACAATCAAGCCCCTGTCTTCCTGGGGCTTCCATAGGGAAGACTCTAAGTTTACAGCCTCAGTCTCCCTCTCCTGATGTAAATGTCATGAGGGTAGAACTCAGACCTAAGCCCTGTTTTTATGTCAGCACTTGGCAGAGAGTAGGAGGCCAGTAGGTATCTGCTGTAAGTCAGAGTTGCACCTCTTCTTTTGAGCAAACCCAGCCCTCATCCATCCTACTTGTGTATACAATTCACACATGTTTTCATGACCCCTGCTTCGTCTCCCTTACTGGATCTCGGGGCCTTTGGAAGTGAGGCTGTGCCTAACCGTTCTGTGTGTGAGTCAGGGCTGCTGGTCCTGGACACATGTGAGCTATGCAGCAGATGTCTTGCTCACAGCTTGCAGACATGGGGGATGGAGACCATCATAAGCTCATTCCAACAACGTCATTACTTATGCAGAAAGTGGCAGACAGGTGACATTGAGATTGAAGGCTCTCCATCTTCAGCTGCTGTTACTGTGTCATGGGCTGGTCCTGGAGAATGAACAGTGGATGGAGACAGAGTCCTAGGCAGAGCCCCAGAGTCACTGGACTGGTCCCGTCCCGTCTCTGGCCTTTGATGCCCACTTCTGCAAAATGGAGAGTGGATGGGGGATCTTTAGTTATGTTTCCTCAAAGGCAACCTAAGTGGCTTCATATGGGATAACCCGAGAAGGAGCTTGTGGGGGAACCTACTTTTTAGACATTGTTTAAGGGGCGGGAGAACAGCTCTGGCCTGGTCCAAGCCATTGCACACACTGTCCTTGTGGCTGGACTGCTGGGAACATTTCTGGCATTTGGGGGGAAGGCTTGAGTGCTATTTTCCAAACAGCACTGCTTCCCCATCCCAAGAAAAAAAACTGGCAGAGGTGAGCCGTGCCCTCACATTCCTCCTCTCTGCATGGTGGTAACACTTCAGTGGGCTCTCTAATGAGCCTGCACCCCTCCCTAAAGCCAAGGCTTGTTTGCTTCTCCCGGGAGCCTGGCACTGAGCCCTAGATGCTGTCATTGTCTTGGGGACAGGCTCCCCTCCCCCCAGCATCTTCCATGGCTCACACCACTGGGTTGGGCAGCTTTGCCCCAAACCAGGCTCGTACTTTGGAGCTCCTTGAGCGGTTCATCCATCCCTGTGGCTGCTGAGAGCAGCAGGCATCGGCTCGGCCGGTGCTGTGTGAGCATGTGCACCTTTCTGTCTGGAAAGTTCTCAGGCTGGGCGAGGGGGGCCCATCTGCAGACACTTCATTCACAACTTGTTACTGGTCAGTATTTCTCTTCCAAGGGAGGCGGAGGTGTGGTTGCAAAATAAATCTTAGGTTTTTTTTTTTCTTCTCCCCAAACAAATCATTGTGTTGTAATGCAGGGAGAGCCCCAAGCCGATGACATTTTTATGGGGCTGCCTCTGGTGAAGACTGTAGTGTCTGCTTGGGCCATCCAGAGGGTCGGTAGATCTCTTTCTCTCTCCCATCGCCACCCCCGCCCCCTTTCTCTCACAGTAATACAACTTCAGTTCAATACTTGTCTAGAATTCTCAGTGGGGCTACCTAGGCTCAGAGGGGGCGGGGGCGGGGGAGATGACATCATATCCTCACCAGCCGATTGGCTGCTTTCAGGCTTCAGGAATGATATCATCTCTGCTTGTGCCTCCCCGCCCCCTTTACTTCCAGTCCTTTCCTGGCCGGGCAAGGCCCCCCTCCCCAGCACCCTACCCCAAGATACCCCGTTGCCTTGGAGACCACAGTTTTCCACCCCGTTGTCTGAAGGAATGGCAATTCATTATACGTGTGACGTGGGGGTGAAGGGTGCAGGGAGGGAGACCCGGGCTGGACGGTTGGGAAGGAAGGGTTGTGGGCAACAAAGTAATGAACAGAAATATGTTTCACGCATGAGAAGCAATCCGAGATGGTAGTGAGGGAGAGGTCATGGCAAACAGCGTTTATGGCATGGAAAAGTGAAGATTCAAAAAAAAAAAAGGAGTGGCCAAGATATTGTGGAAAATATCCACCCCCTCCCAGAGGCAGCTCATTAGGAAGGTTTTGGTGGGAGACTCACAGGAGGTGGGGTGAGGGGAGGCTGCTGTGTTATCTTAGGAGGAAAGGCCATCCCTTGTCTTCCCCTTCGGAGACATAGGCAGTAAGACAACTCTCTCCCCAGCAAACTTTTCTCAGGGAGCAGGCGGTTTCTTGAAAAAATGAACCAGATGAGGATCCACCCACCTCCAAAAAAAGACTGTGGCTGTCTCCAAGAATGAAGCACCAGTCTCTTAGCTGGTATCTCCAGGAGACCAAGGTGGGAGGGAAGAATTGCCCGTGGAGGTTATATGAGGTGTGTGTCTGTATCTGGGTATGCCTCCATGATATGTGGATGAACTGCATATACCGATCGTGTTCACTAGGGAATATTTCAATCCCGATTTCCCTGGAACAGGTTAAACGCAGCAGCTCGCCATTCCCCTGAGTTCTGTCCTAACTCCTCTCATGCCTTCTGCACTCTTGTTTCTTTCCAGAGGTTCTCAGTCTCTCTGCTTGCACTGTTAACATGTGTCTATTTATTATATTTCTCTAGGTGTGTTTGATGTTTATTTTCTTATCTGTGGTATTCTTTAGATTCAGGAATTCCAGGTTTGAAGTTTAGAATATTGGCGGGGCATCCTGGCAGGAATTCTGCTTTTTTGGATTCCTAATGATGTGTCAGCCCCCAACCCTGTCTCTTCTTGGCCTCTCCTAGACTGCCTCTGAGGTTGTTGTTACAGGTGATTCTGAAACTATAGCTCTCTAGTTAGAAGGAAAAAAATAAGCACATGGCAAAGAGGGATGTTAAACAGGTACCAACACCTACCCGAGTGTTGAAGAATGTTGGGTAATAAGGGGAGAGTCGATAGATTAATTTTGAGAACAGATTGTTTTGAAATGTGTGTGCAGAGATCAGAGTATATTTTTTCCCTATGTCTACAACATACTAGCAACTCAATAAAAGTTGGCTATTTTTATCTTCTTGTTTATTCTTACAGATTTTGTCAGCTAAAAGTGCATTTTTAAATACCAGCTAAAATGGATGAAAACTATATACACCATACACAGGCATACATACACATACATGTGTGGGTATGTGTGTACGTGTGTTCTCTCTATATACATATATGTCTGTGTATGGGTCTCTGTATGTGTGTCTATGTGATTGCATTTCCTTATTTCTGTTTTTGAGCTTTCTTAAATGTTTTGCAGTGAGTAGGTATTACAAATATAATCAGGGGAAAGAAGCTATTTAAAAAAATCGGTCATTGGGCAGGACGTTCCAAAGGGCAGATGAATGTAGCTTCCAAGATGAAGTAACCGGATGTCTGTCAACTCAGAAAACAAGGTATGCGTTTGTCCCTTGTGAGGTGGTGACGTGAACCTCTCTGGAGTCCTGTGGCTCCTCTTCATTCTGTCTTGGCTAATGAAGAGGAAAAGCAACTTCTCTGAGTGCTAGGAATGGAGGTGATCTCAGGCAGTCTTCTCATGCATCCTTCTCCTGTATAAACTGAAAAGTGGATCTCAATCCAGGATTTCCACAATCTGTCACCTCAGTATCCGCACGCCCAAAAGCGAAGTCATCATTTCTGAAACTGTCTCCTACCATCCCCTGAAGTTCCTGTGTTTACCCCAAGAACCACTATTTTTATCCAAGCTAAAACATGTAAAGTCATTTTTGATTAATCTCTGTTTGTCAGTCTCCAAGAGTCATCAAGAACAGTTCATGTTTCCTTCCAAGTGTGTCACTGTACTCAGCCTTTCCACTGTCCCACTTTTCTAATTCAAGGCATTTCCTTCAACTTCCAGCTTAAATGCCTTCTCCTCCCTGAAGACTTCCCTGACCACTCCTATCTTTATGGATGAACATCTTAACTAGAATAGGGTCATGGCATACGGTGTTTATGGCATGGAAAAGTGAAGATCAAAAAAAAAAAAAACAAAAAAAAAAAAAACAAGGAGTGGCTAAGATATTGTGGAAAATGTCACTCCCTCCCAGAAACAGCTCGTTAGGAAGGTTTTGGAGGGAAGCAGAAAAAACAGACTTTAGTACTGCCATCCACCCTGGCCCACACATCCTGACATTATTTGGGGGATCAGACCTGGCTTCCCACCTAGACCACATGACTCTAGAGAGCAAGACTTAGTAAGGTCCTGTAGTCGGAGCTCAATATAATTTACTGGTTAGAAAAAAGGAAGCCACTTCTGCTCTTGACAAGACATGTTGGTATTTTACCTTCTTCCTTTTATAGGTGTAGTCTTCAAACACCTGACCTGAATGCCTACTGTTTCATTTAAGCTAACTTTTCCACTTCCCATTTCATCTGATTTCTCACATGTTCTTATTCTTTAAGATACCCATGAAGCTCTATGTAAGCTCCACCTTCAGAGTTTAATTATTCTCCCAGTAAGTAGTTCCATATTCTCTTAATTGATTTGAAAGGCATGCCAGTCCAAGGTTTAAGGGTGTAGGTTCTAGAGCCAGTCCACTAGATCTGGGGAGTCTAATATGGTAACCACTAGCCACATGCGCCAAGTAAATTTAAATGCATTATAGTTAAATAAAATGTAAAATTCACTTCCTCAGTCACATTAGTGACTTTTCAAGGACTTAATAGCCACACGTGGCCAGCGGTGACCCCAGTGGAAAGCACAGACATAAGACATGTCTGTCACTGTAGAAAGTCCTCATAGACAGCACAGGCTAGGTCCACTGTGTGTGAAGCCTTAAGCAGAAATACGGTATTTGACTTTCTGGGCCAATTTCCTCATTATTCCTACCTCCTTGAGTTATTCAAGCCTTAAATGAATGAATACACATAAAACACTTGGGATATGTCGAGTACATAACCACCACCACTCACTCATAGTTAGCTATTCCATTCTGCAGCAAGCTTGTGTTCTGTCAGTTCATCTATGTGACCTCATCATGGGTCTCTCTTGCAGTTTTTGGGAACAGCATTCTCAGTGCCTTCTGCGGACGGCCCTCTTTGATCTCCCTTAAAGGACAGCATTTTCTGACCAGAGGTATTCATGGGGCCCACCTTCCTACTCAGGGCCATACACATTTCTTTATAAAGCCATCAGCCTCCCTTAGAAGTAAGAAGTACTCTGCGTGGGAGCTGGGGAGGGGCTGTGAGGTTGGCAGTGAGCCCCTGTGGCTTTCAGGATGGGCTCCTTGTCGTGGTCACCACCAGGCCAGGGAAGCTCTGTTTTCTCCCCCAGACCTGGGGGGCAGCGAGTGGAGAAGCTGGAATGATGTTTAATCAGCCTGGGCATTCCTCACTGGTGACCTAATGAGCCAGCATGACTAAATGACCATTAGACGGAATGTTTGTGTGAACTCCAATAGAAAAGTTCCTCTCAACTTCCTGAAAAGGAAGATAATATATCTAAATAGCTTCCTGTCTCTTTGCTGCCAAGCGGCAGCAGCCGCAGCAGCGCAATAGATTCTGCAGCAGGGAAATATTTAACACGTTGGGTGTGCTCAGCCCCTCTCTGTTTGGAAGGGTGAACCCAGCAGGGAAGTGAGTGGGCCAGGAGACATTCCCAGATGCCTGTGATATTTGGAGAGATGACTGACAAATTGTTTCTGGGGTGGAGATTAGGAAGACACGGGCCGGGTATGGAGGGTTTCGAGGAGCGTAGAACAGAGATGGGCTAACCTTTCAGGATCGTGTTGCTCACCTTGATGTGGTTGTGTCAGGGCCTGGAGCAATCTTTGCTTTGGTTCTTAGAAACCTCGGTTCATGTTTTAGCAGGAAAGGGAAGGACAGACTGCTTCCTGCCTGCCAGATTGCTTCCAAGCCCCGACGTATGTCTCTTTGGAAGACCTTTCCATTGCTATTAAAAATATGCTTAGGGGCTTTATTTTAAATGGAAAATGCTACTTTATGTAGTCAGACCACAAAACAGAATCCAAAAAAATCCCGTCTTCCATCTGCCATAGCTCGAGCTTGGGCACGGTAGAACTTTCTTAGAAGGTCACATTGCGTGTCCCTTAAGCCCTAGTCCCTGAGGTGTTTGCAGTGGGGCTAAGGAGGTGAGAGAGGGAGGAGGAAGCAGGAGGTGTGCCTGTCTCTCCTGCCCTGGCCAGCAGTGTCTCTGAGGACGAGCTCCTGCAGTCTTAGCCAGGTACCTGTGGGCTCAGCTTTGCCGGGACTGTCTCAGGTGTGGGCCTCTCTCTCTACACCCCTCCCCAGACCTCCTGTATCCCTTTCTCTAACCACAGGCCACACCAGGCCCTATTTGCAGCTGTTCTTGGGATCCAGACCAGAGATTGGCGAACTTTTTCTTAAAGGGCCAGAAAGCAAAAAATCTTAGGCTTTGTAGGCCAAGAGGCAAAGTCAAGGCTATGTGGGAGGTGCTTATATGATCATTTAAAAATTACAGAACGCTTTTCAGTTTGAGGGCCATGCAAAAGCGGGCGGTGGGCTGGGTTTGGCCTGTGGGCCGTAGTTTGCTGACCCCTGTTATAGGTGATAGACTGATGAACAATTTCTGTTTCGTGGATGAGGAATATTCATTGAGAAGTTACCCCGTACTAGATGCTGTATTGAATGCTGGGACGTAGATGAAAAACAAAACCGGAGTGGAACACGAGCTGTGTCTTTTCTGATAGTTCACTTTCTAATGGGACGGCAGATTTGTTACCAGGTTGCTTAAGTACAAGATTGTAGGTAAGTTCAGGGGCACATGTGTTCAGAGGGTTGGGGTTGGAGAGGGGTGTGGAGCTCAGCTACAGCCTATGGGGTGTGTGCGAGCACAGAGAGCAAGACAAGAGCTTGCCATATGTGGCTATTTCAACTTCAGTGAATTAAAGTCAAATCAAACTAAAAGTTCAGTTGCTCAGTTATACCAGCGACATTTCAAATGCTTCACTGCCATGGGCCGCTAGTGGCAGCCATATTGGAAAGAGAAGTGAGAAGAAAGAAAAAAGAGAGATGACAAGAGAGAGGGACATGGGATGACAGGACAGAGAAGGACAGGATTGTAAGAGAGGGAAAGATGTAATGACGAGCAAAGGGAAGATAGGATTATTAGGGAGGGGAAGGACCCGGGCGCAGTGGCTCACACCTGCAATCCCAGCACTTTGGGAGGCCAAGGCAGGTGGATCTCCTGAGGTCAGGGGTTTGAGACCAGCCTGGCCAACATGGTGAAAGCCTGTCTCCACTACAAATACAAAAATTAGCCAGACATGGTAGCAGGGGTCTGTAATCCCAGCTACTCGGGAGGTTGAGGCAGGAGAATCACTTCAACCCAGGAGGCGGAAGTTGCAGTGAGCCAAGATTGCACCATTGCACTCCAGTCTGGGCGACAAGAGTGAAAACTCTGTCTCTAAATAAATAAATAAATAAATAAGGGAGGGGAAGATGGGATGAGTGGAGAGGAGAAGACAGGATGACGGTGGAGGCGTGGTGGGGAAGATGGGATGACAGGAGAGGGGATGTAGGTTTCCCGGCTCAGAGCCCAGAGGATTCCTTAGTCTTTAGGACCCTTGAAATTGATCAGGAATCTTTTTGGCCAAGGCAAGGCAACCAGAAGGGCAGGGACTGCAGGCAGAGGACATGACATAGGCACAGATACCAAGGCTGAAAATGCATGGAATTCTGGGAACAAAAAATGCAAGCCAAGGAAGAGCAGGAGATGAGACTGGAGAGTGGGCAGGATGGCGGCGCGCCATGGCTGCCTGTATTTGTTATTCTCTAGTGGAAGGGGTCCCTAGGGGACTCAGAATCCATCGCCCCTGCCTCAAAACAATCGCAAGGAGCACTCTCCGGATCGTCTCTCACATTACAGAAGAGGGGACTGAGGATCAATTTCAGTGATGCCTGAGGCCACAGCAAAGAGAAGACAGGGCTACAGTGAAATCAGGACATTTGTGTTCCTCATACCATCCCATTCTCTGTCCCTTGTAAATGTCACCTAGCCACCCAGACGCCACCGCTGTGCCCTTGGTTACCTCCAGCCCACAGAGGTTTTGACAGGAGCTGTGGCTCTCTGAGCCGCAAGCCCTCTGTGGCTATTTCAGTTTTGATTAATCAACATGAAATATCATGGAACATTCAGTTGCTCATTTGCACAAGCCATATTTCAAGTGCCCAATGGCCGCGTGTGGCTGGTGACCACCCTATTGGGTAACACAGATGAAGGACGGTCCCATCGTCACAGCGAGTTCTGCTGGACAGCGCTGGTGTAGATTGACCAGACTTGGGAGCAGCAATCTCTGTTCTTTGCTGGGCTTAGGGAAGCTGTTAGAGATGGAAAGAAGAAAAGAAAAGAAAGCTCAGCTCTTCTTCACAAACGCGCTGTCCCTCGCAATGTGGGAATGTGTCACCACCCCTCAGTGCAGTAAGCGAGGGACAGGAGGCACAAAATGGGGCTGAGGTGGGGACTTCGTGTTTTCCCCAATATTACTAAGCAACTGCGTCCTAAAATCTCCAGAGCCAGCCACAGAATTTTGTTTACCAGGAAGAAAACACTTGAAAAGGGGAATATTTGGCGGAAATGCACTTGGGATTAACAGGTCCCCCCTCCCTTTCTTTTTCTTTTCATGCTGTTTTGTTTTTCTTCTGGGTTGTTCAAGGTACTGACCTAGCACTCAGCCCCCTTTTGCCAAGAAACTCTTTCCCTGCCTAATTAGCCTGTGGTATTGTTCCTGGGTTCTGGGAAGGGAGGGGAGGGGAGGGTTGAGGGGAGGAGGGCAGAGCCGGGCAGGGCCAATGAGGAGCCTCAAAGAAGCTGGAGGGAGGGGGCGCTGGGGCTGGTCATTAGATGCCGAGGTCTCGAAAATCCCTCTGTAATTAATTTTCTCCTGCATTAATTAGAGAAATGTTGGAACTGGTGGAAGAGGGAGGGATTTGTTGCCCCTGGGCTGCTTTTCAGGGCGACTTAAGAGAAGGCTGGCAATCTGTTGGAGAGTTGGACTGAGGACGAGGTGGCTGGGGTTTGCAGGAGGCTCTCCTGCCCGTGGTGGGAGAATACAGCTCGACACACGGGCTACAGGGAGGCCAGGGGTTCATTTCAACTCGAGCTGGGTAATGGTACACAACTATTCAGAAACCTGGAGTGTGTGTTGGTGCCTGTGTGTGAGAATGTGTGCGCTTATATGTGTGCATGTATACACACTCTGACACCCACATACACAAATGAATCACTGCTTCCCAAACATTCGCCCGTGGATTCTGAATATACACATTTAGGACTCTCTCTTGAGAGCTGCCTCTTCCCTCTCCCTTGTCCCGGATCTTACAAACCCAGTTGCCTTAAATGTAAATTAGAGTGTTACCTACTTGCATTACCTCAAACGATTCCATTTTAGTCAGAACAGATGTGATCATTTTCCCCGTGCCTTTTCTCAGTTATTAAGAATTCATTGTGATGACTCTCTTGCAATTGAGTTTCTAGCCCTATGGAAAAGAGAGTCCTGAGAAGATTCCAATAGACGCTTCTGGAACCTGCCAGCCCGTTTTACAGAAATTTGAGTTGAGCCCTGTGTTTTCTAGATTCTGGTCCTGAAAGGATTTTATTAATTTGACCAGTAGCTTAGTAGGTTTGTTTGAAGTGGTGGTCCACATCCAACAAACAGTAATATTATACCAACCTGTCTCCACGGAGAACACCTTCCATTTACGAAATCAATGAAGTTCTGACCACAGAGGGAGGCTCAGCTTATTTGATCCTGATACTGTTTTCAAAGGGGTCAGACCAGTGAATCAGAGGTATGGGTTTGAGTTCTGGGCGAATGGTGTCCCCTTCACTGATTGTTAGCTAAAATTAATAGATCTCCAGTAGAAAGAGATCACATGGGATGAACAGACTTGTAATGGAATAGAAAATGGCTAATTCTCCTGGGATGAGTGCTTTGACCCCAGCTGTCTTCTGCTATTGGCTGGACCCAGGCAACTTGGGAGACTAAGTCAGAAACAGCAAATCTGGACCTCTAAACACAGAAGCAAGGTCCCAGACGCTCCATCTGGACTCTGTTGCCTGGCGAATGCCCTGCTCCCCTAAGACTTTCAGGCTGAGGGTGTTCTTGGTGCAGGACAAAGGCTCTGAGGACCACCTCCCCAGCTCTGCCCACTGGCCATCACCAAGTCCTTTAGCAGTGGGAAGAATCTAACCCATTCTTCTTGGGCCACATGGCTCTTAGTTCCTTTGATGGAAGGATTAGAGGAGAGAGGACACAAAATAAATGAGAAGAGTGTGGGGTGCGTGTTCCCAGTAGGAAATGGGGCTGGGAATGAGGGTGATAAGAACACGATGGAATCTACTATCAGTGCCCCTGGAAAGCTGTCTGTGCCCTCTCTCTTCTCTGGCTCATCCCTACTGCATTCTTCCCAGCAGCTGTTTCAACTCTTCTCCTCCTTCCTCGGGCCTCCACATCCACCCCCATCATTCACAGAAGATGACTTCACCTCCAACTCACTGAGAGGACTGAGCCACTGGTCTACACTGACTCCAAGTGGCCTACAAGCCTGGCTATGCCATTGGAAAGACCTGGCTTTAAATCCATATCCTGGCATTTTAATAGTTGTTTATGGCCAACTTAAGTAGCTTCTCTAGGGCTCAGTTTCCTCGCATATAAAATGGGGTTGTGGAATTAATTTAAACAATGCAGAGACCTGCATGTAAGCAAAAAGTAAGAATAACCATTAATTGTTACTACTACTGATGATTATTACAATACTACCCCTAGTACAACCACGACCACAAGCCTTCCCTCCCTCCAAGTGCAGCCTCGCTTCCTTCCAGGGTCCCATCTCTTGTTTGAGGCCAGCCTCTCTACTGGAGCAGAAACCATCAGTTCCTACTTTATTCCAAATGGTTATCTTTGGCACCTTCACACCCCCTCTTCCTTCCAGTGTCTTCCTCTTGGTGTTCAAATATGTTCTGGTTCCACACTTAACTTCCCAAATCTTCCCTGCCCCCTTTTAAAAGATTATTCCCTTGGCTGGGCGTGGTGGTTAATGCCTTTAATCCCAGCACTTTGGGAGGCTGAGGTAGGAAGATCACCTAAGGTGAGGAGTTCAAGATCAGCCTGGCCAACATGGTGAAACCCCAGCTCTACTAATAATACAAAAATTTGCCAGGTGTGGTGGTATGTGCCTGTAATCCCAGCTATGCAGGAGGCTGAGACAGGAGAATCTCTGGAATCCGGGGGGCAGAGGCTGCAGTGAGCCGAGATTGCACCTCTACACTCTAGCCAGGGTGACAGGGCAAGACTTCATATCAAAAATAAATATATATATTATTCCCTCAAACCACAGTCTCATCTCTTTCCTTCCTTTCACTAACAGATTTATCCAAAGAATCATCTGTACTTATGGACACCACTTCCTTACCTCCCACTCACTCTTCAGCCCACTGAATTTGCCTCTGCCCCACTGCTCTGCTGCAATGGAACTTTCAAAGCGCTTTCTAATCGTCCTCTTCCATCCTACTCATTCCTGCAGGAGCGTCTGGCTCTGTTGATCTGGCCAGTCACCCCCAAACCTTCTTCTCCACAGGTGTCCGTGATCCTGTTCCTCCCTGAATCTTCTTTCGTTTTGCACAAGTCTCAGTATCATCTCAGTGTGCCCCCAGTGTCATCTTTTTGACCCTCTCCCTGGGTGGTCGTACACCCTCCCTCTTCAGCCATGATTGTTCCCGGGATTCTGCCATCTGCCAAATCCACATCTCCAGCTCTGGCCTGTGCTGTGCTGCAGATTCTGATTGCAAGCTCCTTGTCCTCTTACACAAGAATGTCCTGATCAGTCCATCCAGTCCCCATATCTGATACTAAACTGTCCATCAGCTAGTGGGTCTGCTTATTTCTTTCTCCATCACTCATCTGGTAATCAATAGGTCTTATTGAACCTACCTTCAAATTGGTCCTTTGATCTAGTACTTTCCATTCCCATGAGTTCTCTGCTTTTGGAAGTTCCTACCTCCTGCTTGGATAGTTGATACAGCCTCTGAATGGGTCTCTCTGGTCCATCCGAGAGACCCATTCATTTCTGTGCCCCATGGACAGCAGGGTGATCTAAACTGAGAGTGATCATGTAATTTTTCCTCTAAATGAAAGTATTTTTATGAGTGAAAGAGGGCTCCATTGATAATTATGCCAGGGGATTTTCCTGAGCAGACAGATGTGCCTTCACTGTGTTAAAATGACATTCCGATGATGTCACTTCCTGGTCTGAGAGCCTCATGCTCCCTTCCCACATGATAACATTTAATCTTGCTCATGTTTTTAATCCCAGTGACTTGGGAGGCTGAGGCAGGAGGATCGTTTGAGGCCAGGAGTGTGAGACCAGCCTGGGCAATATAGTGAGACCTCTGTCTCTATAAAAATAAAACTTATCCTGGTATGTTGGTACATGCCTGTAGTCCTAGATACTCAGGAGGCTGAGGTGGGAGGCTGACTTGAGCCCAGGAGGTGGAGGCTGCAGTGAGCTACGGTCGAACCACTACTGCCTGGCTGACAAAACGATACTCTGGGTCAAAACGTAACAAAACAAAAAAGAAACCATGTAATTTCAGCACTGCGTCTGTGGCTCTGTCATGATCTGGCCTCCTTCAGTTCTTCACGCCCCACTCACTCTGGGCTCTCTGCACCCGACTGTCCTGCATGCTTCATCATTTCCTGAAATGTTTTGTCCCCTCCTCTCTTCAGCCTGTGCTCTCACAGTTCCCTCCCAGAAGCCCCAGCTACATCTCCATCCTTGTCCTTCAAGGCTCAGCTCAAATGCCACCTCCTCCCTGAGGCCTTCACTAATACCAGCTATTGGGATGAATTTCTCCCTCTTCTCTGTTCTGGAAGCACCTTTCACAATATGCCCAATATTCTGAGTTACCTGTGTACACAGATGTTTTCCCTGAAGACTCAGCACTTGGGGGACAGGGCTGGGTAACATCTTTCTCTGCAACTCTGAGAGCCATGAGCATGGTTTCTTGCTTTAAGAGTGACGTGGGGATATGGAATGTTCTAAGCACCTTCCCTGTGCCAGGTGATCACATGGCCTCCTGTTCCGGCTCACAGCCCTGCATGATGGAGATCACATGCCTCCCACTCCCATCCTATTCCTTTCTTTCTTCAAATAGAAGAAAGATAAGCCTGGGGAGATGAAGTAATCCACATAGCTGGGGAGTGACAGAAATGCCTTTCAAACGGAGTCTTGTCTTCTACAGAGAAAACGCCTACAACGTGGGCACATGAATGACTTCTAATCCTGTGGCTTTCTCATCCATTGTGTTTCCCCCAGTGATTGCTTATTAAATAAGATTTAATAAAAAGATGGCATGGGACAATGAGATTCACGACGGGCCCTCAACGTACCCTTCCTCCAGCAAAACCATCACCAAACATTTCTATGCAGGGGAAATTAGAGTCAAATATGCATTGAGATCAATAGCGAACAGCAAAATAAGTCATAGAGCAGCAGCCTAACAGAGATGGTAGGTGGAGGTGAGGCTTGGGGATAAATGTTTTCTGCCTTGGTTATGGTGTGAGATAATTTTTTTTTTTTTAAGCAAAATGACCTATTGGCGCTTTAAATTTTTTTTTTTTTTTTTTGAGATGGAGTTTTGCTCTCATTACCCAGGCTGGAGTGCAATGGTGTGATATCGGCTCACTGCAACCTCCGCCTCCTGGGTTCAGGCAATTCTCCTGTCTCAGCCTCCTGAGTAGCTGGGACTACAGGCACGCGCCACCATGCCCAGCTAATGTTTGGTATTTTTAGTAGAGACGGGGTTTCACCATGTTGACCAGGATGGTCTCGATCTTTTGACCTCGTGATCCACCCGCCTTGGCCTCCCAAAGTGGTGGGATTACAGGCTTGAGCCACCCCGCCCGGCTAGCGCTTTAAATTTTTAAAATGCGAAGTCTCCTTGTTTTCTTCTTTTCCCTCATCCCTGTTTAACTATCAGAATGGCTGAGTCTGTGAGGAAAGTTGACCTATGTCAGTGCTGGGTACAATAGAATATATGATAATAAGATCCAAGCAGTCAGGGGAATCAAACCCAAAAGCCAGATGAGGTCACCGGGAGGACCCCTGGACGAGTGACTTTCATTGCCACACGGATCATTTTCACTTGGTGGTTCTCAGCTTTGCATGTGATGTGTTTGTAGGGAAAAGTGAGAGGGAAGAAGAGGCTCTTGGAATGCCACTGTCATATGTGGGCTGCTCTGAGATGTCATTTCTGCCTCCTGGACAAGAGTCTAATGTCTAATATGGTTTAAACAAGGAGTTCCCTACTGGAAACATACAAAAAGAATCAGAGCACAGAAGGAAAGGTGGAGAGGGTAGAAAGGCTCCCTACCTATACCTGGTAATGACCTGTGTGTCTATCAAGGTGAGTGATATAAGACTCTCCTCCCAACAAGGGAACTTTTGAAGCTTCGTCTTATATACATATACTTACACGTTTGCATAAGTCTATGGTGCATCCTTGCTGAAGGTTCTATTTGTCTTTCTAATATAAAACTTTCCCCGCCAAAAAACATCTTTTGGACCCCTTCGGACAATGCCTGGGATGCCGCAAGCTTAGAGTTCATCCTTTGCCTGTCTGCTTCTTTTCCTCTGGAACACAGTGGCCAGAAGAAAGTCGGAACCACAAACCCAGGAATCTGGAAACTTCATGGCTGGTGTTGTGCAGAACCCCTATCGACTCCAGCAGGGATGGCAGCAGGTTCAAGAGGCTAAAGATGAGACCCAGAGCCAGCAGGTGAGGCAGGGGCTGGGGGCTTACCTATAGGGGAGAGAGTCCAGTGGTGGCGGGCTGGGCCGGAGCTGCGTGCAAAGAGCATGCAGTGTATGTAACATTGTCACTTAGCACCGGTCCCCTAACAGTCTCCACCTGGCAACCTTTACTGAACCCCAAAACAAAGGGCCTCCATCCCTGCGTGGCCTGTGTTCCACAGCATGGGCTGGGCATTCAGATGTTCCTCATAGATAAAAAATGAATCTCTGCGTTGGCTCCTCCCAGATTCCTTAGCTTGGAACTCTGAAGACACATTCAGGTGCATTTGCCATATAGCCTTGTTCCCAGGGCATGCTTAAGTTACGCCATCAGGTGCTTTTACCTTGCAGATGGTAGAGAGGGGAGATCTCAAGCTAGCCAGAAACTAGTCTCTGCAGCCCCTGTCAGTCATCACTGGGGTGATTGGCTTTCTTCACCTCCTATTCCACCAGATGGGATAAGGGCTGCAGTGGGTGGTGGCAGAAGGAGGTATTTGAGGGGGCTCTGATGCACAAGAAGAAGGAAGACCCAGGCCAAGAGGCCAATACCAGTCAGCCTGGGAGTTTTGACGTTTCTGACCAGGGCCGGTTCACCCATCCTGAGGCATTGTGGCCTTGCACTCTCGAGAGGTCACCACAGTGATCACGTTGATGGTGAATTTAGCACGGATGCCTGATCAGCCCAGAACTTCTGGACCCAAAGATCCTCTTGCCTCGAGCACACAGGAATGAAATAATGTCTTTTGCAGCAATATGACAGCAGCAATAATGAAATAATGAAATGAAATAATGTCTTTTGCAGCAATATGACAGCAGCAATAATAAGACATCCAAAATAATGTCTTTTGGATGGAGTTGGAGGCCATCATTCTACATAAAGTAACTCAGGAATGGAAAGCCAAATATGGTATGTTCTCATTTGTAAGTGGGACCTAAGCTATGAGGATGCAAAGGCATGAGTGATGTAATGGACTCTGGGGACTTTGGGTGGGGAGAAGATTGGGAGGGGGGTTAGGATTAAAAGACTGCAGATTGGATACACAGCTTGGATGATGGGTGCACTAAAATCTCAGAAATCATCACAAAAGAACTTAACCATGTCACCAAAAGCCACCTATACCCCCCAGACTATTGAAATATTAAAAAATAAATAAATAAATAGGAGAAAAAAACCAAAGAGGTGAATAAACAAGGTCTGGGAGAAGTGCCCTGACTGACTGCCTCTCAATACATTTCAGACTGATGGACTCTCTAGGACAGGTGTCCCCAAACTTTTTACACAGGGGGCCAGTTCACTGTCCCTCAGACCATTGGAGGGCCGCCACATACTGTGCTCCTCTCACGGACCACCAATGAAAGAGGTGCCCCTTCCTGAAATACGGCGGGGGGCCGGATAAATGGCCTCAGGGGACTGCGTGCGGCCCACAGGCTGTAGTTTGGGGACACCTGCTCTAGGAATATGGGGACAAGAACCTTACTTCACCCCACCCTTCTAGAAGTCTCCCCAACTATACTTGTTTAAGACTATACGTAATTTGGGCCAAGAGAGATTCAAATCATCTAGACCAGGTGTCAGCAAACTAAGGCCATGGGTTAAAACTGACTTGCTGCCTGTTTTTATGTATTAAAATATTCTATTAGAACCCAGCCATGACTATTGGTTGCGGTATGATCTATGGCTGGTTTTGCCACACAACAATAGAGTTGAGAAGTTGCAGCAAAGACTGCATGATCTATGTGAGCCTAAAATATCTGCTATCTGGCCCTTTCCAGGAAAACTGTAACCACTCAAAGTTCACTGTTTCGATTCTGGGCAAGATGCTATGGTGGGAGAGAGACCATGCGGAAGTACTTAGAAAAATACATAAGGCCATGTGAGCTCTTAAACAATTCCTTTGCTTCTAAAATTGTAAAGTAGAAAATAAAAACCCACCCCTAATTCTATCACGCCCTAGTAAGAACTGTTAATATTTTGCTGTATTTGCATGTAGCCGTTTCTATGCACATATAAAAATACAAGTATATATAATTACATAGTTAAAATCCTACTGGGTTCAGTTTTGTATCTTGTGTGTGTTTGTAGTTTAACATTTTTTGGTGACCATTTTGAATGCCCTTGAAAATTCCTTGTTGACATGACTTTTAATAAGTTTTTAATATATATCATGACACCATTTGACTTTTAGGTAGTTTTTAGTTATTCCTAATTCAAAATATTGCTTGCTATAACCAACACCATGAACAGAAATTTTTGTCTGATTCTTTGATGATTTCCTTGAGATAGATTCCCAGAAGTGGAATTACTGGGTTAAAGGGTAAGGACAGTTTTCAGGATCTTGATAACATATTGCCAAATTGCTCTCCAGAAAGATTGTACCAATTTATGTTCCCACCAGCAATGTATGAAATTGCCGCCTTACCCTGCTCTCACCAGCACTGTGCACTATCATTTAAAAAAGTTACCAAATTGATAGGCAAAAATTGCATTTTCTTGTTTTGATTCGAATTTCTTTGATTACTGGTGAGGTTAAACATTTTTTTTTCATATGTTAAACACTTCTTCGTATGTTTATGGCCAAAGGGAATCTTAATAATGGTCTTCAAGTGTGCAAAGGGGTTATTTAGTAGATTGGGACCAGCTGTTCTCAAAAAGAAACTGGAAACATTTAAACTTCAGCAAGAAAGCAATAGGCCAAAGGTCCTTCAATGAAAGATGGTCCTAAGAGTGGTCAAACTCTGCTGAAACTCTGCTCAGCACCTCTTTACCCAAGGTGCAAGGAGACCTGAGAAAAATAGCTGCAAATTGTTGGGGGCTTATAAGTGCTAGAGATACCACTCACATTTATATATGTTTGCATTTAAATGCTCACAAAAGCCCTATGAGAAACATGGGGCTTAGACATAATTTATTATTAAGTATCCAAAGTAGGATTGAAATCTTCACCTGAAATCCTGGATTCATAACCATTCTGCTATACTGCCTCTTAGAGAACAGAAAATGAGCTTTTCTGGCTTAAAGGTTTTGCAAATTCTTCATAAAATGAAGGAAATGTGAATTCATCTCCCAGCCCCTCAGCACAACGTCTTCTCTCCAGCACACATCACAGCCTGGTTGTTTGCTGCATAAACCTTTCGATGGCTGCCCTTTCCTTAGTGTGAGAGCAAAACCTTCAACTTGACCCGTACCATCAGCCTGGGCTCTGCTGATTTCTGTTCTCACCTCTAGTTTGCTTTTCTTCAGCCCACCTACTGGATTAGGTCCCTGTCTATCTCGGGACATTTTGCAAAATTTGTTCCCTTTCCAGAAATTGTCTCCTTACCACCGGCCTCTAGCCACCACATGCGTGTGTGCACGCATACACACACAACAACGTACATGGTTCTCTTGATGTGTCTTGTATTTTTCCTTCATAGAAACAATGTGTGATTATTTGATGAATGCCTGTCTCTCCCACTGGGACCATCAGCTTAGCTTAGTAGAGTGGGATAGCGGAGGTACGAAACAAATATTTATTGACTGAATGAACGTGTGAGTGATTGAATGAATATAAGCTCTCTGCTGCTATACCTGGGCTGTGTATGTTCTCACTATTACGTACAACTTGGTCCTGGTTTTCCCTTCTGCCTATCCTGTCCTTCTATTTACTGCCTACCAAACAGCTTTCCTGAACCTCTTCAGCCCATCTGATCCTCAGCTTGTTTGGAAGTTCGTGGAGGGTGGGAACTGCCTCTTATTTCTTCAGTGTTTGTTGCAGCATCTAGCAAGGGGCCATGAACTTAATCAGTGCCCAGTGTTATCACTGAGTGAATTAATTTGGAGAACTAGTGTCTATTGTCCTGCTTTCTTCTTTTTGCAGACCCACCTGGGAGACTTCATCGGGCACACATAGTTCCTGCGGCTGAATGGCTTAGGCTGGGATTGACAAGCAACCACAAAGTCCAAGACCTTTGCCTTTCTTTTAGAGGGAGGTACCAGCTGGTTCTTCAGTGCTGAAGGTCTTCTCCAGAGATGTGAGTTTATTCTAGGACCCATCCCAGCATTTGAAACATAGCTCTGACTCTTTGATCAGGGCAAGATAATCAGATGGTCAGTGCAGAGGACTCCTCATGAAACAATTCTGGCAGTGGTTGGGTAGGGTTTGCTCTTGCGATCAGAAACAAGTTGTACTCGGGCAGAGATTTGTGGTTGTTTTGATTTAAGGATATCCCAAACACTTTGAGCAGTGTCTGGCATGTAGCAGGTACCCAAAATTGGATGGATGAATCTGTATATTCCTGGGCCACAGGAGCACGCAAGAGTGAAAAAACAAGAAGGAAGACAAGCAAGATATTGTTTTGGCTACTGACATTTCCTGAAAGAGCTAAGGAGTCCCATTCACTTTGGGCATGGGACCCAGATGGCAGAGTGATGGGTGGACAGCCCTTTTTCTCCAGCTCTCCATGCCTCATTCACAGCCTTCTATCTGCTGCTCTAGGGAAGGCCCTTATGTGATTTAACATCAGAGATCTAATTAGATGACATTCCTACTATGGGCACATGTCTGGACCTTCTGGGCCACTGGTGGAGGAATACAGGAAGAAACCCTAGCATCTCTGGTGTGTGGTGGTCTGGGCCCCTTCAACTTGGCCACTTCCGTATCCCAACCCCAAGCACACCTGATCACCACATCCCTGGAACTCCCATGGAATGGCCGTGGTGGTACCTGGGTCAACACGTACATTTGGGAGTCTACATTGTTTTGCATTTATAACGTATCTATTTTGTTATCCGTCTAAGCACCCGGTAATCACTCACTCATCACAAGGCCTCTGAGGCCATACTACATTTTAATTATGTTTCTAGGGATGAAGGATGACACAAAACTGAATGAGACATTGCTGTAGCATTTGGGGCTTCTCTGTACCCATCCTCATTCACTGTCCATGTCAGGGAAGCAGGGAGGGTGGTGTGGAACGGGGACTAGGGCCAGATAGCTCTGGATTGGAATCTGGGTCTGCCATTTGCTCTGTGACTGTGGCTTAGAGAGCTTAAAGGACATTGGAACGTAGACTTGATAATAGCACCTGCCTAATGAGGTTGTAGAGAAACACAGAGAGATAGCCCTTAATAAAGTTAATGGTTGGTATTTTTACCTCCAGAACTTAAAGTGTGGGGAGATGAAAACCTGCTCAAGGTCTCATAGCTAGAAGATGTCAGAGTGACAACTCAAACCCATGTCACGTGACTCTAAGCCCAAAGAGGACTCTAGAAGGTTGGTCTTCTGAAGGAGGCACAGATCACCATTCCAACCTGAAAGATGGAGAAACTGAAATCCAGAGAGATTTAAAGGACTTGTCAAAGGCAGTGAAACGAGTGGTATGTGAACTTAGGTCTGTCTCCTGGCTCCCAGTCCAGTTTTCTTCAAATATGATTTTGGCAGTGGTCTACCCAGTGAGTACACACAGCATGCAGCCACTCTGCATGGGAAGTTCTGGGAAGGATTTCAACCAGCATAGTCACTCCTGCTGGTTCATTAGGACAATTGCTGAGCCACATTCTGAGCACCTGTAGGCGGAGGTGGGATCCTACAGAAATCTAGGGCATAAGGGAGATGGGGTCATTAGATCTTGGCTCCTTTAACATACTCACTTTACAGATAAGGAAACTGAGGCCCAGAGAGGATAAATGGCTTGCTCAAGATTAGCCAGTTGGTCGGTGGCAAAGATTAAACCAGAACCCAGGTCTCCTCTCTCCAGCCAAAGTCTTCAAGCAAAGCTCCTAGGAGATCAGGTCAACTCTTGCTTCTGCTGCCAGTCTAAGGACATATGTAGCCACTTTATCTAAAGTATCTCAGAGAGCTAACTTTATGGAATTCTACGGAAGTCCTAGCTTTCCTTCAGGGGAGCCCCATTCATTTGCAAGATGAAAGGCTCTTTTTAGCACGGACTTTCATTTTCTCCTAAGTGACTTACTCTCTCAGTGGCTGAAAAGACAGTTCCTGGGAAAACTTAGAACATTTAAGCTTATGTGTGTTGCAGTTCTCCTTAAGGAGTGGAAGGGCAGAAGCTCATAGTGGGTGGTGTTTAGACTGGGAGGAGGGTGGCACTGGAGCCAGCCAGGGAGTCAGGACTAGGTATGTTCCTGTCATGTGGGATTTGTTCAGTTGCAAGTGAGAAAAAAGCTAAACTTAAACTAGACCTTAAAAAAAATTAATCTATTAGCTCATTTAAGAACTACCACAACTCCTTCAGGCACAGCTTGATCTAGGGATTTAAATCATGTGAAATAATTTAAACTACATTCTTTCCCTCCATCTGTGGTGGAGACCTTTGGGGTTCATTCTTGAGGAGTTCTTGCCTTCTGGGCCACATTGGACAGCCATATTTCCCTGCCTCTTTGAGTTTAGGTGAGTCACATGACAACTTCTAGTCAATAAAATGAGTGTATGAGACATCACTGAATGAGACAACTGAATGAAACATTACAGGATGGAGATCGCCTGTAATGTTGAGATGGCCCCATAACAGGATGGAGAGCACCTGAACCCCCAAGTTATGGAATAGAAGAAGACAGTTGCCCTGGAAAATCATCTGACCCACATTGGACTTTATGAGAGGGGGAAATAAACCTTTATTGTGTTAAGCAACAGAATAATAAATAATAATAACAATAATTGTTTGTTACCTCAGCTTAGCATGATCTTCCTACCTGATGCAACATCTCTGGGTTTTGCTCTTCTCGGCATTGGTTTAATTCTCAGGCAGGTTCTCCCTCCAGGCTCCTGGGCTCATAGCCCCATGTCCAGCAGAATGAGCCACCTCTCTAGCCATGTGCCTATTCATGAACCAATCCCCGCAGCCTGAGGAATGGGCTGTCTGGCCAGGCATGGGTCAGTTGCCCTCCAGGGCAAGACTGATACTGGGTCTTCCAGAGAAAAATGGGGAGACTGGTATCAGAGGAAAGGTGAACATCAAAACCAAGGTGTCCACACAGGTCTGGTGAGTCCCCGCCTCAGTGATAGTCCCCCTGCACCACCGTGGATGAAGGTTGGCCTGCCAGCTAATACCAGGCTCTGGAAGCCCATGCTCTCACCCTGGCTCTCAATCACTTAATACAGGTATCATCTTGAGCAAGCAATCGCTTTAAGACCCAGTTTTCTCACCTGCAAGTGGTTATAATAATGGTATCACTTTATCAGGTTTTGCAATGACCTGGGCAAGGCTAGCTGGTCTTGGGGGCAGCAGCTGAGCAGGAAGGGGAACTCTACGTGGATTCCTGTGAACCCTAGGAATGGAACCTAGGGCACACTAAGGCACCTCTGATGATCACCACTACTACCCTTCTTGAACAGGGAAATATTCTAAAAACAGATCTTCCTGGAAACTGTCGGGCCCAGGGGAGTGCAGAAGTCTGCAGGTTTTCAGCTTGTGCGTCTCCAAGCCTGTCTCCTGCACTTAAGGTAACTGCAAATCAAGATAATATACAAAAGTGAGCACTCTTTCCAGGGTATTATTTATGGGTAGCAAATGGGACAGGGACTATTTCCCCTTCTAGGGGGCTCAGGGTCTCTGGTATAAAAATGTAGGACTGGGGTGGGGAGAGTTCAAAGGGTGGGAATGCTGATTGGCTTCTGAATTTGCAGGCACAGCCAGCGGGTTCTGATGTCGACATTAACCTTCCCAGGCTCACTGCCATCACTTGTGGGGAAATGCCAACTTGTGTGCATTTTGAGTCTCTCCTTGCAAACATCCTGCAATCACATAAATAACTGGGCTTCATCTGCGCGTAATGCCTTCCCATTTTGTACCCACATTTCCCATAGCATTCCTCTTCTCCACATTGTCCCACTGTGGAATTATAGATGTTCCTTTCCAGAGCAGCAATTAAAGACATGACTTCGCTGGACCAGGACTAGGGACTGGTGCATCTTCCAAGAACACCTGGTGTTTATTATGTACCAGGCACAGGGCTTAGAACTTTGAATGTTTTAAGGTGATTTAATTCTCGGAAAAATTCAGTGAGGTGGATATCAGTATCATCTCCATCTTTTGCAGGCAAGGAGGCAGAGACAAAGAGAATTTATAGACGGGAGCTTGAAACTAGCAGAGTGGAGTCGGGGCTTCATTTCGGACAACTGGAGCCCAGAGCCCCTGTTTGTAATCACAAAGCTCTGTCTCCCACATCCATTCAGAGTGTCTCGGTTACTCTGTTTTGCAAAGGACAAGGCAGAAGTTGGGAATCCTCTGGTAATAACCTCCCATGAACCCATCCTTCACATTTTGTGGTGAAGAGAATGTGAGCTTTGGCATCCCAGACCTGGATAAGAAATCCTCTAGGGTTTTTTTTGTTTGTTTTTGTTTTTTGTTTTGTAACTGTGGGACCTGCACAGGTCCTCTGATCTTCCCCATCTTGACTTCTCCTTGGAAATCAGGTGATAGGGTTTGGATCGGTGTCCGTGCCCAAATCACATGTTGAATTGTAATCCCCTGTGTTGGAGGTGGGTGCAGTAGGAGGTGATTGGATCATGGGGGCGGAGTTCTCAGGAATGGCTTAGCACCATCCCCCTCGGCGCTGTTCTCGAGATACTGAGTAAGTTCTCGTGTGGTTGTTTAAAAGGCATAGCCCCTCCCCCTTGCCCTCTCTTCCTCCTGCTCTGGGCATGTCAAGTGTTTGCTCCCCCTTTGCCTTCCACCATGACCATAAGTTTCCTGAGGCCAACCCCGAGGCACAGCAGACGCCAGCATCATAACTCCTGCAGGGCCCATGCAACCGTGAGCCAATTAAACCTCTTTTCTTTATAAATTACCCAGTATCAGGTATTTCCTTGTAGCAATGTGAGAACAGACTAATGCACCAGGCATGGCCATCTCTGATAGGGATCTGGTGAGGCTTATGTGACAGCGCGTATCTGAGCAAGGGTTGCCCAGAGCCCAGCCTACAACTTTCCCCACCCTTCCCCTGCCTCTGGGCTGAGTGGCAGTGCCAGGGTTGAACGTACTCTAGACATCATTGAATCTAGTCTCTAGACCTGAACTCTCTGGGACATTGCCACCTGGATCTCATTTCTTTCCCTCTTCCTCCCTTATTTCTTTTCTCTTTGTCATTATTATCATCATGGTTGAGTGTCCCCTTTGAACCCCCTTCCGGACGCTGCCAGTATTTGCTTGAAATTAGGAGGACCTAGATGAGTTGCAGCCCCCGCCCCCACCCCCGCAGGTGTGCTGAGCAGCACACACCTAATCTCTCCATCCTCTAATCACGGTGTTTCTCAGCTCCCCTGGAACAGCACTGCTTAAACTTTTCTGCTCATAAAATCCCCTGGAAGCCTTGTAAAAATGCAGATGCCAAGCCTGGCTCTGGGGCGGGGCTTGAGGGACTCCACCTCTAGTGAGTTTCCAGGTGATGCTAATACTCCTGGTCCACAGAGCGCATGTTGAGCAGCAATGCCCTGGAATATTCTCTGCCATACCTCTCAGGAAAGAGATTCTACAGCTGCTCCTCAGTCATCATTGTGTTTGGAGACTCTTTTGGTCCAATGAGCCGTTTTAAAAGGGAAATACCGGCTGGGTGCGGTGGCTCCTGCCTGTAATCCCAGCACTTTGGGAGGCCTAGGCTGGTGGATCGCTGAAGGTCAGGAGTTCAAGACCAGCCTGGCTGACATGATGAAACCCCATCTCTACTAAAAATATAAAAAATTAGCCGGATATGGTGGCAGGTTCCTGTAATCCCAGATACTTGGGAGGCTGATGCAGGAGAATTGCTTAAACCTAGGAGGCAAAGGTTGCAGTGAGCCAAGATCATGCCATTGCACTGCAGCTTGGGCAATAAGAGTGAAACCCCATCTCAAAAAATAATAATACAAAATAAAAGGGAAATACAAACATATTCAGGGTGCAGACTTAGAGGCAGGGAGGCCTAAGTTCCATCTTACCAGTTACAACCTATATGCTTTGGGGTCAGTGGGTCTAACAGTGTGGTCCCTGGTGGCCACCTGGGTGTCACCTGGGAGCTTGCTGAAAATGCAAATTCTCTGACCCATCTTTAGACTCACTGAATCAGACACTCTGCAGATAGGTCCAGAAATCTATGTTTCATGAGCCTTCCAGGTGTTTGAGAACCACTCCTTGGGTAATATTCTTCAGCATAAGGGGTCTCAGTTCTGGTGACATGTAAGGGTCACCTGGGGTGAACTTTAAAAACATTGACCAGTTACATCAGAATCTCTGGAGTCTAGAGACTGGGTATTCAAACAACAAATACAACTTTTTTTTTTTTTTTTTTTTTTTTTTTTTTTTTTTTTTTTGTAGCCCAGTTTGAGAGCTACTGGCTTCACCTCTCAGATACTATTTGGCCATATCGAAATGGAGATGCTAATTCCTAATGCCAGCACAGTAGAGGGGAAGACGCGGGAGTTAGCAGATGAGAAGCACCTGCCAGGGAGGACATTCCAACAAGAAATAACTCCTGTGAACCTGGCCCCAGCTCCATTCAGGTGGAGACTTGCTTGTTTTTCAAAGAGGGCCCTTGACTGTGACATGAATAATGACAGAGAGAAAAGAAATGAGGGAAGGAGAGAAAGAGGAAGAAACAAGATTAGGTTTGCAGCAATGCCCCAGAGACCCACGGTCTCCATTGCTGGCCTGCACGTAGGGGGAGAGGGATTGTATTTCTTGATGTCTGCCATCTCTGCTTCACCTTCTATTGGGAGATGGCTGTTGGTTTTCAGCTATAAAGTTCCCTTGAGTGTTGAGATTCCTAATCTAATGTTTACAAGGCATCACAAGAAAAAACAGAAAACTATTAGATCACCTTTCTAGCCCTGGACCACCTGCCAAGAACCCGTTTTCTGCTCTGATGTTTTTGCTGCTTTATTTTTGCTGGATGTGTGAGCATTCAGGGCTAGGCCTTCGGCTTCCTTCCTCCTTTCCTCCCCTTTGTCTCACGTCCACACTCTGCTCTGGAGGAGCCACAGATACCAGGTGTGTGCTTCATTCATTCCAAGCTGTCGTCTTCAGCAGTGCACTGACCAGGTCCGGCTTTTCTTTCTTCCTTCTACATCCTCCCCTCGCGGTGGGGATGATGATCGAGGTAATGAAAACCCTCCACAGCCCTCTCTCTTTTCCCCAGCTCTCCTCTCCACCACTCAATAGGAGCTTTGTCTTTGCAAAGAACAAACCTGAAACCCATCCGGCCCCAGCAATTGTTGTCTGCCGGCTCGTGTGCTATTTGCATTCTGACTCTGTTAGAGATCTTGTAATTTAAACTTCAACCTGCTTATTAGAAATTCGAAAGAAATTATCTAATAATATTTTAAATCTCAGGAAAAACAGACAAAGCCCCTTCTCTCCCATCCCCCTTCCTTTGTCTGTCTTCCACCCCTCCTTTTGCGTAATTCCGAGACGTGGGCTCCCTACATGGTGCTGGGAATTGATTCATCTTAAACAAATGTCATGAATCGCTTACCTGTCTCCAGGGTTCTAAGGGTGAGATGTGGCTGGCTGGCGTCCTTTTATTGTGGGGGAGGAGCTGAAAGGCCAGCTCTGGTTTTCCTGTCCCCTTGGGTTTTCAGCTGAGAATTTCAGCAGTCTCATCTTCTAGATAGTTGGAACTGTTTATTCTGTGTGGTCAAAATTGAATTATTACTCTGACTAGTGTTGCTGCTAAACAATGAGCTTTCATCTTCCCCATTTGCCCATTTCCTACTCCCTGACTCTTGGGAGAGCTGGCCTTTGTGAACCCCTGGGTGTGTGTGTGTGTGTGTGTGTGTGCGCGTGTGCGCACTTGCGTGCGTTTAGCAGGGAGTGGATTGAGGGAGCAGCTATTCTTTGTTCATTTCTCCTTGAGATGACAATTCAAATATTGTCATTCCAGGAGTGGGTTTGATCCTGCCCTCCTCACCTCTGAACTCAAAAAGTCCTTATGCTGCCTTGAACAGGAAAGGGTAGCTTTACTCTTATGGGAAGAGTCAAAAGGTCTAGGTCACTTTGGCTCTGCCCAGGCTTGCTGTGTGACCTTGAGAGAATGGCTTCCCCCCTCTGGGTTTTATGTCCTTTCTTTTTATGGTAAAGAGGGTTTGGGTACTACAGTGCATTTCATCTCCAAAAATCTGCATTTCTACATTAGTGAGCATTTCTAGGGTGGCGAACAACTTGCCTTTCCAGAGTCAGTGCCTAGACCCCCCTGGCCCTTCTTCCCAGTTCTCAAATCCACCTTACCAAGTTCTTCCATTCAGCTTCGTCTCCTATTCGAGGAGTAGAGAGGAGACCTAGAGATGGCAATAGGTTTGGATGCATGAAGGAAAGTTAGTTCTCTAGGCAGGTGGGTCTCCCAGATTGGGCCAGGACCAGCGAGATTTGCGTCACTGGGGAACTCATTGTAAATGCAAATTCCTGGGTGAATAAGACATCTCCAGGATGGGTGCCATGAGTCCGGGTTTTAGCAAGCCCTTTAAGTGACTCGAATAGATGTTCAAATCTCAAGCCCACTGTTCTGGGCTTAATCAGAAGAGGTCAGCAAGAGAATATAGACACAGCCTGCATCCCCTGTGGTCCACTACATACTGGATCCCTTGTTCTCCCATGGACAGAGAAGGAGAGCTGTGCCCTTTTGGAGAGGTCTGACATACTTTACGTGAGCTCGGGCTCTCTAGATGTCTCTCTTTTTTTTTTTTTTTTCCTGGAAAAGTGGACTTCTTCCCCCTCTGAATGTGGCAGACAGATTGTTTGGATTTGGGAAGATGGCTAAGAGTGGGAAGGCCAGAAAATAGATCAAACGAAGAAAATGTTTTCACTTGGGCCACACGTTCAACATCAAATGACAACTTAGTGGTAACAGTCATTATTATTCCTCTAACATGTATTATCCCAGAAACCACAAGATGTAGCCGAACTGCAAGGCAAGTAGGTACAGAAGAAGACATGGCATTCGATCCACAGCTCAATGCCGGGGCAACCTGACTCCGTTTCTGGCAGTCAGGTAACAGATGCCAAGAATTTCCCTTCCTTTACTCAAAGCTAAAAGCTTCTCTCCCAGGAACTGAGGTTCTAAGCAGCTGATTGTTAGGTCCTCAATAAATTAAAAAAAAAAACTATTAAATATTTACCTGCACATGTCTCAATATTGAACATTTCTAAAGACAGACTTTCAAAGCGAATCAGTCTTCTGTACAATTCAGAAACCATGCTCCCAGGTATTTATCTCATTCATTTGAACACTGCAGTCCACAGAAAATTCTGCACACGAGTGCTTATAGCAGCTTTATTCATAATTATCTAAAACTAGAGGCAACAATGATGTGTTTCAGTAGCTAAATGGGTCAAGACACTTTGATGCCTACATGTAATGGAATACTGTTCAGTGACACCAAGGCATGAGCTATCAAATCATGCAAAAACGTGATGACTCATAAATACATATTGCTAAGTGAAAGGAACTGGTCTGAAAAGGTACATGCTGTGTGATTCTATTTATATGATATTCTGGAAAAGGCAAAAATTTAGACAGCAAAAAACCAGTGGTTGCCAGAGGTTCTGGAGGGAAGGAGTTGAACAGGTGTTGTGTAGGGGATTTTTTTTTAAGGGCAATGGAACTATTCTGTTTGATTCTGTAATGGTGTATACAGGTCACTATGCATTTGTCAAAACTATAGAACATTACGGCACCAAGAATCTTAATGTATGCAAATTTAACAAATTGGGAGATTGGGAGATCACAGAGTAAAATGAAGACTGTGACAAAATAACCTTGATGTATTATAATTGTGTGAAACAAGCTAACTGAGGGGCTTGGTGGGAAAAAGTGTTGATCTAAGTAACTTTGAAATGAATAAGACTAAAGGGAAAGGAACTTCCCGTAAGCACGCTTCTGTAGCTTATAAAGTTGTTTTCTGTGGGGATAGGGGTCAACAATTCTGATACTGCTAAATGTGTATACTGCAATTGAACGATCCTGTAAATAAAAGGTGAGTGGTAGGAAGCTTGTTTTCCACTGTAGGAGTGGGACGTTAAAGCTCAGCAATGGAAGGAGTCTAGAATGATCTATGTGATCATGGATTAGAGTTGGAAAAATATCAATATAAGTTCATGTTTAGCTTAATAGAGATACAGATGATTACACATAGAAACATTTGTAAATACATGTGTGTAGGGAGACATGGACCAGTATATGCCCATACATTTCCTCGCTTTTTCAGTGAGAAGGGCTTAGAATTCACCACACCCTAGTTGCAATGAGCAAAGAGCCCCAATCTTGTTTTCTAGTACTATTCTGCAGTAAGAAGAACTAGAGCTCCTTGAAGAAATAGCTGATTCTAGGGATGGGGCAGGACATACCAAAAATGAGCCTGGAGCATCAATAGAGCCAGAAAGTAAGGAAATGCTCAAAATACAAACAAACAAAATTGCAAAAACCAACACGCACAATGATGCGGATGGGTCAAAGGAACACTGGCACAAATGGAAAGAACTCCCAATGGCCAAAGCTGGAACAATTTGAACAAGAAAATAAAGTTAACTGGATCACAAGCCAAAGTATAAAACAAATATCCATGAGTTTATAGTGATCTAAAGGATTGATTGAATCAATCAGTACACGGGAGCTAGCAGATACATCTCCCATGCAGAAGAATTCCAAATAATTTAGGTAGATACTCTACCCACAAGAAAGTAGGATCTAGTAACATCCTTTCAGGGAGTATAGGATGGAAAGGCAGGAAAACAAGTAATGTTCAGTAGAGAAAGCGAGAAACACCACTTCAGCCAAGTGATCAAGGTCAGTATCAGCAGCGATGTCATATTGTGTCTGTACCATTGACACAAGATGATAAGAGTGGCACTTCACCTCCGAGATCTTTCCCAAAACTCATTACCCCCATCTAATGAGAAAGCATCAGACACATCCAAATTGAGGGACATTCTACAAAAGACTTGACCAGTACTCCTCAAAACCACCAAGGTCATGACAAACAAGTGTGAAAACTGTTGCAGCCAATAAGACCCTAAGCAGACATGACAGGCAAATGTGACATGGTATCCTGGATGGGATCCTGGAATACAAAAAAGGATATTAAGAAAAAACTAAGGGACTCTGAATAATGTATGAACTTCATTGAATAATAATGTATTGATATTGGTTTCATTAATTGTGACCATATTCATGTAAGATATTCACAGTAGGGGAACTAAGTGTGGGATATATGGGAATTCTCTGTACCAAATTCACAACCTTTTTTTTTTTTTATAAATCTAAAATGATGCTAGACTTCAAAGTTCATTTTAGAGAAACAAAACAGACAGGGTTCTTGTCCTTAGAGATTAAAGTCAAGATCAAGGACATTGATAAGGAGTCATAATAAAATGGTGAGAACAGATTCGATATTGAACTGTCTGTGAATGAAATAAGTAATAAAGTGAATATATTTTCTATCCAGGGAAACATGTCAGTTCCTGTAAGCTCCATGAAAACAGGGACTTGCTTAGGTGACATGTTCCTAGCAGGTGAGGGGGATGGAGGAAATTGGAGGTGGTAGAGGGGCTGCAGTTTTAAAAAGGGTGGTCAAAGAAGATTGACTAAGAAATTTAAACAAAAAACAGAGGGAGGGAGTAAGCCAAGTATCTAGCTGGAGGTTGGGTAGGGAAGGTTGACTTTAGAACTCTGGACATAAAAACATCATTCATCTAAGGATACCAGGGGGTGAAAAGGCAATACTGCATTTAAACGATACATGTTCTGCTGTGTGTGAATGACCATAATTGCAATAGCATTTTAGCAAAGGGAGAAATCAGTGGGGTATGGAGAGTTAAACAAGGCTTTGGGGGAGAGAGGCTGAGCTAGCACTGGGATTGGAGGAATGGGAGGATGTTAGAAAGATACTCTCTGCGTGTCTGAAGGCGCTGAGCGTGCAGTGAGAGAGGATGGAAGGGAGGAGGCACGTACGTACCGTGGGAAGCAAAGAGTCAGGCTGTCCACATGGAGCGGGATGGGGCTCAGGCACTTGAAAGGCAGGAGAGCTCCTGACCTTGGTATATTGAAGATGAGAGTGGTATCCGGGAAGTGTAGCCCCAACAGGAGGAGGTGGAAGGATTGAAGGACGAAGATGGAAAACTAGGGCCCAGAGTTTTCTCTAGAAATTTCTGGGGTCTCTGGGTGAAAGAGGAAGGGTACTTTGCCTTGGAATTGGCAGTAGGGATGGAGAGAAATGAGTATATAGAGGAATGAGCCATTGGATTGGTGGCAGGGGGATCAGAGAGTTGACGGAGAGGGAGGGGTCAAGGATAAGTCCAGTGCTTCTGCCAAGGACTCTTGAAATTTGCAAGAGGAGGACAATGGCCGTAAATATGTTCGGTCCTTGGAATCCATGACAGAGCCCGTGGGCTGCACAGAGTCACTGGTATATTCTCACTTACCTGAATTGTACTAGTGGTTGTTAATGAGTAGAATAAGAAGGAAGTTGGATGTTTTCCTAACAAGAACTGGAATTCCTACTACATTCCCTACTACGTGCCTCACACTGTTCTGAGTATTATTCTATCATCAGCAGCTCGCAACTGGGGGCATATGGCCATGTCTGGAGACGGTTTTGCTTGTCATGACTTGAGAGAGGGGTGCTCCTGGCATCTCCTGGGAAGAGGCTAGGGGTGATGCTAAACATCATGGAATGCATAGGACAGACCCCTATGACAAAGAATCATACAGGCCAAAATGTCAATGGCACTGAGGTTGGAAAACGCTGCCTTCTGTACACCTAAAATCTCAAGTCCCTCATAACCTGGGAGGAAGGATAATGTCTTTCTCATTTTAGGAGTGAAGTTAATGAGACTCAGAGTGGTTCAGGGGTTCCCACCTGGATAGGGCATCACCCCCTAAGAGGTGTTTGGAACGTGTCGGGTAATTGTGGAGGTCCCCAATGCCTGGGGGGAAGCACAGGGCCTGCTGGCAGTGAGTGGGTGGAGCTAGGGGGGTGAAACGCCCTGTCATGTGTGGATGTCCCTGCCAGTGGTCCTCCCACAGAGAAACCCTGGAATGGAGATGCCCAAGGCCTGATAGCTGTGGGAGGCAGGACCAGACTTAGAACTCTGGCCTGTCTGTCTCTTTCTTCTCCAGGACGTGTTTCCTTGTCTCAGAACTTACAGCTCCCTGGTCCTCTCCTGTCTGTTAGCAGAGCCCTCCTCATGGGAGTTCCCTGGCACATCCTCTTTGCACCAGATTTTTCGGCCATTTTCCATGAATACTGTACCACAGCTAATGACTTGGTATCCTCACCTCCAAATGGAGGAAACAGTCACACTGGTTTTGGTCATGGGGGAGAAATGAGATAGTCCAAGTCTGTTTATTGCTTAACACAAAGCAAGCACGGAAAATCCGGGAGGAGGCCAAGTTCACAGAGCTGCCGTAGAATAGGTGCTGGGAACCCAGCACCTTGCAAAACCATGTGAAATTGTCCACATCTTCAACTTAGCAAACATCTCCTGCAGGGAACCAGGGGTCACTAACATTCACTGAAGATAGGCCTTCAATATAAGCTGTTATTGGTGAGCGCGTTCACGTCCTGGGAGGGCTTAAACAGCAGTTCCATAAACTGGGGGGCTTAAGCAGAAATTTGTCATCTCCCAGTTCTGCAGGCTTGAAGTGGAAAGTCAAGTATCAGCTGGGTTGGTTCCTTCTGAGGGCTTTGTGGGTGAATCTGCCCCAGGCTGCCTGGCTAGCTGCCAGGAGACCTGGAATCTCTTGGCTTGTGAATGGCTTCTTCCCTTTGTCTTTATTTCATCTTCCCTCTGTGCATGTCTGTCAACTGTCCAAATTTCCCTTTTTTATACGGACACCAGCCCTGACGGACTAGGGCCTATCCATATGACCTAATTTTAACTTGGTCCAAAAAAGTCGCGTTCTGAGTCGATAGGGGATTTCCGTAGATCTTTTCGGGGGAGGGTGCACAATTCAACCCACACAATGAGAAAATGAGAAGGCACAGCTGAATCACCTCCCCTTGCTGTCACAGGGAACCCCAGGCCTTGTGATTGGTATCCCCTAGCCTCTAGCTCTTGTTTTTCTGACTCTAACATTCCCTATAATTTTTTAAGTTTGGAAGGAAAAAGAACCCAACAACACTCATCTAAGGTAGAAGGGTGAATGGGAACCTTGGTTTTTGTTTTTGTTTGTTTGTTTGTTTTTTGAGACAAGAGTTTCACTCTTGTTGCCCAGGCTGGAATGCAATGGCATGATCTCAGCTCATTGCAACCTCTGCCTCTTGGGTTCAAGCGATTCTCCTGTCTCAGCCTCCCAAGTAGCGGAGATTATAGGCATGCACCACCACACCTGGCTAGGTTTATATTTTTGGTACGGATGGGGTTTCACCATGTTTGCCAGGCTGGCTTCGAACTCCTAACCTGGGGTGATCTGCCCACCTCGGCCTCCCAAAGTGTTGGGATTACAGGTGTGAACCACCACGCCCAGTCAGGAACCTTCTATCTGAAATCACCACCCTTTTCAGCCAACCCAATTCCTCTTCCCGACATTCAGAGACACACTCTGATGCTCTGATAGTCCAGCCTGGAGGTGAGCACGTCACAGCCTAGAGTCTGGCTCCTCCATGGCCAAGGACAAGACCCGGAGCAAAGCAACAAACCTGCTGCTATCCTGGAAAGTCAAGTCCTTCCAGGAGAGCCACCTCACCTGGAGAAACCAAAACTGTGCTGGGCTGCTTTGCAGAGGACATGTGCAGTGAGAGCATGCAAATAGTTTTGCATTGGGCGTTCTTCGGCAGGAACGTGGAAAAGCATATTTGCTTAGCTAGTGTCAGCACCCTCATGGTTTTCCACTGCCTTTTTGCTTCAATACCTTACCTTGAACCCTAACTATTTCCTGCTCCGGGATGCCCTTGCTATGACATCCTGTGGTTTCTGTTCAGTTGCAATGAATTCCTTACTGCTATCTCATGCAAATTTACCATGGATGCGGAGAGCATAACCCGGCGCGAGATGGTGGCACCTTTGCGGCTTCCCTGGTCTCTTTCCTCTGCAGTTAATAAGTCGATGAAAAACGAATAGATGGAAGTGTCAGAGGCCAAGGAAGAGCCACTGTGTGGTCAGCGTGAGTTCTTTCTACTAGATTCACAGAGGTCAGGAGCTATTATGAGTGATTCTGGGCATGGAGTGATAATGCCACCTTTGAGATCTGCTGGGTGACCCTTTTTAGATGATGTTACTAGGTGAAGGCCGTGATCCTGCTACTTCCCAACTCATGTGTAGGAGCACTGTCCCAAGTCTTGCCCTGGTCATGGAAGTTTTGGCCTTCATTGCCTTGTCCTTCCCCATGGTCACCCGCCTGAGCCTCTGTTGGCAACCTTTTGCACTTTTTTGGTCCCCCTGCCTGGAACGCTCTTCTTCTAGACAGTCTCATGGTTGGCCCTTCATGTAGGGGTCTGCTCATATGTTCCCTCCCGACCAGGTGCAGGGGTTCATGGCTATAATTCCAACACTTTGGGAGTCCGAGGTGGGTGGATCACCTGAGGTGAGGAGTTCCTGACCAGTCTAGCCAACATGGTGAAACCCTGTCTCTACCAAAAATACAAAAATTAGCTAGGCGGGGTGGCATGCGTCTGTAGTCCCAGCCACTTGGGAGGCTGAGGCAGGAGAATCACTTGAACCCGGGAGGCGGAGGTTGCAGTGAGCTGGAATGGCACCACTGCACTCCAGCCTGGGTGACAGAGTGAGACTCTATCTCAAAACAAACAAACAAATACGTTCCCTCCTCAAGGGGATATTCTCCAACCCCTCTATCTAAGGCCGGCTCACCAGCCCTTGCCCTATTCTCTTTTTTCTCATATTTCTTTGTACCACCCAACCTACTTCTCTCTGCATTGTCTGCATTTCCTGCTAGGATGTGCACCAGCGCTACTAGCCTTTATCTGTCCAGTTACTACTGAGCAAAGTCTGGCCCTGAGGAGGCCTGCAATGAGCGTTTGCATAAACAGATGACTACAACCTGCTTCACAATGTATGGGGAGCTTTTGTCCCCCACAGTGGCCCTGGGAGGGGTGTTTGCTACGATCACAACTGCCGCTGTTATTTTGATGACTGCTCCCTTGACGGGTGTCTTCGGGCTGTCGAGGCAGAGTGAGGGTGAGCTGTGAGATCCTCTGTCTCCTCATCTTACACCTGTTCCATCAGCCCATGGAGGGTTCCCGGTGGCAGTGTGTGGAGTAGCATAATGCTATAGCAAGCAGGAAGCAACTCGTAGGTGACCCAGACATGTATACGGGGAATCATGGTCCCTGCCTGCACACACCTAACCTGGCTTTATGGCATCTCTTTCCCACCAGATTCAGTCAATACATTGCTGTTCTGCTTCTTTTTTTTCCCTAGACTTGTTCAATATAAGCTCTCCTCCTTTGCTTATTTCCTGCTGTATTTTGGATCACCACACTTGCATGGTTTCCTTCTCTCCCCTGATCAGAGTTGTCTGATCGGATCATTTTCATTACAAATATTTTAAAGCCAGCAACTGTGCCTTAAGTGTCCTGACCTTGGCTCTGATCAATCCACAAGAGATGCTCGAGCCTCTGCAGCGGGCTGCTGGGGATGCCTGGCAGGGTGCTTTGTGCCAGAGGCTGGTGACGACATTTCCTCTAGGCTTTAAAGCTCTAATGTCAACAGACAAAGATACTCTCACTTATATCCATTTGCATTTCCTGGCTTCTCTTGGTAAGTTTTGCTGTTTGCTCTTTAAACCATGTGTGTAGGTGGCTGGGCATCTTGGTGACTCTCTTCGTGTCACCTGTCTGTCTTGGTGTCTGCTTTTGAGGAGGGAAGGGGGCCTGGTGGAGGAGGCTCTGATTCCTGCCCTTCCGCTACATCCTCTGGACACTGTTTTGCTGTATTATGAGGGCATTCACATCAAGTGTCTGAGATTCTGCAGCTAATATTTTAGAAAATAGCCATTGTGCCTTTCTAGGATTTGGAGCACTGTTCTGGGAGTTCGCTGTGCATTGGTGTCAACGACTTTTTCCAGAGAAACACGTCTCCAAGTCTTCCAATAAGTGGACTCTGAGAAATAAGCTTTGGTTCTTGGAACTGTGCTTAAAGGAAACCTTCCAGGGAAGGAGGATGCTTTAAGTGGGATACTCATGCGAGAGCTTGGGCGTGGTTTGGATAGATTCTGCTGCATTCTGTTTTCATTATAGCGTTTATTTATCCATTTATTCAACACATATTTATCATTTACCCATTATATGCTGGGCATTAAGCATACAGCAGGAAGCAAAAGAAACCAGGCTGGTGCTCCAGTGAGGTTTACTTCTAGTGAGAGAGGCAGATAATATGTTTGTACCATCATGTTAGACAGTGACATAGATACCAAATAATACACAAACAAGCCATTTTCCTATGGAGGAGAAACCAAACAGGGTGAATGGATAAAGAAAACCCAGGGCTGTCTCAGGTAGAGTGGTCGGGGGAGCCTCTCTGGAGGGAGCAGAGCCTGCAGGAGGTAAGAGAGCAAGCCACTGGCAGGTCGGCAGGAAGAACGTTCCAGACAGAAGGAACAGAAAATGCCACGTCCCTGAAGTGGGCATATTCTTAACACATCTGATAAACAGCAAGAAGGCTAGTGTGGCTGGAACACAGCAAATGAGGCAAAAAGAGTACAGCGTATGTTCGAAAAAAGAGGTAGGGAATCAGATCACATAAGGTCTTAATGGTTGGGAAAAGGAGGTTGGATGCTAGTGTCATTTAAAAATACGTCTATGGCAGGGCCTAGTTGCTCACGCCTGTAATCCTAGCACTTTGGGAGGCTTAGGTGGGCAGATCACTTGAGGTTAGGAATTCAAGGCCAGCCTGGCCAACGTGGTGAAACCCCATCTCTGCTAAGAATACAAAAATTAGCTGGACATAGTGGCAGATTATCTGTAATCCCAGCTACTCAGGAGACTGAGGCATGAGAATAGCTTAAACCTGGGAGGCGGAGGTTGCAGTGAGCTGAGATCATGCCACTGCACTCCAGGCTGGGTGACAGAGTGAGACTATCTCAAAACAAAACAAAAAATGTCTATTCGTCTGTTACCTTTATGGAATGTGCATTCCTAGAAAGAAGAAAGTATGGCTTGTTTGTGCAGTATTTGGTATCTAGTCTCATCGGGGGGACAGAAGTGGGTGTTTAGTAAACAGATGTCGAGTGGGGCCTCTTCTGCTTCAGTGTTAAGATCCAAATGGATCCCTGGTGGGTCTTCCTTGTGGTCCCATAGAAGGAAGGGGTGTGATGGCCATTGATGAAGGAATGCAGACTGTTTTGAGGGTGCAGTTTGTGTGGGAGAATCTCAGATCCGTGCTGCCTGTTTCTTCCTGTGCTTTCCTCACAACAAGGTCAGTAAATGCAGATGGCTCACTGAGTCCTCCCCAGCATGCTCTGTTGCCCTGGGATGGATGTATTTTTGGGGCTTTGGGGGAAAATGTCCTGTTGATTTGATGGGAAATAATAACAGTGAGTCCCACTTTGTTTATGTCCAAGCAGTTTTTAAAGAACTCTTAGTGACATTGTCTAATTAGATCCTGGCTCTGTGTGTATGTGCATGTGTGTGTGTGTATGTGTTGGTAAGGGGATAAGCGGAATTGGAATAAAGGCATAAAACATGCCTAAGGGCTGAGTCTGCATAAAACAGCCCAAATGATAGCTGAGAAAGCACAGTCAGCATAAAGCATTTGACTTCTTGAAGACTCGCAGGGTCTTTGACAGCCGGGTGAATGGAGCTAGGGAACAGTCATTTCCCTAGTGACGCTGGGTGGAGATGAGCTGGGCCAGGGGAGAGATGGTGGATTTCTCTCCTGAGTGAATCCAAGAGCCAGTGAGTCTCAGCCTCTGACCAGAAACGGAGATTTATTTCTCACTGGCTGGAAGAGCGAGGTATTTCAAAATCTTCCTCCATTACAAAACTCCCCCTGGGAACGCGGTTGGCTAAAACTGCCATTCTTGGTTTCTTCGTCTTTTCTGCATCTCGAATTACATCCTGAAAATGAAGGTTTGGATTGTGGAAGGGGCATTCCTCCTGGGCAGGCTCGGGGTCCCAGCCATCCCTGTAGCTGGCAGCTGCCCCTCTGGAAACGGGGTCCCCTTTCAGGTGCCTCTGGGCTCCCCCCAGCTTCTTGTTGTGCGTGTGGATAAATATTCACTCTCACCCAAGAAGCCACCGGGAACAAACCTCTGGTAAACATGTGGGGGGGTTTGTTTGTTTTTCTGAAAATGTTTTTATTTTAGGTTTTGTTTTTGTTTTGCCTTGCCTAACTCTCATGGTAGAATGCTCAGCTTTTAACCACAAATAACTATACTTGAGGCCAAGGAAGTTAGGGAGTCCTGGGGTGAAGGAGCTAAACCCCCCACAGGGGAGGCGTCACCACTGGCTGCATCAGCTTTTGAATGGTGACCAGCATCATGTTTCTGCTCACGTGGTGTCCGTGGCCCTATTTGTTGTTATTTATGGCCTTGATCACCATCTGAAGGTACCATGTGCTTCTTTGGTTGGTTATTTTCATCCTCCTCCCCATCCCTGTTAGCACGTACGTTCCATGAAGATGGGGATTTTATGGTGTTTTGTTCAATGTTTTATTTCCAGAAACCCAGAACAGAACCCATTCCGAGAAAGTTGTCACTAAATGTGTGGTGCAAGGACAAGCAAGTGAGCAGTTGCTAGTAGCCAGGCACTGAGCTGGGCACTTAAAAACGTTATCTTAGTTTTCCCTTTTTGCCTCCGTCCAAAATTCCATCACATGGGTATGATCATTATTCCGAGGTGGATAAGGACCCGAGGCTTGGGAAGGTGGTGGCACCTGCCTGAGCCACAGGGCGGGTAAGTAGCAGAGGGACTTGAGGGCTGTGGAAGGTCTGGGACCTGGCTGTGGTGTGTAGCCCTGGTGTGGGCACCTTGTGGTTCTTGCGGCCTTTGGCATTTAGTGGCCTCCCCCAACCCCTGCCCAGCCTGGCTGTGCTCCTGAAAACCTGAGCTCTTCAGCTCAAGGTCTGTCTCTTGTGGAGTGATTTTTACATACACACACATACACACACTCTCAAACATACATGCACATATCCACACACTCACACTGAAAGACACACTCAAACATATATGCACACACCTGCACATTCATATTCAAACACATGCACACACTGACACACATGCACACACTTAAATACACATGGACATACTTATACTCAAATACATATGTACATACATGCTCACATACATGCACATACAACACCCATGCTAACAAGTTTATACACACATACACTCACATGCACACATACACATACTCAAACACATATACACATCCTCATACCCATGCAGACACACCTGCACATTTACCTATGTACACACGTTCACACTCAAATATACATGCACACATTCACATGCTCACATAGTTACACACATGAACACACTCAGTTAAACATGCATTTACACAAATATACACACTCATACATGTGCACACTTGCCCACATACACACTCTCACAGTCTCTCACACACACACACATACACACACACATACACACACACACACACACACACGCACACACACCCCACCTTTAACAAGGATCATGGTATTCTGGTCTGATTTCACTGGGAGCCAAGAGATGGACATAGAGTCATCTACTGTCCAAGTTTACATCAAAAGTGAGAAAAATGACTCCTCTGGGCCTGGCTGGCTTCTGGAAAAAGAATTCCACCTGACTGAAACAAAGTCTTCTCCGGTCAAGCCCCAGAGAGCCTCCTAGCAGTGGCTTCCGAGCCTGGATGCCTGAATGACCATCTGGAACCTCCTTACAAAACCTACCCACGGGCTCCGCTCTGGGAGAACTGGAATCATCGTTCTGAAATGGGACCTGGAGTCTGGCTTTCCACGAGGCTCCTCCAAGTGATTCTGATGCAACCAGTTAGTGGTGAGCCAGAGCTTGGAAACTGCTGGAACCGGCTGAAGGATGTCTCCCTAAGGACGGAGCTGGACATTAGAATCCCAGGGGAAAAAACTTCTGAGTCGCATTTCTTGCAGCTGAAGGCAGATGTGTCTGAACCTCTGTTTAGATGTAGCATCATGTTCATAGATCAACCACAAATACCTGCTGAAGTTATTTACCATCAGAGGAAGAGACAGGAGGAAATTCTGAATTGCTACCAGCTCCGTCAAAGCCCAGGATCTCCCCAAACTTTTCCCAGATCTTGGGAACATCAAAACCCATCCACACCTATACTTAACTTCTTACTGAAATGAGCCCACATCAGTAATGGCGAAAACTCCCCAGGTGATTCTAATATACCGCTAAGGTTGAGAACTGCTCTCGGCCGGGGTGCGGGGGTGGGTGGCAAGCATTTTCTGTAATAGGCCAGGTTTTGAGGGTCACATCGTCTTTTTCGCAGTTGGTCAGCTCTGCCATTGTATTGCAAACACAGCCATTGACAATATACAAGCAAATGGCATGACTGTGTTGCAATAAAACTTTATTTACAAAATCAAGCTGCAGGCCGGATTTGGCCCATGGTCTGTAGTTTGCCAGTCCCTGTTGTTCTAGATAGTCCTAGTCTTAAAAAGTCGTGGGCTAAATCACCAGAAGAACATCTTAAATTGCTCATTTCCTGGCCCCCTTAGAGGGTCTTTTCCTCAGTCTGGGTGGAGGCCTAGAACTCTGTATCGCTGAGAGGCATCCCAGGATTTGGAGCTGCTCTGATGTGGCAGAGGGGACAGTGGGCCACACTTTTAGAAATATCAGACGACCATCTGGCTACTTAGCAACCCCAGTGCCTCCCCAGGCATCTAACCTGCCTGAGCTCCGACTTGACAGATCTCTCAGATCACCTGGCCTACTCACCTTTTCTTTCTCTTTGTCTGTTCTCTTTTTAGTTAAGTCCTTCTCAGATGTGGGTTATCAGCTCAACGAATTTAGGGCACAGTGTGAGTCCTTTTTGGCCAGAGAGTGGGAGTGAAATGGAAAGGTGAGGGACTCCAGCTCCTTGCCTACGGGGATGGCAGGGCCATGGCTCCAGTTGAGTCTGCCCTGAGCATGTTCTCATTGCCCCTCCCCTCATGGTCCGGAGGCTCTGCTGAGCACCCTGGTGGTCACTGCTGCCTTGTTTTCACAGGTGAAGGTGATGGCTCTTCCAGCTTTCTGGTTTGTGATGAGATGCTTATCTCCTCGGCCCTCTCCAAGCTCTGGGGTGACGGCCCTGCGGAGACCTTGGCTTCTGCTCAGTTGTTCTTAATTAAATTTGAAATCAACTTGAACAAGAGGGCTTTGGGAGCTTGGTGGGCTGAGGGCCAAGGGCCTGAGCAACTGCCACGGACTAGCACCACCTCCCACAGTCCTGATCCCTGGGACATGTGTACAGATTACAGAGAAATCCCTCTGCAATGAGGTTATGTTAACTCTTTAGCCTAGGTGCTGGGTTTCAAAAACAACCAGAGACCAGGGGCAGACGACCAGGCTTTTCTTGGTGAAAGTTTACAGCTAGGGATTATTTGGGGCAGTAGAAATCCAAGTCCCCCAGAACTCTCAGGGTGACAACTAGGGGTCCCTAAGTTCTGACGCACAATCCCTGCCCCAACCCTGACCCCAGCTGTGCCTCTCAACCTTTATTAGAGGGTTTTCCCTTAAAGCAGCCCAAGGAACTGGCATATCCTGAATAGAATGTTTGGGGATTAGAGGAAGAGTATGGAGTCCAGAGACTGGGGGGATGTCTGAGTTCTGTGAAGAGGAACAAGAAGTTTGGAGCTGATTTGGGGTCAGCCCAGCTAACATGCAACCCATTGGGTGACCATTTTTGAGTGTCTGCTTGTATTTCATACACCAATAGGTGGTAGGGAACATTTGTTATGTGTTGAGCACATAGGAAGCAGTAGGAGTTAGCCACTGTAAAGTGGTTAATTTAACCACCATTTGTTAAATGTACACGTTTTACAAATGCTCTTATTTAATCCTTGCAATAACACTGTGAATTACCATTATCTCCACTTACAGATGAGGAAACCGAGGCAAAGAGAGGCGAAGGCACAATCTGCTCTAGGCCATATGGGTGGTAGGTGATAGAACAGGTACTAGATCCCAGGTCAGCCTGACACCAAAAGAACTTAGAATATACCGAAGGTGACAGGATGCCCTCATCATAACCTGAAAATACTTTCAAGGCCACTCAAGTGCAGAGGCCGCGTTCATGGCATGGTAGGCTTTGGAGGGAGTTAAATCTGGCAGAGGGTTATGAGGGGGACTGAGTACTCTGGGAAATGGAATTAGTAAATAGACCTCCCAACTCCGCAAAGTCACCTTCTGCAGGTGCAGAGGGCCAGCTTGCCTGAGATACGAAGGTCAGGTACAGAGGGAAATGGCGGTGTCGCCAATGTAATAGCCACATGAAGACAGGTCAAGGGCCAGGCTCTGAACGCCACGCTGGGCACTGTTCTAAGTGTGTATCCCTCTTTGTCTCCCTGGGGGCTGCTGAGTTTTTCTGTCAGTGTCCTTTTCTGACATTTAGGATCTGTTTGTTCTTGAGCCTTTCTCTGTCTAAATTCTGTCTCCAGGAAGAAGACTGGGTAAGTGTTATGGGTTGAATCATGTTCCCCTCCAATTCTTGTGCTGGAATCCTAGCCCCCAGGCTAGTAACTTTGACTGCAATGTCTTTCAGAGAGAGGGTCTTTTACGGTGGGAATTGAGTTAAATGAGGTCATTAGGATGGGCTCTAATCCAGTATGAAGTGTGTCTTTATAAAATGGGAAAATTTGTTTAACTTTTTCTTTTTCTTTTTTTTTTTGAGACAGACTCTTGTTCTGTTGCCCAGGCTGGAATGCAGTGGTGCAATCTCAGCTCATTGCAACCTCTGTCTCCCAAATTCAAGCAATTCTCCGGCCTCAGCCTCCTGAGTAGCTGGGATTACAGGTGTGCCATCATACCTGGCTAATTTTTGTATTTTTAGTAGAGAGGGGGTTTTACCATGTTGGCCAGGCTGGTCTTGAACTCCAGACCTTGTGATCCTCCTGCTTTGGCCTCCCAAGGTACGAGATTAGAGGCATGAGCCACTGCACCCGGCCAAAAATGGGAAAATTTGGACAGTGAGACGTGTAGAAGGAAGACGATGTGAAGGGACATGGGGCGAAGATGCCGTCCGCAAGGCCAGAAGAGAGGCCTGGGGCAGATCCTTCCCTCCCAGCCTTTAGGAGGAACCAGCTCTGTGGGCACTGATTTGGACTTCCGGCTTCTGGAACTGTGAGACGATAAATGTTTGTTGTTTAAACCACCTCATCTGTGATACTTAGTTATAGCAGTCCTGGCCAACAAATGCAATAATTTCTATCCCAGCATGAATCAGGTTAAAACAATTCCAGGAGCGTTTTCAACTTAAAAGAATATGAAAAACAAAAAACAAAAAACAAAAAACAAACCACAAATCTGTTTTAAAGGATGGCATTTAGGGCACTCTGAAACTTGGGGCTAACGTTGGGGGCCACAGATCTCTTCAGGCCCCCAGGCCTCGGTTATTTCACTCACTCTGTCCTCAAGGGCATGGGAGGCCAGTCCTCAACAGACGCATGCGTTTTCCTCAGAGTTCCTCCTTCTCAGAGACCCTGGTGTCTGTTTAGCTGCTTAGATTTGGTATCCTGGAGACTGAGCAATGCCAGCGCCACTACGCCAATGAAGCAGGGCTTTCTACAGCTGTGACTTTTGGAAACAGACTGTTCCTGGTTTCCATAAGGTGAAAAAAAAACCCCAAAAAACCAAAAGCATTCTCTGGGGTTCCTTTCTCCTTGGCAGCCGTCGGGTAGTGTCCAAGCCTCATTTGAGTTCTGCCCTGCAGTGTCTCAGCCTGGAGTGTTGGGCGTGTGGCCCACGGGGAAATCCGCGCCGCATTGAAATGTAGGGGAGGAATAAAGAATTTGGGCAAGATATGGGAAATCTTTGCTCGAGTCTTTCCTGGTGTCTTCCCTGGGACAAAGCTCATTCACCTGTTTAGCACGAATGTATTAAATATGTACTCTGTGCCAGGAAAGCTGCTGGGGAGACGATCATGAATAAGTCTGACACTTGTCACCAGGGAGCTCACAGTCTAGGAGGGAAAAGTGACAACCGACACGTGTTTTCAGAGCCGATGATTGTTCTGAAAGGGGAAGTGTTGACTCCACACTCCCCTGCCCTTGACCTGTTGTCTGTATCATTGTTTGTGTCTGGTTCTATCCAGCTTGGATGATAAACTCTGAGGGCACAGAGATCTTGCTAGCATAATTTTCTTTTCCCCCAGAGGTTTTTCCTGCTACAGGCACAGAAGAGGCATTTGTTTAAATTTATTTTTTTTTAATTGCATTTTAGGTTTTGAGGGGAGGGGGAAGAACATACAAGATTGTTGCATAGGTACACACACGGCAGTGTGGTTTGCTGCCTTCCTCCCCTTCACCTATATCTGGCATTTCTCCCCAGACTCTCTCTCCCCAACTCCTCACCCCCTGTTGTCCCTCCCCTATTTCCCCCCAACAGACCCCAGTGTGTGATGCTCCCCTCACTGTGTTCATGTGTTCTCAAGAGGCATTTTAAAAATCAAACTGCAGTGTGCATAATAATGGCACAGGGGAATCTGTTAAAATGCAGATTCCCAGACCCTGAGCTTAGAGGTTCTAAATTCGTGGGCCAGGGGGAGGGCCCAAGAATGTGCATCTTTAAACCAGAACCCCAGGAACTGTAGTTCTGGAACTCTGCTTGCACACTTAGAGAACACTCTCCTAGGATTGGGGCTGCTTGCTGGTTTTCTTTTACTCCCACAAAATTAAAAAGAAAGCAGAAAATGGGAAAAAGGTGAAACTGACAAATGTCTGGGAAGAGACATTTCCTTTTGTGAAATTAACAAATTGGGTAAACACTGATTGGATTGAGCTGAATTCCTGCAACAATAGATATTGCTTGATTTTTTTTTTTTTTTCAGTCACTTAGGTAGACGATATAGTACTTAGATCAGCCATGGGTCCCTTTCACTGAAAAGGAGCTGAGTCACAAGCCTCATAATATGTGACTTAAAAACTTTCCATCACAGATGTGTGTTTAAACAATGGCTTGGATTTCTTTGATATTTTAGGAATGAGGGCTTGTTCATCACAGAGTCTAGCCCCTAAGTGGAACAAGGCGATAAGGTAGGTGTACTGAGATTGTCACGATGGCCACCTCTGTGTCCATCGCATGGTCCACAGGTGACAACTTGTGGCATTCCCATTTGAGAGTTGATCTGTGGTGGCTTCTTGCGCCAGATTGTCTGCACCGTCCTTACATATTGTTCTGGGAACTAAATAAAGCGAAGTCTTGCCAGCCAACCAGGGAGCTGTATCCGTGTGCCTTAGACAAACCCTTTGCCCTCTCTGAGTCCTGATTTGCTTATCTGCAAACCAGCAGCTCCCGAGCGCTCCTGCAACTCCGATAGCATATGGTGTGACCACATCAAAACCAGATAATCACCCTTGCCTCGTCATCCCCACACCACCTACCCTGGCCCATTGTCAGCCTGGCTTCCAGAATAGGACCTGGCACAGAGGAAGTTCAAACCTTGTTGGCAGAGGGCCCTTTGGTTCTTAGAGTGGCCCCGGACATGACCACTCTGTATCTGGCATATTTTGGAAAAATCTCAGCAGGAAGAAGGAAGCTGGAGATGGTCATATTATTTTCCCTTAGAGCTCCCCCTTCTCTTCTTTCAGCCCCATCCAGTTGCTGGCATTCTGGGCCCCGAACCTGATGCCAACTTTCCTCCCACTTCTTCTGACTCATATCTTTCATCATGTCTCAGGAGAGCAGCATCTGTCACTCCCCTCTCCTGGCAAACAGGAGGGGCTTGGGAAGAATGTCAGCCACAGCTCAGTGCAGCCAGGACTGGGCATGATCCTGGCACAGTCGGTAAAGCTGGGAGGTTGGCTCCCTATTGGGGTCCTGCACACTTAGGTGGAGACCCTTTCTTTTTCAGCTGTGTTCTTCCCTTCCCCCTTGAAGACTTAGAAAAGAGAAAAGCATGCTTGCTGCTTTTCCCTGGAAGCTCTCAGAGTTGTAATTTTGAAGGACACTAAGTATCATTTGCTCTTTCGGGAGTGAAGGCTTCTGCATTTTTTACTGGTGGCATCAAACAGCAATGGGCATTCAAGGAGATGATCCTGAAGTTAAGACCACTGGGGTCTTATCTCCCTCCATAAGTCTAACCTTTTTTTCATGAGATTTCCAGAGAGAATTGTTGCTGAAAAATCCAACCAGAACCCTTGCCAGTGTGTCTGGGAGAGGAAAGCTTATTCTTGCCTGGGCTTTCCAGTGCCTTCCTATAATTACAGCTTGATTCTAAATGGCTATTATTATGAAGCCAATGTAATCACTGCCAAGAAGATAGGAAAGATACCACATAAGCCACACCAACACAAGGTTTAGGGAAATCAGGGTTTTTACTGGATTTCAGACTAAGGCATGGTGCTGAGAACCAATGATAGGGATCTTTAGTTATGTACACAAACTCTCAGATTCTTAGGGAGAGAGAGGAGGAAGACTGAAATGAGATGGAAGAGGGAGAAAATCTTAGGACTGGTGGCAAAGACAGTAGTGACTTAGAATGCAGTGATCCAAGGTCAGATCACCATTTGCAAGGATTCTGGAACATACAGACTGCTATGATGTTGAAATGTGTATTTCCCCAAACTATTACTCATTTCTAAGTGTTTATATAGCTCACTACATGCCAGGCATTGTCCCAAGCACTCTCTCTATATTAACTCATTTAATTAAATTTCCATTGAGTTTCACAGTTTCAAGATTCATGGAATTTTCACCCACCTAGAGACCTTTAGCAAAGTCTGTGATCACTCCTTACCCAAAGAAGCTCTTGGAACTGTGCCAGATACTTCTCGATTCCAGCCTACACTTTCCCTGTTAGCACCTGCGTCTCTGTGGCCTGCCTTCTCCTGTCCTGGAACTGTTTAACCCTTTGTCTGCTTGAGGGGATAAGAACTAGTGAACCTGACCAGGAGAGGCAGAACAGCCTAGAGAATGAGTTAGGGAAGGAAGAATGTGGGATGAGGGAAAGGCCCAGGATTAATGGGCAAGCTCATAGGAAGCTGCAGCCACATCAGTGGAGGCTATTTTTCTTAAGATACCCAATCTAGGGGCTGGGTGCAGTGACTCACGCCTGTTATCTCAGCACTTTGGGAGGCCGAGGCAGACGGATCACGAGTTCAGGAGATCGAGACCATCCTGGCTAACACGGTGAAACCCCACCTCTACTAAAAATAGAAAAAAAAAAAAATGGCTGGGCGTGGTGGTGTTCACCTGTAATCCCAGCTACAGATTCAGGGAGGCTGAGACAGGAAAACCACTTGAACCTGGGAGGTGGAGGTTGCAGGTAGCCGAGATTGCTCTGCTGCACTACAGCCTGGTGACAGAGTGAGACTCTGTCTCAAAAAAAAAAAAAAAAAAGAAGATATACCATCTAAGTAGCAGCAAGAGGAAGATCTGTTCAAATTGGCATGAACTTCTATTTCAGCCACTCCTTCCCCTTAGCTCATCCTGTGCAAGCTCATCTTGTGGCAGGGTGCAAGGAGGTTCTGATGAGCTAATGCTCGCAGAAACTCTGGGTAGGAGGGGACCATCTTTCTTGCCAGGGTACTGCCCCATTCTTTAAAGGATTAGAAGAAGGACCAAAATCAGGATTGATGCCAGATAAACGGGCCACAGCGTGGCTTTGCTTGGACCCTGTGTCATGCATGTCTCTGTCCCTCTCAAGGATTCCTGTCTGTCCTTCCATCCTCTTGTTTGGCATCATTCACGTGTTGGTGGTGCTGACTGTAGTGAGGTGATTGTGATGTTCCTGATACGTTGGTTGAAATTCCTCCCAGGAATCCTTTGTTGTCGCAGCCAAATCAATCCCTCCACCTGGGTGAGAAGTTGGTTTTGAGGACTCTGGAGCTGGGCGGAAGAGCCTTGGAGCAAAGGCAAGTCAGAGGTTCTTAAGAAGAGTCATGGATCAAGTTCTGGAGAGGTCATATCCACGGATCCAGAAATAGGATAGGAACTGGAAGGCATTGTGGATGAGTTTGCAGCTGGGGAATGACTAGGAGGGGACCTGGATCAGATTAAGTGAAGAGCACTCGAGGCCGCTGCTGGGAAAAGCTTTGGGAGGTCCATGCTCTCCTTCTTTGGGGGGAGTTTGGGGATAGTCAAAGGCAGGGTGGTCCAAGTTGCCTTTTCTTTTTTAGATTCCTTATAAACGATTACAAAGACCCACGGTGAGCTTAAATGATACAACTCATGTAAAGTGCCTACTATGGTGTCTGGTATATTGCCAATATTCACTAAATGAGCTTTTAGGATTAAATTTTGCTGAACAGTCTTCAGAGGTCATAATAAAGTTTGCCGCTGTTTGCCTACTTACCGACAACACGTGGCGATATTGGCTTAAGAGCATGGGAAAAAGTAGGAAACATTTTCTCAGTCCTGGCCTGACATTTTCAGTAGATCTGTGTTTGTTTGCGTAGCGCATAAACATGCAGTGTTGAATTTGGGGAAAGAGAAAAATCTAATTTCAAATTTGATCATTTGAAAGAATTCTCCAAGAAGGTAGCACTGTCTAGATATCCTCATAGAGTAGTTTGATGCACATCTTGAGAAGGGAATGGAAGAAGTCCGATCCTATATTTTTGAACTCTTGGATGCCTTAGTGGGTATAGGAAGGTGGGGACCGATTGGAGAAGGAATGTGAAGAGGGTAGACTGTGGGAAGATGCTGTCCATGAAGTCATCCATTATAGTACTCCTTCACTGCAAACCACCCCAAACTCTATTAACGTGGCTTAGACATTTTGGGAACTCTTACTTAATAATAAGCAACAGCATGATAAAATTTTTTCTTGAAGCCATTTCTCTCTCACCATCCTCTTCAACCTGGCTTTGTTCCCATGAACCTTGCTTCTCTGGAGGCCCAAAGAAAGCAACGTATCTCAGATGCTGGAAAACTAGAGTGGAGTCAGGGAGAAGCCCTCTCTGGCTGGCTGCCTGTCTCCCCAGTCCAGACTTAGCTTGTTGCTAAGTCACATACCCAAGAAGCTGTGGGCAGGAAAGGCTGAATGGGCCACCCTGGCCCCCACCTCCCATCTACAGTGGACTGAGGTATTTGCTGATTCCTGCCAAGACCAACACAGAGCATCAGTGGTAGGAAATGTGAAGTCACGGTGGAAAGGGTCCGTGGAGCAGAAACTGAAGGCACAAGTCACTCGTCTGCTCTCTGGGCTATAGACTCATTTTCTCCAGGAACCAGAGTTCTGTGGTCAGATGTTCAAAGGGGAGGGTTTTATTCCTTGGGTGGTGGAAGAATGGGGTTGGAGGTCTAGAAGACTTAGTACATAGTGAATGCTTCTAGCACGTGAGTGTGGAGGATGATTTGATATCAGCAATCCTTACTCTAATAGGAACTCATGTATAGTCAAGGGTCTTCTATTAGGTTGGTGCAAATGTAATTGTGTTTTTTGCCATGAAAAGTAATACAGGTTAGTTATGTAATACAATATGTAAAATAATTTTTCTAGATAAAAACCCTCATATTTGGACCTGGTTACATTTATTGCTGTTGTTTCTTTTTCTTTCATTCTACTGGTACATTTGTTTTAAGTGACGTATACTTATGATTAAAAACTAGGAGTGGCCAGGCATGGTGGCTGTAATACCCAGTACTTTGGGAGGCTGATGCAGGTAGATTCCTGGAGCCCAGGAGTTTTGAGAACAACCTGGGCAACATGGCAAGACCCCATCTCTACAAAAAATAAAAATATTATCTGGGCATGATGGCACACACCTGTAGTCCCAGCTACTTGGGAGATTGGGGTCCCAGGTACTTGGCTCACTGCGTTGAGGATGTGGTGAGCTGTGATCACACACCACTGCACTCCAGCTTGGGCAACAGAGTGAGACCTTGTCTCAAAAAATAAGATTTAAAAAAAAAACTAAGAGTGGTGTTTCTTCTTTTATTTCATTTACTCGCGCATTCATTCAACACAATTTATGAGCACTCACTATACCTGCGTCCAGGCCCTTGGAAGACAAAGTGAAAGAAAGTAGGTTCCTCCCTTAAAAGAGAAGGGAAGATGAACACATTTGAATGGAGGTTTGTTTGATGCTTAATGATAGATGAGACAGACGAGGAACTCCAAAATTTTCTAGTGTGCTCATGGGAGACTTCTCAGGAGGTAAGAGGCGTGAGCTGAGACTCCCAAGACAGGCAAAGGAACATGGGGAGGGAAGTGGGAATTAGAGATAAGCTATGTCAGATAGGTGAAAAGCCACACATTAAGGCACTGGGATTGTCAGAACACAGGCTATGCCAGGATGGTGAGTACTTATCAATGTGAAGTGTCAGGGGAAATGGAGAACATGATGAGAAACAAGGCTGCATAGGAATGAAGGTACCGGATCACAAAATGTCTTAGACACTGTGCAAAGAAGGGTGCTTTTTTTTTTTTTTTTTTTTTTTTTGAGATGGAGTTTCACCTTTGTTACCCGGCTGGAGTGCAATGGCGCAGTCTCAGCTCATTGCAACCTCCACCTCTTGGGTTCAAGCAATTCTCCTGTCTCAGCCTCCCGAGTAGCTGGGACTACAGGTGCGCACCACCATGCCCAGCTAATTTTTGTATTTTTAGTAGAGATGGGGTTTCACCTTGTTGACCAGGATGGTCTGATTTCTTGACCTTGTGATCCACCCGCCTCATCCTCCCAAAGTGCTGGGATTATAGGTGTGAGCCACTGTGCCCAGCCAGAAGGGTACTTTTGATCCTATCAGCAGCAAGGAGCCAAAAAATAATCTTAAGTACATGGAAATGGGAAGACCATATTTACACATCAGAAAGATGGCTTTGGTATCGTGTGGGGGATGCATTGTAGGGGACTTGGGCTGGAGCCAGGAAGACCAATTGGGAGCACTTACAAAATTCTGGGCTAAGAAACTGACAGCAGTGTTATGAATGGTGATGGAGAGAGGGAAATTGACTTGGAAGATTTTGGGAGGTTAGATCAACTAAGCAATATTTCATTATATGTGAGTGTAAGGAAGGGGAACATCTGGGGTGGCTCTTGGTTTTCTGACTTGGGCAAAAGGTTATTGGTGGTTCTAGTCTCAGAGACAGTGAGATCAAGAAAGCAAGCAGCTGGGAAGAATAAACTGGTTAGAAGTTTTGACACACTAAGTCTGTGACGCCCCTGTGGGAAAATGTTTAGCAGGTAACTGGATCTATGAGCATGGAAGCCAGGAGAGTAGTCTGGGATGGGCCTGTCACTGCAAAGTCATTAGCATGGGGATAGAGGTTAAAGCTTCTGCATGGTTGAGTTGCCCATGGGAAATGAAGTAGAGTGGTTAGAAAACAGAGGCTTGGGAGAGACCAAGATCTGAGAAATGGATGGAGAAAGAGAAGTTCATGAAAGGATGAGCAATCAGAGGATAAGCCATAGGGTTAGAAACAATGGAGAGTGTCTGAAATGGAAGTAGGAGAACATTTAAAGTAGGTAATAGGGTAAACATAGAAAGAATAAATAAGGATTGGAAAACACCCTTGTGTTTGGGAACCTAGTAGGTCACGTGTGACTTGGTGAGAGCTGTGTTAGTACAAAGAAGGAGAGGAGCAAATCCAGTGAGCTGAAGGATCATTGAGAGATGAGAAAGAAGATACGTTGCTGGGCATGGTGGCTCACACCTGTTATTCCAACACTTTGGGAACCCAAGGTGGGTGCTTGAACTCAGGAGTTCAAGACCACACAGGCCAACATGGGAAAACCCCATCACTACAAAAAACAACAAAATTAGCCAGGTGTGTTGGCATGTGCCTGTAGTCCCAGCCACTCAGGAGGCTGAGGTGGGAGGATCACTTGAGCCCAGGAAGTTGAGACTGTGGTGAGATTGTGCCACTGCACTCCAGCTTGTGCAGCAGAGTGAGACCCTATCTTTAAGGCAAAAAAAATGAAACCTGAAATGTAGGCTACACTTAAGAGAACCAAGGTAGTGTGAATAAAGAGAGAAAGAATATTATTTAGAGGACATGGAAAGTTAATAGGCTCGTAAGGTAGAAGATACTTGAGGGTGTTAATAGAATGAGAGGAAGAAGCCAATGGAGAAAGAGAAAAATATGCAAGACATACTGGGGTCAATCGTGTGTGGGATGTTTTGGAAGAAATAGGCAAGAGTGCATGGATTAATCTTGGGTACAAGGGAAGAGACAATGAGACCTGGGGAAGGAGACAATACTGCAGGTAGGGTTGGGCACTAAGTGAGGATGTTTATATCTGATTGCTTCTATTTTTTTTTTTTTTCAGTGAAATAGAAAGCAAGGTCATCTCTATCAAGAATGATGGCAGAAGAGGCTTAAAATTTTGGCATTGCTGCTGAGAAGAGTGAAGAATGAAGCTGATTAGAAAATTGAAGGATTGCTGAGCACTGTGAAAGGTTGGTCAGAAACTGGCTCTTGACACTCTGTACCCTGCCCACATTTGGGGGTCTGTGAGAAGACCAGCGGTACGCAGCCACTCTCCTGTGGGAGGGAAGCAGACCTGGTGTTGGCCTGGTCCATAAGTGGGGTTGGAAGAGGGATGACAGGAAGCATTGTTGGAGTGATTGGCCTAAGAATGACCATGTCAAATGGGCTTGGTTGGGGAGAAAATGGCACTAGGAGTGAGGTGGCAAATTGAAACAAAAGCGAGGGGTCCAGAGTGTGGAGATGATTGTGAGCTGAGAGAATGGTCAAGGAGAAAAAGCTAGAAAGATAGAACATTGTGTCAGAGAACTCAGGGTTTAACATGTCAGAGGTCAAGGAACCAGAAAGCCTCAGTGTCCATTGGCCATTGACCCCTTCTGGGATGGTTGCAGAGGTTGGCATCGAAAGAGCCAATGAGGTAGCAAGTGTGAGATGGAAGAATCCAAGAGCTCAAGAGATCATGCTTATTTTAGGGGTGAAGACTAACCCAGCTCTCAAGGTGGAATTCTTGATAAACATGGTCTCCTAGGCAAAGCAGATGAAGGGCAGGGAGGGCCTGTTCCTCTTCGTTTCATTACCAAGTTCTGCTAGGCCTGAACGGGTGGAACTCTGCTATGTTAACAGTGAAGGGGCAAAGCGAGTTGTTTTCGGTATACAGAGAAGTGGAAACTTCGACAAGAAGAGTGTCAGTGACTTGGCCAAAATGACACCACCAAAATGCTGATCTCAGTTTGTCACTTAATCTCCCTCTTCCTTCCCCTTGGCTGCTTTTTTCGCATGTAACCTATCACAGCAGAGCCCGGTCAGCAGGGGCCTCCCTGCTGCATGCCCTCTGGAGATTTGGTATTTAGATTTGATACAAGGAGGTGGAGGGGAATTTTCCCACTTGGCAGAGTGTGTGAAAATCGGAGGGAATGTTATTCCTGCACAGCAACGAGCGATATCAAATCAGTGCTACTTTCTTTCATCCGACTCTGTTGCTATTTATGTAGATTTAAGAGTTCCATAACAATACCTTTTGCTTGGAAAGATCCTTCTTTTACCAAAAATGCAAAAAGAAACCCTCTATATTTTTCAGTTCAGAGGTAGACACCATTAATTCTTTTTTCACTTTTATTATTATTTTTTAAGTAATGAGCTATTTGTGCATTTACCTCCCACCAGCCTGACTCTTACCTAGATGTGAGGTCCTTAAAGATTGAGATTCTTCTGTGTCTTGATGGTAGAATCCTCTAAACTCTTGCAGTTCTTAGCACGTGGTACGTGTGTTTGTTGAGTGAATAAATGAAACTCCTTTTCCCACCACTCTAAAATGGGTGCTTTGAGGCTTGCATAACTGTAGCAAGGACGCTTCATACCAAGCCCTCGTCTCTTACCCATGGCTCCCTGTGATAAACGCAACAGAGATGGTAGAAATAAAAAAGATCAGGGTTCAAAACACCCAGGCTTAGTCTTGGCTTTACCACTAGCTATGTAGTATCAAGTAAATCTTTGAATCTCTCTGAATGTTCATGGGCAAAGTGAAAGAAATAATACATCCTTTGTTTGGTTGGGAGAAAGATGAAATGTGATTACACTTGGCCTGATAACTGATATATAGGAACTGATCAAATTAAGGAGAGATTCCTTCTTGACCCCGATCCATATATTTATCCATCTACCCTTGTCCCAGGACATGGATCTCTGAGATGTTGAACTAACTAAAAAGTGTCTCCTGAAGCTGTGGAACAGCTTTCTGCTTGGGACAAAAGATTATTATTATTTCTACCATCTCTGTTGGTACAAAATTAACCTGCCATTGATTCTGTAAGCAGCACCTAGTACAAGCCATGTAGCTCAGATGCCCATGTGGGTATCTCCTGGAGGAGAGCAGGGCATCCATAAATCATAGTTCATCCTGTCACTAGGTAGCAGGTTGGTTAAGAACATGGTGACAAGAGCCTCTTCCCTGAAAGGGGTAGTGGTGGTGTTGACCAGGAACCTTGGCTATCAAGAATGAGGACAGGAAAGACATTTTTTTTAACGCTCACCGTGTTGCAGGTACTGCTCTAATTGTTTTCTTCTTGTGACATATATTGATTATTCAATAAAACCCATTCAGGTTGGGAACAGTGGCTCACGCCTGTAATCCCAACACTTTGGGAGGCTGAGGCGAGTGGATCATTTGAAGTCAGGAGTTTGAGACCAGCCTGGCAGACATGCTGAAACCCCATCTCTGCTAAAAATATAAAAATTAGGTGGGTATGGTGGTGCATACCTGTAATCCCAGCTACTCGGGAGGCTGAGGCACGAGAATCACTTGAACCCGGCAGTCAGAGGTTGCAGTGAGCTGAGATTGCACCATTACACTTCAGTCTGGGCGACAGAGCGAGACTCCATCTCAAACTCAAACAAAAACAAAAACCCTTCAAGGACTTGAGAAAGCAAGAATTTCAGAGAAAAGAAATTCTGGGTGTGCCAGCTTTAAAACTACCCCTGAGTCAAAAAATATATGAGTATAGATTGATTTGTTAAAAACTGCTTTATGCAAAGGGAAGTGACAGGAGCTAGAGCCACTGTAGATGGAAGGGTTCCAGGACAGCCTCCGGACTAACAGTGGACTGTAAGCTGCCCAGAAGTGAGGGTCCCGTCTCTTTGACCCATCCTTGCATAGCCCTTAACAGACGATACGTGCCGGGTGTAGGATTTGATGTTTGGAGCCACATTGGCCATGAGGAAAAGTGAAGAGAATTTCAGGAACCATGACCCAGAGCCCTGACACATTTGAGGTGCTATTTAATAAATTAATCCACCCTGGAACCACCTACCTTTAGACTTCTTGACCTTGCTTTTAAAAGTCATTTATTTTCCTGATTTTTAAAAACTTGCACAGAAGCATCCTAACTGAGGCTGTCACTCAGTGTGAGCCTGGGCTTCACTTCTGTCCCTCGGTTGGATGATCTGAATCATACCCCTTGACAGGGCAACACCTTATGAGGCTGGTGGCAGCACCTATTTCTGAGGGCTAAACTATAAAATATGCTGGGACCCTTGGGTTTCTCTCCCCCGCTGCTAAACAAACTCAAGCATTTCACATGAAGGTTGGATTCCCAGCAGTGCGCAGGTGGCAGAGAATGGGCCTGGCAGTTTGCTGTTTGATTTGTCAGGGTGCCACCTGGAGCTGGGTGCCAGGGCTGTGTCACATGATCCGAGCATCTTGCTGACCCACCTGTTGCTGTGCCTCATGGCAGGCCAGAGTTTCAGAAGCATAGTTTACATTCTTACCTCTACTGGAGAGTTTTATGAAGAAAGACACCTGAACTGGTCCACTGGGCATTTTCCCCTTCTTTTTTTCTGTGGGATCTGCTGTCTCACCAACCTAAACTAGGGGGTTGGGTTGGGGGATGGCCTCAGTGCATTCTGAAACTTTATTAACCGTTCATCAGGGAAGAATGTGATTTGGATACATATATGCTTAGGTGAGACACTCAGGAGTGTTTGTGACTCTGGTGTGTGTACATCTGTATTTCATGGAGTTGCAGAAACCCCACTTCCATTCCTTAAACACTGACATGGGGCTGTCTGCCTGGCAAAAGCCATTCCATTCAGTAGCTGCTGGATCTCCCCTTTATTTTCTCTGTGGTGACCCAAAATAGTTGACATAAAGTGATTAGACAGCAAGACCTGAGCGGCGTCTAAGCCAGGCGTCCCCAAACTTTTTACACAGGGGGCCAGTTCACTGTCCCTCAGACCGTTGGAGGGCCGCCACATACTGTGCTTCTCTCACTGACCACCAATGAAAGAGGTGCCCCTTCCTGAAGTGCGGCAGGGGGCCAGATAAATGGCCTCAGGGGGTTGCATGCAGCCCACGGGCCGTAGTTTGTGGATGCCTGATCTAAGCAATGGCTCCTAGGAGAAGCAATTGTCCTGTCAATAATGGACAAATGACAGCTGCATTTTCAATTCATTCTCTCCGAAGAAATGAACTCTCCCTGCTTAGTCCTTGTCATTGCCCAGTGGGCTGAAGGTCACTGGGTTCTACAGAGAGTTGCAGGCAGTAGCAGGTGGGAGAGACAGGGAGCTGCAGCACCCAGAGGTGCAGCCTGGCTTGGATGAGCACATTGGAGGGAAGCAAAGCTGCAAAGCCTTCCTCAGGAATCACCTGCAAAAATTAAGCCATAAGCATAGTGCCCAGGAGCTGAAACCCATCTGCACTGAACCAGTTCCAAGACAATTGCTTTCACTTCATTGATATCAATGGTCACAAGCTTTCTGGGGAGAAGAAGCAGGACATCATCTTTGGAACGTTCAGTATCCCCTCTATGCATCGTTGACATGAAGCTGTACAGCGAGTCTGGAATTCTCAATTGAACTTTGGGTCCGGCCAACTATAATCAGCTTTCTTGTCTTGATAGGATTCCAAGATTTAGTTCCCCTTTGTCTACTATTGGATTTGGATATCTCCATCATGTCCACCTACAAAGTCTTTTTTATATTTTAGGTTTTTATTTTGAAACAATTTCAAACCTCCAGAAACATTGCAAATACGGTACAAGGAAATTTCATGAACCTTTTGAGAGTAAGTGGCCCTTGTGATACCCCATCCCTGCAAAAAACGTTCCTGTGTAATTCTACAAATGGCATAGCTTCCTATGTGGTAACATAGCTCCATCCCATGTGGCTACAACGCAGCCATCACAACCTGGAAATTAACATTGATAACTTACTGCCACTTAATATTCAGAGCTCAATCACCTTCCACCCATTGTTGCAATAATGTCTTTTGTAGCAAAAAGATCCAGTTGCCATTTACTCATCCTGTTTCATTAGATTCCTTTGAACCATAACCGTTTCTCCGTCCTTCCTTGACTTTCATGGCATTGACAGTTTTAAAGACTGTAGGCTAACTATTCTCAGGATATCTCTCGATTTCAGTTTGTCTGATGATCCCTAATTATTAGATTTAGGGGATGCCTCTTTGTCAGGGATGTAACATAACGTGGTGTCCTCATTAGATTCTGGCACATGGTACACAAAGTGGGCCTGTCTGAGTCCTCCATCATAAAGTTATCCCTTTCCCCTGTGTGATTAGTAAACATTTTTCTTTTGGTGGACATGTATTTCAAGACTATGCAAGTGTTCTGTTTCTTATACAATTTCCAATTAATTTATATCAACATGTGGACTTGAGGATCCCTATTTTCTTCATTGGCATTATGCCATTACTTCATTATTTATTTTGCTGCTCAGATTCTACCAGATTTGGCAAGTGGAACTCCCTGTGAGCTGACTTTTGTGCCTTTTTGACATGTCCTCATCGTTTCTGAGCACCTCCTTGATTTATGGAACCATGGTCCAGGCTCATCTGGTATTTTCCCTGCCCCAGCCTTGAAATCAGCCATTTCTCCAAGGAGGCTTGGTTCCTTTTAGTGGAGAATGATACATAGGAAACGAATCTTGGAAATAAGTGTGCTCATTGCTGTTGGTATGTTGCTGCTGCAAGGCCCTCTCAGCAGAATGGTGTGCATAGACATATGTGGAAGTGTATAATACACACAAATACACACACACGCACTGATAGTTACATCTTTATTTCTGTATTTATGTGTATTGAAAAGCTCACATTTATGTTATTATCTTTATTTTCAGTCCAGCCCCTGGGGTTCATTCTAGTTTCCTCCCTCCCTACAGGTGGCACTCCTTTCCCCACAGTGAGGGATTTGGCTTTTGTTGTCTTTAGTCTATTTACTTAGTTCATCCCCCTGCAGATAACCCAGTCCCTCATCACTGTGGTCACCCTCTACTCCACCTGGATGCCTCTTCAGCCTGTGCAGGCCCCAGTTCCCATGCTGAGCCCTTCCCCAGGTGTGGACACCTTCCTCACCCCTTGGACCTGACACCCAGCTTTGGGTCCCTGTGGCTCATCCCTGCCTTCTAGTGTGGACAGCTGCCCTAATGGCTTTTGACTTGATGTGTTCCAGAAAGGACAAGGAAGAAGAAAAGGATGGAGAAAATGATACGTGAGATGAGAAAACGATACACAATTGAGAGTTTAGCGCCCAGAGTATATAGAAAACCACGTAGGCCGTGTGGTCTATTAAATCGATCTGAATGAGGCAGATTTTTGTTGGACTGACCTGTACTGCATTCAGATCGCTTGCAGTTTCTCTCCGGCTTCTCTTTGCTTCCCTCCCCAAATGACTCTGTGGTTGCCTGGGGCTCTTCTACCTAAAAGCCAGGCCTTGCTCCTTACCTTCACTCCCTGTGCATTCAGATGGAGGTCTGGAGAGTCTCCTTTGGTGACTGGAAGGGGAGGACAAATCCCTAGGGGGCAGCTCCTGCCCCCTCCTTGTTGGCAGAGTCTCCCTGTACCTTCCACTCCTCCGTGGCCACTGTGACAGGCTGAGTTTCGAGCTCTTCGCCCAGCCTTTCCCCTTTGGAAATCCCATTCTGTTTTGGGACAAAATGCCTGGGAGTCATGAGATGCAGGATGGGGAAAGCTAAGGCCACCCTGATCCTGACCTGGCTTGTCTAATGCCATGGGGCCACATTCTTTCTACTCCCTGGGCCCAACCCCATCCTCTTGAGGTTGGGAAAAAGAGTAGCACCCACCGCCCGGTCACTGAAGACAGGCCCTCTGCTTCCCCTGAAGGATTTGGGATTAACTTGCAAAACCAAAGGGACATCTGAGTCTGCTACCAGAGCTATTTCTACCCTGTGACACCACTTGCCGCAGCCTCCCCGTCACTCCGAGGCATGGCCACCACCTCCTTTCCTTGACTCTGTGTTGAGGTCTGTTGCCTATTCTGCTGTTTGGTCCATGGGGGAAAGGAGACAGAAGGTGTCACCATGGAGTGACGACTAGGCAGGAAGGCCTAGAAAGAGGGAGCTGTGGAGCCAAAGAAAACCTGCGATTTCACCCCAAAGGATGTGGGACAAAGCCCAGCCCTGCTTGTCGGGTTTGAGTTTTATGTGTCTCGATAGGTCTTGTTTGGCTGGAACTTCACATGGAAGATGGGGGCAGCTAGTTTTCTTCTCTGAGTCATGGGAGAGAAAGAACATGGCTCCTTGGGGACTTCTAAATGCCGGAGCCAGAGAACTCAAAGATGTCTCTTAGATACATGCAGGGCATTGGCATATTGACGTTTCCACCTTGACTCCATTACATCCCTTCCCTGCTCTAAGATTCTTGAATGATGTGAATCCTTCCCCAGAGAATGCAGTGGCCTGGTCATAACTTGTTAAATGCCGTAATTAAAATAGTTCTCTTATTAACTTGGTGATAACGCGTTTTTTCCCTCCTCCTCTGAAATTACATGTTAGCATTTTGTTAATTAAATTTCCAGTTCCAACAGAACTGCCATGTGGTTTTCAGGGGGCCCTCTTCCTGGGGCGGGGGGTGGGGATGTGGGAAGGTGGGTGAGCAGGTCAGACTGGTTCTGATCTTTTCTGGGGCCAAACGCCTCTTCTGCAGGAAGAAGGTGGGAGAAGAACACAGAAGCACTCCACACCTATACAAGGTAGCCAGATTTAGCAAATAAAAATAAAAGACACTCAGTTAAATTTGAATTTCAGATAAACAACCAATTATTGTTTTTAGTGTTAAGCATGTCCCAAAGATTGCACGGGCTGTCCTTATGCCAAAAACACATCAATTATTTCGCTGATAGTCAAACTTAGAGGGGTATCCATGCCACATCTACATCTAAACCTTGACTCACAGCTCCAGAGAAGAAAGGTTTTCTACTCTTCTTCAGTGTATGATGACTCTTTAATTATTAAATTAGCATTGGGGGTTGTTTTTATTCCTTGACGCAGCTCCTTATTCTCATACTCTCAAAGTATTATGCAGTTAATGTGTTTTATTAATACTGGTATTATGATCAGTGTGGATCTATTGCTCTCTCAATCATTTAAATCCTATCTACAATGTACCAGGTACTATACAAGAGGCTGGAGTTAAAAAAGTTAATAAGATAGACTTTTATTTACAAAGCCAGATGGTGGGTTTGTAAATAAAACTTTGTTAGAACACAGCCATGCCCATATATTTACGGTTTATGGCTGCTTTCACCTCCAGTGCTGAGTTGAATAGTTGTGACACAGACTATGTGTCCTGAAAGCCTAAACTATTTACTTGCTGGCCCTTAACACAAAGTTTGCTAACTTGACCTAAAAGAAGAGGTAGTCAACAGTGTGAATGATATGCTAAGAGATGTAAGCAAAATATGTGGGAAGCACAAAGAAGAGGGTACCCAACTCTGCTTCTGTGCCAGTGTGAATGTATCTCAGCTGACATTGTAGCTGAGTTTTAAAGGAGTCACCAGTGTATGGGAAGGGGAGAGGCGCTCAAATCCTAAGTGGAAGAAACATCATCTGCAGAGGCACAAAGGGTACTTTGGGGCTACGTTCTGGGGACGTGGAAGGGTGTGCAGGGCGAAGGGTGGGAAAATACCTCAAGTTCTTAGTATGTCAAGTGTTTACCCATATTCAGTTCTACAGTGCATACAGCAGATCTTGAAGTTGAAATTTGAATCCATATTTTCTACAGGAGTCACTGAAGGCTCAGAGAGTTGAATTTAATTGTCTGAAGTCCCAAAGAAGGATGCACAAGGGTCATGATATTAACTCAGAGTGGACCCATCTAGAGCCATTATTCCCAGCATCCTCTATGCCAGGAGTCCCCAACCTTTTTGGCACTAGGAACTAGGTTTTGTGGAAGACAGTTTTTCCATGGACCCAGTGTGGGCTGGTTTCGGGATGAAACTGTTCTACCTCAGATCATCAGACATTAGATTTTCATATGGAGAGTGCGTAGCCTGGATCCCTCACATGTGCTGTTCACAATCGGGGTTGTGCTCCTGTGGGAATCGAATGCTGCCACTGACCTGACAGGAGGCAGGGCTCAGGCAGCAATGCTCACTGGCCCTCTGCTCACCTCCTGCTGTGGGACCTGGTTCCTAACCGGCCATGGACTGGTACGGGCTGGGGACTGGGGACCCCTGCTCTGTGCTGCATTGCACAATGCACATGCCTGCTGTGACCAACCAACCGAGGGTTCCTGGAGGACAGGGAGCATCTCTCTACAGCAGTGCTTCTCAGCTGGGGATGAGTTTACCCTTTGAGGGACATTGGGCAATGTCTGGAGGTATTTGGGTTGTCACAACTTTGAGGGGAGGTGCTACTGGCATCTCATGGGTAGAGGCCAGGGATGCTATTAAACATCTTAGAATACACAGGATGGCCCGATAAGAGAGTGATCCACCCAAAATGTCAATCATGCCATGATTGACAACCTTACTCTACATCCCTATGCCCAACACAGGCAAATAAAGGGGTACTTGGTAAACATTTGTTGAACTGGAAGAAAAAAGTGTTTAGGGAATGGAGAAAAGTTTAGAGTCATTGGTGAGTAGGGTGTAGTGGCAGAAGATGGTACAAGAATAGAAATTAGAATTGAATTGCAGGCATGGAAGGTTTGACATACAGGAGTTTTAATTTATTCTAAAGGGGGCGTGTTTTAGGAGAGTGATGTCATCAGGTGTGCATTGGAGGGTTACGCTGACTGTATAATAAAGAGGTTTGAGCAGGGAGAACTCTCAGGTGACCTCAACGAAGGCAAGAGCAGTGGGAAGAGAGAAGCAGAAACCATTTTGCAAGAAGTTGGAAAGTAGACTTAGCAGAATTTGGATGTGTGAAGCAAGAGGGAGAATCACGAAGATACTTGTTTGAACAATTACAACATCGACTGAGGTAAGGGATAAAGGAGGAGGGTAGACCAGGTGTGCATGCATAGGTGGAGGTGGGAGGGATGATGATATTGGATTTGCTAATTTGGAAATGGCTACAGAATTCCCGGTTCCCATGCGGCAATTTTCAGTAGGCTACTAGAAATTTGAATATGAAAACTAGAAAATAACATTGATATGAAAGTATTGATTAATGCATGTATATATTTTCCATTGATGTGTATTCTTCCTTAAATCGTTTTGTCTGTTGTTCTTGCCAGAACATATGTCCCCAATGTCAGAGATGGTGTACAGGTTATGAGCTCAGACAGGATTGCATTTGAATTCTGGCTCCACTGTGTTCTAGCCATATAATACCAAGATGTTATTTTGCTTCTCTGAGCTATAAAATTTCCTTATCTCTAAAATGGGTATAAGCTACCTTAGGGGCTGTTATGAAGATTAGATAAAGTTTTGATTACAAAGCATGCAGGATGCTTTCTGTAAAGGTAGCAATTTATTTTATCTTTTTTATTTTTACTTTTGGTGGGTGTGTGGTAGGTGTGTATATTTATGGGGTACTTGAGATGTTTTGATATAGGCATGCAATGTGAATAAGCACATCATGGAGAATGGAGTGTCCATTCCCTCAAGCATTTATCCATTGAGTTGCAAACAATTCAGTTACACTCTTTAAGTTCTTTTAAAATGTACAGTTGTTAACTATAGTTACTCAATTGTTTTCTTTAATATTTTACTCTCTAATTCCAGTGTGTGTGCACACGCACGCACACACACACACACACACACACACACAGCCCAGTACAGGATTCTTTGAAGCTTGATGTTGTCTCTAGAGGCCAACTGTCTTTTCCCATTAAACTAAAATGAAAAAAAAAAAAAACAAAAAACAACTCATTGTGAAAACCCATCAAGCTTTAAACATACATTTTGTGCATTGTTTTTCTGTATGAATGTTGTTTTGCTATTAAGCTGAAAGTTGAAGAAACTGAGGCATGAGCAAGACAAAGGAAGGAAATTACTAGTCACATTGTTCCCACGTCCTGATATTATGGGACATTATCAAAACTCTCCTTCAAAGAGTGGTCCAATTTTAGCTGCTTCTCAACGCTCTTTAGGAAAGCTTGCCTTGGTTTAGTGTTTAAGTCTCTATTGGAACAACAGGGCTATAAACCAAGTCATGGCCTGTTAGGACCTCTCTTAGATAATGGAATTTCCTTGATGTATCAAAATATTACTATTAGTTTGTTTTTTAGTGGGTGATGGGCTGGTCATTGAGAGGTGAGATGGTCAATTCAGTTTTGGATACTGTCTGGATGGACAGACTCATTGTCATTTAAAATGAACTTGTGACTGACTGGGAGAAATATACATGCAATATATATGTTAAAAGACTTGTAGCCAGAATACATGAAGGATTCTTACAATTCAGTAAGAAGGCAAAAAAGTCAACAAAGAATAGCAAAATATTCACCAGATAAGGTATACCAACGGCAAATAAGCACATAAAAAAAAAAAAACCCTCCAAACTGTTAACCATTGATCATGAAGGCAACACAACTTAGATCCCTGGGATCTTACACCCGCTAGAAGGAGCAATATTTAAAAAAGCAAAATCCTAGGTTGGGCATGGTGGCTTATGCCTGTAATCTCAGCACTCTGAGAGGCTGAGGCAGGCAGATCATGAGGTCAGGAGTTTGAGACCAGCTTGGCCAGCATGGTGAAACATCATCTCTACCAAAAAGACAAAAATCAGCCAGGCATGGTGGCATGGACCTGTAATCCCAGCTACTCGGGAGGCAGAGGTAGGAGAATCATTTGATCCTGGGAGGCAGAGGTTGCAGTGAGCCGAGATTGTACCACTGCACTCCAGCCTAGAAGACAGAGCAAGACTCTGTCTCGTAAAAAGAAAAAAAGAAAAATCCTGATAACATCGAGTGTTGATGAAGATGGAAAGCACCTAGAACTCTCATTCATTGCTGGTAGGAATGCAAAGTGGCAGAACCACTTCAAAAAACCAGCTTGGCTGTTTCTTATAACATTAAACATACACTTCCCATATGACCCAGCAATTCCAGTTCTTGATATTTACTCAAGAGAGTAAAAACATGTTCACATAAAGACTTGCACTCAAATATTCATAGCAGCTTTATTCCCCAAATTGGAAACAGCCCAAATGTCCATTTGCTTGTGGCACACTGGCCATGAAAGGAAAAACTCCTCAGCCATGAAAAGGAATAGATTTCTGGTACACATAATGACAGACACGAATCTCCAAAGCTTTTTGTGCTAAATAAACATGCCGGACCCAAAGGACTACATACTGCATGCTTCCATTTAGACGATTAGACAAAATTCTAGAAAAGGCAAAGCTATAGAGTCAGAAAGCAGCTCAGTGGTTGCCAGGGACAGGATGAGGGATGTGGATTGACTGTAAAGGGCACAAGAGAACTTTCTGGAGCAATGAAAGAGTTCCCTATCGTGAGCTCGGTGTTGGTTTTGCAGCACAGCTGTCAAATTCATCTAGTTGTAAATTTAAAACAGGAGGCTTTGACTGTATGTAAATTATACCTCAATGAAGCTAATTTTAAGAAAAGAACCCGTGACAACCTCCCGCCTCAGGACACATCATTCTTGTTACCTGGAATACCTTCCCCTTCTTGTTCCTTTTAAGTCTGCCTCAATCCTAGATTTCCAATCACTCTTTTTCTACCTCCTTGGAATTTTAAAATTTTGTTATTACAAAATTTTTGGTCCATGTTAACATGTTGCCTTTTATAATTTTGCTGGTTTCATCAGTGTATATCTGACATTAAAGAAACAATTGATGATTGTACCACTATCCTTAATTATCATATTATTGATGGAAATAAATATCTTTAGTGCACATACTATAAGACATAGCTCATGGCTGGGCATGTTGGCTCACACCTGTAATCCCAGGACTTTGGGACGCTGAGCCAAGCAGTTGGCTTGAGCTCAGGAGTCTAAGACCAGCCTGGGCTCTAACATGGCCAAAACCCCATCTCTATGAACAAAAAATTTAAAAATTAGCCAGGCATGGTGGCAGGCACCTGTAGTGCCAGCTACTAGGGAGGCTGAGAGATGGGAGGATTACTTGAGCCCGGGAGGTCAAGGCTGCAGTGAGCCAGATCACGCCACTGCACTCTAGCCTGGGCAACAGAGCAAGACCTTGTCTCAAATAAAGACATGGCCCAGAGTGACAGGGGCCACTATGAGATATGTAGACTGTAGCACGGACTATCTTTAATTACCTTACCAGTGGCTGTTCTGGCCCATTTTGTACTCTAACCCAGGAAGGTTTATAGCACACTGAGGCATGGGGGTGGTGGCTTAGAGCATGAACAGCTCAGTCACCTGGCTGGCTTAACTGAGGGTTAACTGCTTCCCCATCTGTAAAACAGGCATGATACTAGTACCTAGCATTGTCAGGATTTAAATAAATTCCTGTGTTCCAACTGCTTTAAAAATGCTTGGAACAGATTGAGCTCTATGTAAATGTTTTATTCAGATAATTAAAAAAAAATCTTACTTCTAACATTGGAATGCAAATTCATATTTAGATGCTCACTTTTTTTACTCTGATAGGAACTTATTTAAGAGTAAGAAGGACTCCGTGTAAACGGTATGCTCTTCCAGCTCAGCAGCTCTTGCATGGTTCTGAAATTCTCAGCTGAGGTATTGCCCTTCCTTGTAGATTCTCCCAGGGCAAAGTCTTTGTCCAGGTATTTGTAACCCCAGCACCCAGCACAGTTCTTGGATTACAAGTAGTGCCTCGGGAGGGAGAGTTCCAACTGAGGTTTGGTGACATGCCTGAGGTTACACAGCTTTTAAGGGGTGAACTGAGGCTTCTTGAATACCAGTCCAGAAGTCTTGGGAGAGTGGACTTCCTCTGATTATTTTAATCAGCAGAGAATTCAGAAAAACAGGTCAGTTATCAGTTTTGAAACACATGTACTCAACTTTGAAGGTAAATTCATGGTTCCATATGTTTCCTTGAGCTGATGTGAAGCTGTGTTTGCACTCCTGAAGTCTATTCCAACTGGGCTGTGATGGGAAGTGGCAGGTCTGAGATTTCAAACTCCTGCAAGGATGATCAAGCGTTAATCAGGTCTCACCTTGGCCTGGGCTTGACTGTCTTCAAGACTGGCCTTTGGGACTCCAGGACCCACTTGGAACTCACTCTAAGCTTTGTTCCTGACTGAATCATCTTGGAAGACACATGTCCCAGCCAGCAGCTCCACTTCCTTTCATTGGTACCACGTCTCTGCTGTAGCACAGGAATGGGACTGCTTTGCGTGGCTTGCTTCATCTCATGCAAACTTAGATGAGTTTGGCAACTGTACTGTAAATCCAACACCACACTCATGATAGGGAACTCTTTCATCACTCCAGAAAGTTCTTGTGTGCCTTTTGCCATCAATCCGCATCCCCTAGACTGCTCCTGGCAACTACTGAGCTGCTTTCTAATTCTACAGCTTTGCCTTTTCTAGAATTTTGTCTAAATCTTCTCAGCCCAAGATACCTACTCACCCACTCTGGACTCCCCTAGTTACTAACCACGGATGCCGCCTCCTGAATAGATCCTTCCCGTATCAACCTGTCTAAAGCAATTGAAAAAGAAAGCCTGCTGAAACAACTTACGGATTTCAGAGTCAAACTGGAATTACTTTTTAATTCACCCTTTAACACCCTATATTCTCTTTGATATGATGGCAGTATAATCCAGAAAAGGGCAGAAATAGGTTACCTTGTTGTGATGGTGTATTAGTTCATTTTCCCGCTGCTGATAAAGACATACCCAAGACTGGGCAATCTTCAAAAGAAAGAGGTTAAATGGGCTTACGATTCCACATGGCTGGGGAAGCCTCACAATCGTGGCAGAAGGCAAGAAGGAGCAAGTCACGTCTCACGTGGTTGGCAGCAGGCAAAGAGAGAGCTTGTGCAGAAAAATTCCCATTTTTAAAACCATCAGATCTCATGAGGCCTATTCACTATCACAAGAACAGCACGGGAAAGACCCCATGAGTTGTCTCCCATCAGGTCTCTCCCACAACACGTGGCAATGATGGGAACTAGAAGATGAGATTTGGGTGGGGACACAGAGCCTAACCACGTCAGTTGGTTAACATTGGGTGTCAACTTGCTTGGACTGGAGGATGCCTAGTTGGCTGGTGAAGTATTGTTTCTGGGTGTGTCTGTAAGGGTGTTGCCAGAGGAGATTGAGTTGTTGGACTGAGAGAGGAAGGCTGAACCCTCATGATAGGTGGGTGCCATCAAAGCGGCTGCCAGTGCAGCTAGGATGAAGCAGGTGGAAGAAAGTAGGATAAGCTTCCTTGCTGAGTCTTCTGGCTTTCATCTTTTTCCTGTGCTGGATGCTTCCTTCTACTCCTCCTGCCTTTGGACCTCAGAGTCCAGGTTCTTTGGTTTTTGGAGTCTAGGACTTGCACCAGTGGCTTGCTGGGGGCTCTTGACCCTTCCATCACAGACTGAAAACTGTACTGTCGACTTCCCTAGTTTTGAAGGTTTTGAACTCAGAAGTCTGAGTCACTACTGGCTTCTCTGTTCCCCAGCTTGCAGATGACCCATTGTGGGACTTGACCTTGCGATCATGTGAGCCAGTTCTCCCTAATAAACTCTCTTTCATGTAGACATAGATCCGATTAGTTCTGTCCCTCTGGAGAACCCTGATTTAAACAGTTGGTTTAAATCAGCAAATGTTTATGGAGCACATATCATGGGCCAAGTGCTGTACTTTTTTTTCCCTCAAGATTCTTAAGAAGTGACAGCAATATCTGTCTTATCCCTGGTACTTAAATAAGTCATCTCCTGTTGTCCTGGGAAGATCGAGCCAATGAGCATTTTTGTGTCTCTGTTCTAGAGAGTTCTCAAGGCCAAGCTTGAATTCTCCCCTCTCCTAGACTTCCAAAAAATCAGTTTCAGAGGCAGGGCACTGCAAAGCTGTAGGACTCCTACCTGGACACCCTGTGTTGTCTCTTCAAGCAAGGAGACTCCCCTCTAAGCCTACAGGCTCCTTGCTGTCTGACCCCAGCCATCTCACTTTGCTTCAGATTACAAGTAGGACTGGAAGCCAAGAGCCAGCCCAGTGCATCATGGTTCTCACTAAGGAGACAAACCGAGCTGCCAGCCAGCAGGGCTTGGCTACAAAAGCCCAGGAAGCAGTAAGCTTATCCAGAGAAGGTGATTTTGTTTCTAAATGCAGCGTCAGTCTCTGTAGAACCTATGAATTTTTTTCCAACTGTTTTTCTGTTTAGAGACGAGCAGTCTTGTTGGGGGTGCCATTGGGGTGTGTGTGTGTGGGGGGGGGAGCGTGCAACTGCGTAATTTAACTGACTTCACTTAAGATAAGGGTGTTCCATTGATTCAGTCCCCATTAGGTTCTAATTAGCCTGGCTCTATTCTGGAGCCACAGAAGACACTGCTGATCCAAGATGACGTTCTTACAAATGAACCTTTATGATCCAAAAGCTTCATGGTCCACAGGGAGGAAGGATGTATAAGAACTACATTTCCATCGTTTATTCACAAACTATGTGAATGGCCTCCCTCTTCATCCTGCCCCCACCATCCTCCCACACAGAGACACACATTCAGCTTATAATTTGGTTTGTCAGTTATGTGATTAAAATTCTAGTAATGGCAGAGGAGTGACTCCTTGGGGAGAGTCCTGTTAGTTCTTAATCTCAGCAGAGGTGGATAGACAGGGGACCTGGGAGAAGCTAGGTATTTGGAGATGCAGTCTTTGCTATTGGTTCTTTTGTTGATGTGGGTATACTTGGGGATCTAGAAACTCTGAAAAGAAAGGGTTGTTGATTCTCCGATATTGAATTCATTCATTCATCACACATCCACTGAGCCTCTCCTGGTGGGGACAGGGACAGCGCTTCCTGTGGGAAGTATGTTAGTTTCATAGGCAACTGGGAGGGTCTACGGTCATTTCTGTAGAAAGGGCTTGGGCTGGGAATGAAGAGACTGAATCTGTCCTGAGTCTTTTGCTCGTTTGTTGGGTGACCTTATGCGAGTCACTTCCCATCCCCAGGATTTTGGGTTCTCCCCTGAGCTTCCCTGCAGCTCTGATGCTCTGCATGTCAGCTTCATAAAGCAGGGAGGACCCAGACGCACGTGCCCAGACAAACCTCCCTCTTTCCTCCGCTCCTGGCTAAGTCTGAGGGCCAGGCTGGGTGTGTCTGGCTCTTACTTTCCCCTCCAGCTTCTCCTCAAGGTTTTACCCCTACTTTATCCTCTCTTCCCACAAAAGTGAAGGAGAGATGAACAGAGGAATAGGGATCCAGAGAGAACAATAACAAAAAACAAACAAAAAATCCTCAAGATTTCCTGTAGCCAGCGAAGAATATCAGGTTTCAACCTGAATAAAAACGTGCTGTTGAGCTGCCTGGCTATTGCCTGCCTTTGGAACCCAAATGGGTGTTCTCTGTCAAGTCAGAGATTGTGGTTCAGAGTGAAGACTGACTTATATACACATTACCATGGCAACGTTTAGGTAAACTGGCTCCAAGGCCCGAGGATGGATATTATGGGATCGCGTCCTTTCTTCTTTTTTTCTCCTTCCTCTCAACAGTAGCCTAAGGTGAAAAAACAGCTGAGCTGGGTTAGGTGATTCCTTTTTGGAGATTTCTTAACCTTTGTATATATTTGGCTCCGAATTAGTCAGCGGCATCTCAGCTGAGGTGTCGGCTGAAGGCATGCTGGGGTCCTTGAGTTTTATTGATAACTAGATGATGTGATTGACAATTCATGTTGAGTGTGACTGATTATGTTGCTAAGGGTAGGAGGGGCTACGTGTGTGTGTGTGGGGGGGGGTATGTATGTGTACACTGGATGGGGGATGCTGGTTGTGACTTTAACTTGGATGTCTGCCTTCTCCATTCAGATTCCATCTGTCTGTCCCAGCTTCTCTCGGTAATGGTTGTATCCCTTGACATCCAAGTTTTCTTTGGTTTGCTTGCGAGAATTTGAACCATTGTCCACCGAGTACTCATAGTCACACACCCAGTAGGACTTGAAAAACTAAAATGAGCTTTCTCTAGGGAGACCCGGAGCAGATACAGAAGACATCCTTGCCTCTTATCTCCCCTGGGGGTTGACGCTGGAGACCCTCAAAAGCCTATATAGAGAGCAATGGGTGTCTTGGATTCTCCTGGCTATTTTGGTTTTTTGCTTTTCTGACTTGGACTTCTAGGCTACACACTTGAGGCACCAAGCTTAAGACTGGCCCAGTGAATACCCATAGAGGGATTTCTGGAATTCACCTCCTAAAGAAGGATGGGCAGCCTTTCAGCAGGATCAGAATCTCATTTGTCAGAGTTCTGTGAGCCACACCAAGATGGGAATTAGGAAGGGAATCCACAAGGTGGCCTGGTGGAATCTCATGGAGTCATTTCTCCACTCTGTACTTCCTCACAATCTCCCCGCACTAGTAGTATGTTTGTGAACCATAAGCATTTTTTTTTTTTTTTTTGAGATAGGGTCTCACTCTTGTTATCTAGGCTGGAGTGCAATGGCATGATCTTGGCTCACTGCAACTCCCAGTCTCAAGGGATCTTCCTACGTCAGCCTCCTGAGTTACTGGGACTACATGCCACCGTGCTCTGCTAATATTTTGTATTTTTAGTAGAGGCAGGGTTTTGCCATGTTGCCCAGGTTGGTCTAGAACTGAGCTCAAGAGATCTGCCTGCCTGGCCTTCCAAAGTGTTGGGATTATAGGCATGAGCCACTGCACCCAGCCTGAAATATAAATTTAATTATCTTATTGAATATAATCAAGACAGGATTTTCTTTTCCAAAGATAAAACACCAGAAAATTATAACTTCTATGGATGTGTGTCTTACATTTACAATAGACAGGTGCCAGAAATCCATGTGTATAGGAAGAAATTTGAAGTTGACAAATTTTTCATGTATTTGGTGAAATTGTCAGAGGAAATTCTTGGTGAAATCTTTGTGAAGTGCACTATTTCTTCAAATTTTTCTGTTACCCAGATTTTTCTGCCTTTGGTTGGCTTGGATTGGAGTGTCCCCACAGCTTAGAACAAACAAAAAGTGAACTGGGCTTGGGGAAAATTCGGAGTAAGCAAAAAAGGTCTTTGGCCTCAGTCTCTTCTTTTGAGATTCACTTAGCAGATTTGGGATGTGTGGATACCCTTTCTCGTGGTCTTTAAACTAGTTTAGGTCATATTTTTTCTTTAGAAATCAAATGCTTTTGTCGGAAATTCTTCTATTTTTCTTTTCTTTTTCTTTCTTTCTTTTTTTTTTTTGTTTAACCACAACATCTCACTCTTGACCCAGGCTGGAGTGTAGTGCTACTATCAGAGCTCACTGTGCCTTGAACTCCTAGGCTTAAGCAATCCTTCCCACCCCAGCCTCCCAAGTACCTGAGACTACAGGAGTGCACCACCATGTCTGGCTATTTATTTTTATAGAGATGGGAGTCTCACTATTTTGCCCAGGCTGGTCTCGAACTCTTGGGATGAAGTAATCTTCCCATCTCGGCCTCCCAAAGTGCCGGGATTATAGGTGTGAGCCACTGCACTTGGCCTATTTTTTTACATTTGAGAAGTGTCTGTGGCGCAGACACAACTAAGAAACAAAGAGTTTCTATGATTACCTTTAAAGCTTTTTGACCCCTATTTCTTTGAGACACTTGGTTTCTTTGCCAGCTCTGATAATAAATCCCATTTTTGACATTCAGGGCATTCAGTCAGCAACCTCAACAAGAGGAGGTAGCAGTAACTAACGAGAAGAAGACTGTGGGGATACTGGACGGAGAGGGAATAAATCCGTCATAGGTGGCCCAGGACCTTCTGACTCCAGGTCTGAGTCAGCCTGGAACTCCCAGGATGTTCCTAATTTAAAGGACTAGTGGCACTTGTTCTTCTGTGGGGAGAGGGGACAAAGAAGAAGAAAGGGCTTCTCCTCTGGTCCTTCCTAGGCTCTAACCGATTTTAATATAACTCCATTCCTGGCACTCCATGGTTCTGGAAGTCAAAAGTGAGCTCTTTTTTACCTTGATCCTTAGGGAAAATGGAGCAAATCAAGTTGTTCATTTAAAAAAAAAAAAGAAAAAAGTCAAGGGTGAGATTCCCTGGGGTGTGGTGTGAGGATTGTACTGGAAAAGGAGGAACACAGTCCAAGAAGCAAACACTGCTGAGAAAGTCTTCCAGCTGGTTGGGTTCCTAATAGTTTCTCTGGGCAAAGGGGAGATCCATTGTCAGATAAAAAGCAACTCATCACCCTCTGAGCAGCAACTAGGCAAACGGCCAGGCTGGGGAGAACAGTGATTTCCTCGCTCTTAAATTTGATGATTAGTTCATATTTATTGGAAGCCTGTGATGCATTTAGCCTTGTAGCCAATGTGCAGAAGGAGGCAGCCCGATGGGATTCATTTTTTCCTATTCACTTTTCCCAGTTTTCATCAACTGAGTCAGCATCTCCCTAGTTAAGAGATGTTAAGCTGAATCTCATCTGATCATCCGATACCTACTAAAATGGCTCTTGATGCCTTCCCTCTCATTCCAGCCCCCAGATCAAACTGGCCTATGCATGTCCAGCCTCCCCAAGAGCCCCACCTTTTCCTGCATCGCCATCGATGAGATGAAATGGCTTATTTCACTTAAAATACCTCCATGATTGCAGGTTTCTCATTACCGCCTGTAAACAGACCACGCTGGTGTTTAACACGTTACTTTCGTTCGCTTTAGGGTTGGAAGCAAAAAGAGAGGGTGTCAGGGTGGCAAGGGGCAGTTTTTCCCTGTTTGTTTTTATTGTTTGTTGAGTGTTACTGTCTGTTGGATTCCATGTTTTATGAGTTATCTCGCTCACTCCTCCTAGCCTCTTTATGGGGTATGTTATTGGCTCCATTTTATAAATGTGGAAACTGAGGCTGAGAAAGCTTCAGTGGTTCCTAGGAACCACTCTGGTACGGCCTCTGTGGCTTCAGGTCCTAGCCACAGCTTGGTGTCCCGAGAGGTCAAAAGCCAGGGGAGGAGTACTAAGCGGTACTTTCGTTGTCTCTTTAGGAAAAGAACAGGGGCGGGGGGGATGAACATACAGCTCAGGTTTGTAGACATGTTTATAAGGCCAGATCTTACATGCAAGACATCCTGAAGCCTGAAGCACCTGTTGAAAGCATGCATGCTAGTGTTTGAATTTGCTTCTGGGACCAGATCGTAGCTCTCTTATGTTCAAATTGCACTTTTCAGCAGTGCATTAAGACACCAGTTACCACAAGGTAAACTCAGCCTAGATGTCCCCAGGAGAAGAGCTGCTTGCCCACTTGCTGAACAAGCTGGGAGGCCGTCTGGAGGTTGGGCAGTCTTACCTAGTCAGATGTGTCGGTGACTCCCTGGGGATTACTGGTTCTGGTGGTCCCGAAGGTTGACCCTAATGGGGAACTGTTCCATCTCCTCTATTTTGCCTGTTAGATGAGCCCTGGATGAAATGATAGGAATATGAATCAGTGCTACAGGGGGTTTGCCAATGAGGCCAAGATTTTTGCAATCCATTGCTGTTTTTCCTTCTGGGGATAAAGTGGGTGGTGGTTTACAGCCAGGTGCAGTGTAGTTGATAGACTGCCAGTAGTGGCGGAGGCCAAGAGCGGCAAGGGCTGTGGATAACAAACAGCATCCTCTGGAGAATTTCATGGATGGTTCATGGATGTCCCTGAGAAAGTCAGAGTGAAACATAATTAAATCAAGTTTCCAAATAAAACACTCTGCGTCCAGAAGAGAGCTGTCATCTCAGAAGATGAATTAAACACATTGCTAGGTCTTGGGTTAGTCCTGGGCATTCAGGGGGATCTGAAGGGAAAGTTGGTTCATAGCAGAGCGATTTCTCTTCTTCAGAAGGACGATTAGTATCCTGGGTTAGGGCAGCTGCTGAATGTTCTGGAGGGAGTTATGAGTGCCCAGAGGGTCATTTTGAGGTGAGCCCTTCCAAAAGAACACTTCAGTGCAAGAGGCAAGCATGATTAGGTTGAAATCAAGAATGTAAGGCAACCAGACCCCAGAGGCTCTGAGATTCTAGCGGGCTAGCCAAGCAAGTGCATTCTCCCCTGCTCTGTGTCCCAGGACACGGGCTGGGCTGTAGGGACATTATGAAGAGGCTGTGTTGTCTTGGGCTTCCAGTTGGGTTCAGCCCATGACAGTGAGGGGAGGAAAGTGAGGTAAGGATATTTCTTTCCCCGAACCGCACATTGCAGGATTACCTTGTGCTGGCTGCCCTTTGCCAGAGTTCACAGCTACCATGGTGCTGCCTCATTCTTCCTCTAAGGTCTTGCCCCTTCGGGCCTGGATAATGATGGCCCCACTGTTTCTGGCCCCGGGGTACTACACCATTCCCTTCTACTTCTCAACATCCTGCCTGCTCATTTGTAAGTAGTTCCTTTATTAAACTCTCTCTCTGAAGTTACCCAATATCAGGGTTCCAGCTGTTCCTGCCTAAACCCTGAATGATATGAAAGTAGTTACTAATAGATAGGGTCCCCATTTCACAGGCAAGGAAACTGTACTGTAGAGAGACTGAACAACTGCCAGGAGGCCATACCTTGTAAAAGGCCAGATTGGGATTTACATCCAGTTTTGTTTGAGCTCAGAGCCTACCGATTGATGACCATGTTTCTGCACTCCTGCAGGGCTCCTTATGGTATTGGCAGTCTCTGACAAAGGCCACTAAGAATTCACCAAAGGCCATTGCTCTTGAGGCCTTTCCTGTCACCCTCTCTGCCTCCTACGAGGTGAAATTGTGCTGATGCACCTGCTTCCTCTTTCTGTCAGTGTTGGGACAAAGAGCATGAGCCCGCGTGATAGAGGACCTGGACGTGGACACAGAACATACAGGAGTGTCAGGAGGCCACTGAGGAGGAACTGAGCATGGCTTCACGGGCCTGGTGACCCTCATCTGACACCATATACAGTGCCGGGACTCAGCAGACAGGAAATGCTTTGGGGAACACAGTGTGCAGAGCTGGGGTCATTCCTGAGTCCACAGATTTACTTCCAGGAGGCCCAGAGAGTCGGCTCAAACCTCATCCCACACTTCTCCAGAGCCAGGTCATGGAAAATGCAGGTGCCTGTGGTCAAGAGGATGCAAGGTTTTCACCTGGTTTTGTGCATTTTCATAATGCTCTCTCTCCCATTGGTGCTTAGATACTAACAGGTGTAATTGACATGGTTCATATGCCTGGCATGCAATAAGTTCAGAATGTTGTTGAAAAAAATGAATGAATGGGCTAAGTGATCATACTTTGGGAGCTCTTAAAAAGGCAGAGGACGGTGCTTATAAAATCAATTAATCGCTTCCCATCTCTGTTTCAGAGCACCAATTAAGGCCAAGGCTGAGAGAAGAAATTTACTGGGAGAGGAATGATGCTGAGAGTACTTGGTAGGAAAATCATAAGTGAGATATCTGTCATTTTTAAGCATGTGACATGCAGCAGGCATCATGCTTAGCTTTAAAAGGTGGTGTCTCATTTCCCTTTCCAACTCTGTGATGTTTGTGACGTTGATGGAATTATCCTCATCTCACAGATGAGCATTAAGCCTCAAAGAGAACATTTATATTGTCCCCAAATTTATATTTCTACTAAGCGGCAGCATTGGGATTAAAAGCCGAATCCATCCTCAGACCTCAGAACATTGGTGGATGAGTCAGAGCTCTGGGTTGGATGCCTGGCATTTATGGCTGCAAATCCAATCTTGTGGTTCCGAGCTGGATATCATTGTCACAGCCCACCATACCTATAACCTTGCCACTCAAAGAATTTCTCTCCCCAGATGATTCCTTCTCACCTTGTCCCCCCTCTTTGGAGATTTCTTTCTTGCTGATTTCCTCTTCTCATTGTGAAATGGTTTTCTCTCTGTTGCTGCCTGTCCCAGCCCTTAGGCAGGAGGTACTGAAACGGATTCACTAGTGTTTGTCCTGACCTGTCTGTCGCATCTCACACCACACAGGGGATACTGTGCCTCTCAGCTTTGTTAATCATTTCAGTTTGACATTGTGTGTGTTTTATGGTCTGTCTTCCGCCCCACTTTGGCCCCATTCAATGATGTTTACCTTTTAAAGCAACACTGGAAGGGAAAAGCTATTTCTCCTGCCAGATGTTGAAGAAAAGCAAAGAAAAACAACCCCCTGCCACCCCACCACACACATGTCTGCCTCCAGTTTTTTTTTTCCTCTGTAACACACACACACAGATAAACAGGAGAGGTGAGCAAACTCCAGCTCCTTGTTTGAAATAACGAACAGCAGGGATCTTGTCCTTGGGTATGAAGACCCCAAAAGCAACGTGTCTCACATTTTAACTCACATATGAACCACCTGGGGGTCACCTGAAGGTATAGATTCTGATTCAGTAGGTGTGGGGTGGAATCTGAGATCTTGCATTTCATGCCAGGGAGTTGCAACGTGATACTCTAAGCGAGACTCCCAAGGTTCCCCGTCTCCTTCGTTTCAGTCCCTCTACTTCTCTGTCCCTGATGTTACTCTGTCACTCAAAGAAACGTGTCTCTGATTCTGGAGCTCTTGTGGGCTTTCCAGACTGCGCCACGTCTCCCACGAATGCTATAGCTTGCTCAGTGGCATCGCCTTTTATGGCTTAGGTTGGAGTCTGTCTGCTAAGCCCTTCCAAGGATAACAGTTAGTTGTCACTGGCTTGGAGACAAAAGAAATGCATTTTGCTGGAGCCGGTTTTCCCGAAACACTAATGGTACCTTTATCTCGGGTAATTAAAGCTCTGACTGATGAATGCGTAATTACGCATAAGCCCGTCTGAAATGATCACCTTGGTCTTTCATCTTGAGCTCACCTCATTTAGAGAGGTAACAGTCTTTGGGTGTGCTTTACAGAGTAGCAGTTCTGAGGTGTCGGATTTGGGTGGAGTCACTTGGGGGGCCGGCCACCTCCACAATTACTGTGGTTATGTGAAGCCTGGGTGCTCTCTTTGTCTCCATGAAGTGTAGTGGCTTTAAGTGGCCGAAGGGGGCACTAGGAAAGTCAAGAAATTTGTTGGGTTTTGCCAGGCTGGAGGCTCAAGCTGTGGCCCACTGGTCTCGTCCCAATTCTGTACCTGAGTGCTTTGGGATAACCGGGGTGACAGGCCCTTGCTCTGTCTTCTGCCCTTGGGTCACCGGTCACCTCTTCACCCTCCCTGTTTGGAAACAGGCTCATTCTTTTCACTCCAGCTGCCGTTGACCCTAGTTGTGCCAGTATCACTGTTATCCTGTGACCCTCCTTCCCTAGTCTGAGTCGGGGCTGGTTTTAGTTTTTTTTTTTGCCTCCTGGGTGAGTGCTCCTGGAAGTAGCCCAGAGTGCCAGGTAAACTTCTCGGTCTCAAAAACACTAAGCAGAAAGAGGCCTCGAGAGTGGTGGCGGATCACATGAGTTCCAGACGTGGATGAGCTGAAAACCCTCCTCTCCCTCACGTAAGAACTGCAGCAAATGACAACTGTTAAGCCCTCCTGAGCCTCAAATTTCTCATGTGTGAAATTCTACTAACCTCGTAAGATGGATTAAATGAAATAAAGCTGGTATTGGCTTAGCACATGGTCTGGCTATCGTATTGGCTTAGCACATGGTCTGGCTATTGTATTGGCTTAGCACATGGTGTGGTTATTGTATTGGCTTAGCATATAATCTAGCTATTGCTTTTGGTATTTCTCTTTCATGGGAGGGCCATCTTATGTTCTTTGGGTGCTGTAGACCAATAGAAACTATTCAATTTACCAGTTCTGAGTGTTCTTCTCCTCTCTGATAGCTCTAAAATGCTGCTGTACAATCTGAGACCCTCTGGGATTCCAAGCGACTTAAAAAAATTGGTTGGGATGGGCTTACCTTGAGTTCTCATCTAATATCCACAAACACAGGGATACTCACTTGAGGGGCAATTAGCTTGCTATACAAACAGAAGACAAAAAACAAAAAACCCAACATATGTCAGGAGAAATAATCTGAAGGCAACAAAAAATAGTAGATGCCTGATGGGTCATTACCACCTGCCATGCTCCATGCTGTGTGTCTTCATACCATGTTAATGTATGTTTGCAGTCATCCCACATGGTAGATATTATCTTCACTGACACATGAAGATACAAGGCTTAGAGGGGTGGCTTCCTCCAGTTTATATCTTTACTAACCCATATAGGGCTGTCCTATTCCATTAAAGACTGTGACACTCTGGTCTTCTTAGGCTGATCTTCTAGCTACTTTTGAATGTTTTCAGTTCACAACTCAAGTTTCTCAAATGTACCTCCCTTCCCCTGTAAGACACTCATTCTTCAGTCTTCTGAAACGAGGCTTCCACTCCCAGCCTTGTAGTGATGTTGTCACCCAATGGTCAACAATGACCTACTTCTTCATTGCCAAACTCAAACGTTTTCTCATTTATTTTTCTCCTTTTCTGGCACATACCACAGTTGATGAAAGCTCTTTCCTTGGACTCTTGGATGATAGATAATACCGATTTACCCTCTTCCTCCTAATCGCCACTTTCCTGTCTCTGCTGCCTCTTTTTGTACTTATGAATGAGTCCTATTCTTATGTCGTATTCTCTGAGAAACTCATCTAATGTCACGATTCTCCTGCATGCTTACCACTGTCTAAACTTACCACTCACTAAACTAAATTTTTAAGCTTTGCATTTAACAAGCTACAGGCATGTATATCCTGGCTGTATCTCTCTAGATGTAGTGGCACGATCTCTAGCTCCACAAGTCTAAAATAGAAGTCTGTGTCCCTCTGTGATATTCCTTTCACCTTCTGCTTTCTTAGCTTTTGCCAGTGTCCCATGGCTCTTCTGGGAGAAATCTCAATTACCTTTGACTACCTTGTATTCTAACCCCCACAATTGACTTAATATCCAAGTGCTACAGCTTCAAATCTTGACCACCCAGTCCTGCTTTCTTTGTAAGGCTCTGAACACCTCGCACCTGGCTTATTGGAGTCATTTTTCAAATGCTTTCACTGCTTTCATTAACTTTCCAGACTGTGATACTCTATACCACACAGCCTGCGTGTTCTGGAAATGCCACTTGCATGACATTGGTCTGCTCAGAAAGCGTACAAAATAGGTGACACAGGTCTTGACTTGAGAAGTTCTCCATGATTTCCATGTTTTCCCAACCTGTTTTTCCCACTGATCACCTACAAAAACTCTTGGCTTAAGTCAACGTAAACTATGTGTTAATTAGGATTAGGTTCAATTGCCAGTAACAGTATAATCCAAAATAATAGCAACTTAAATTGCACAGAAGCTTATTTCACTCTTGCTTTGAAAACCAGGTATAGGCAGCCCAGGACAGAAATAGCAGTTCTGCTCCACCAAGGGCTCAGAGACCCAGGCTCCTGCTCTCTTGTTGCTCTACTTTGGGTGACCTCCATTTCCAAGATCACCCTCATGATTGGCCATTTCAGATCCAGCTGTCAAATCCACAGTACAGCCAGCAAGAAGAGGGTAGGAGCGAAGAAGGACATAGTCCTTCCCTTTAAGAACATTTTCTGGAAATTGTAGATATGGCTTCCCTTTGGATCTCATTGGCCAACATGTAGTCACATGACCACATCCAGGTGCAAAGGAGGCTGGGATTTTTTTTTTTTTTAACTGTGGGTGGCCATGTTTGGACCTGGCTGAGTTTCAGGGTTTTATTACTAAAGCAAGACAAAGGGTACTGTGAACAGCCAGTAACCACTGCTGCGGTCAACTCTATTTTTCCTCACGAGCCATGGATATTTTTGTCACCATGCTGTGGTGTATACTTACCTCCCTTGCCTGATATCTCATTTACATCTCTAAGAAACTTGTCGGAGAGATGTTATCACAGAGTTGAATGAACAGTGAGCTTGGAGTCACACAGAACCAGGTTCAAATACCAGCTTTACCACCCACAACTTGCTGTGAGACCTTGAACTCACAAAACATTGTTGAGCTTCAGTTTTCGTCTCTGTAAAATGGAGTAACAAAACTCATGTTGCAGAGTTATTACAAGGATTGTATGGGGCAGTGTAGATTAAGTACATAGCCCAATGTTTGGAATAGCCTATATACTTGAGAGAGGAAAGTTACTTATCTTACTAATAATTGTGATAATCAATATAGTATCTCAAATGACCCAAGTTCTTTTCTTTTACAGAGAACTTTCTATCTGTTCAGTTTAAGAGAACCATTCCTTGCTTTGAACTCTTATACACATTCTGTTTGAGGCATTGATGATAAAATTAATTCATGCCATTTGTGATTTTTTTTAAGAAAATTTTTGAACCTCCAGAAAAGTTGAAAGAAGAATACTTTGACTTTTGTAGAATTGCTACTTTAAGTGATTATGTACATATGCCCAGTTTTCTCTACTAAACAAAATATTTCTTGAGGGCAGTGACCGTGTATTAAACAGGAAGCATCCTTTGTTTTTGACCCTTTGTTTTTTTTTTATCCTCTAAGAACCTCCAGTGCTGCTTAAGAAAAAGGTTCATTTCACATCCCTCTGTCTTTACCTGTCTTTGATGATTGTTCACAGATGTCCAGATGGCTGAAGGCGACAATGTTTGTGCAGGATAAGATTTGTAAGACTTGTCAAAGTTGTCCATTATTGCTTTAAGAGTGGTGATATGGTTTGGCTGTGTCTCCACCCAACTCTCACTCTGAATTATAGCTCCCATAATCCCCACATGTTGTAGGAGGGACCGAGTGGGAGGTAACTGAGTCATGGGGATGGGTTTTCCTGTAATGTTCTCATGATAGGGAATAAGTCTCATGAGATCTGATGGTTTTATGAAGGGCAGTTCCCCTTCACATGCTCTCTTGCCTGCCGCCATGTAAGGTGTGCCTTTGCAGAAGGTGAAGGCACCTTCTGCCATGATTGTGAGACCTCTCCAGTCATGAGGAACTATGAGTCCATTAAACCTTTTTATCTTTATAAATTACCCAGTCTTGGGTATGTCTTTATTAGCAGTGTGAGAACAGACTAATACAGGTGGACTCCAAGCAGAGATTCCCTCCTCTCTCTTCTCTGTATGTATCATAACCTCCAGTGGTATTCTTCAAACAAACAAATAAACAAAAACAAAAAACTGTTGCTAAGTGAGTGAGTGAATAAATGCTTAGATAAAAGAATGGCTGTAGAGAATCATCTTATGGTGACCGGGAAGTGACTCAGATGGTCAGTGAGAGAGCACAGACTTGGTGGTACCTAAATCTAGGCCTCTACACTACATCCTGCAAACAACAATTATCAGAGGCAATGAATGATCCTGAAGATGCTTCCTATTTTCTCCCCATTTTCCTTAGAGAGGTATAAATTAACTAATTTTGATGTCACCTGGCAAATCTCTCTTTAAAAGATTTATATTACCAAGATATAATATACACTCTGGGGCTGTGTAATAGTTTGATTGATAAGATTTCATTTTCTTTCTTTCATGGGTACTACAGGGGGTTAAGATGGCTTCCCAAAAGCAATCAGAGAGAGTTAATCTCCTTCAGCAACTTATCCCCTTGGCATGCTTCCATCTCATCTATTTTGCAGTAGGTAGGAAGGATTATCTTGGAGGCTTGGGCAGAATCACTCCCAGACTGTATACTTGTAAATGATAAACCAGTGGTGTGCGGTGTGTTGGGTGCATATATTATCTCTGCTTTTCCCAAAACTTCCACAATAGATATTGCTCTTCCATTTTATACATGAATTAAGTGAGAATCAGAGAGGTTCACATGACTCAAAGGGGCAGAGACAAGAGTTGAACCAAAGTTTGTCTAACCCAAACCTTTCTCTTATTGTGCTGTGGAAGACTCTCTGAATATTTCATTAACAAAGAACATGTTTCAGAAAACATAAAAGTAAGTTTGCTCTAGCAGGTCTGGAAGTGGGAAGTAAATGTGCAGTGATGTTACATTTCAATAATAAGGTGGGCATTATCTTGCCCCATTTCTCTGCTACCCATTGAACTTCCAGAAAAAAACTCTATGCTTGATGTCCAGTGGAGTCTTATAGCTTCTCTTTGTCCAGGCTCTTGGAGACAGGAATTAGTATAGGCATTTATTAATATCTTAAAAATCATTTCAACTTTATTAAATGGCCTTGTCTCAAATACCACAGCTTGGCTTAACATGATCATCACAATTTGGGTGCAGGAGACCAGCTTGCCTAAGACAAAGCCAATGCTCACTGAGTCAGATCATTTACACTCTCTCTTCTCTCTCTTGTTACATATTATATATATTTTACAGTCAGTAATATACACGTAGACCTATGACACACACACATAATAAACCGCACAGATAAAGTGCATTATTATGCCGTGTCTAGATCACCCAATAATGTGCCGGCTGAACAAGGGCTTTTAGCAATAAGATTGCAGAGTATGCACCCTTTTGTCTTGCTTTCCTTTCCTCTTTTCTTCCTTGCTACTCACCGCCCTCCACCTGCCCCTCCTCCCCTGGCTTAAAAGCACTCCATACCAGGGCTACAAAGCATCACATTCCTCAACAGGTTTAATCTTTGTAACATTCTGGCATGCAAGTTATTAAGAGGAGATTGTGAGGAGCTGTGAGGACGATTTGATGAAGTCTTTTCCTGGATAAAAGTTCTTGCCTGGGATTAACTTTACTTTATTTGCAGTAATCCCACTCGTCCCCTCAGCTGGGTTTGTGGTTCTTGGACTGGTGGGCTTGGGGCAGGTGCACCTAGAGTGATTTGCAGGGCTCAGCAGGGCGGACGGGAAGGTGAACAGCCTTGTGAGAGTGAACTGGGGAGGGGCCAAGAACTCTACTCTGTGGAGAGAGTTCAGAGTTTGATAGAGCCTTGCTGAAACAGCCTGGTTTAGGGGAATCTCTGATACTTTTCTTTGAAATGCAAAATTAGGCCAAACCACTTGCTTGACTTTGAGTTTTACATTCACATACTCAAGACTGGTAATGGTGGTCCTGACACACTAATGGGGAATGCTCATGTCCTGAACAGGCAGGTCCTACCTCCCTGCCACCACCTTTTTAAAAAAGCTTTTTCATCTTTTTCTCTACTTGCTACCTTCAATTCTGTCTAAAAGAGACATGCATTTCACTTCTCACTCTCTTTTCCCAATTATATGATTATTTCCATTAATGCTCAAATACATATTGGCAATGATATATATGCAAACAGATTTTAAGGCACTTTGAATGTTATTTGTACCTCATATTAATGGGAAAGGTGGAAATCACTTTTTTATAAGAATTTTAGATGTCAATGGAAGATTTCTTTTCCATGAAAAGGGTATAGTGATAGATACTTCATAGTTGTATTGGCTGGTGCAATCGCTCACAGCTGTAAACCCAGCACTTTAGGAGGCTGAGGTAGGAGAATTGCTTGAGCCCAGGAGTTAAAGACTAGCCTGGGCAATGTAGTGAGAACCTGTCTTTACAAAAATAAAAAAATTAGCCTGATGTGGTCCCAGCTACTCAGGAGGAGGAGGCAGGAGAATGGCTTGAGCTCAGGAGGTTGAGGCTGCAGTGAGCTATGTTTACATCACCGCATTTCAGCCTGGGTGAGAGGGTGAGACCCTGTTGGAAAAAAAAAATTAGTGTTGTATCAGGCACTGAGCAGAGAGCTGACACATCATAGGCAGGAAACAGATGGGGCTACTGTGGCTGATGAGATTGTGGACGAACCCAGGACATGCTGAGATTTCAGAGACTTCCTTGCTTTGAGTAGCCACTAAGAGCAAATGGGTAGTAGTTTTTGACCGTGTCAGAGCACCAGGATTACCTGGAGAATTTATTGACATACGGTGTCCAGAGCATCTGGTTTTGGTTGGTTTGTTTTGTTTTCAACAAAACAACTGAAGTGGCACATTTGTGTAGAAATCATGGATGGATTGGAAGAGGGAGTGATGATGGACTTGCAGTTAGAAGACTGTAAGTTCAACCAGAAGGGATAAAGTCTATCTCATCTATATTGGTAGCAAACAGAAAGGTAAAGAAAACAATATCTAAACATTTCAAAGAAAAAGGGCATGTCTTAGTTACTGATTGCTGTGAGAAGGGAACAGTTCCGCACTTCCAAAGCTGAGCGCCTGAGAGGATGGGAATGAAGAGGTTGAAAAAAAACATAAAATGACTTCATAGAGTGAAATGGGGATATTGAGAGGGGAAGCTGGTTTGAGAGAAGACAATCTGTATATATTAAGGTTCAGAGAAATGTTTAGGGACTAATGAAAGCCATCCAACAGGCAACTGGGGTATGAGGGACAGAGCTTGAACAAAAGTTCAGAAGTTAACTTATAAATATGAAAACCACAAGTACATAGGACATAATTTAAAGCTCTGAGAATGAGGAAGCTCTCCTAGGGCTGGAGAGAAGAAAAATCACATTACTAAACCAATACTCTCTACCTAAGGTATTAAGCAACTCATCACAAAAAGCAACGAAGTAAGTAAGTACATAAAGCCGTGAAGAGCTCCGGCTGTGAATCTGTGAAGCCACTGAGCATCCACCATGAGAAATCAAGGCAGTGTAGTGTCTCCCATCAACTCTAGGGCATCCCCACAGCCATACTGAGTCGTAGAAGGTACCAACTAGACTTGAATGCTGCAGCCAAAGGCCTGTTTCCTTTTCGCCCAGAGACCAGGTTTGATTATCTAACTTCCTCCTAAATGCAGGACAGCTGGTTCATCAAATTTCCCCTTTGATGTCTTTCCCAGAAATATGCAGTCTTAATTTCTGCCCCTTCTTTAAAAATCATGGGATTTGAGACCTCCCCCTTACCCCTGCCCCACCGCCACTTTGGAAATATTTGCAGATACCTTCTGCTCATGGCACTTGTACATAGAACCATTTTTTCTTCTGTAGGCTAAACGCTTATTGGAGTCCATGCTAACATTCCAGTTAAGGGACTTCAAACTGGAAGAGTCATATAGGTGTTCTGTGTTTAGAGACCATTTAATTTACCTCAATCCCTGTTTTCTTATTTAAATAGCAGAGGCGATCAAATGAGGTCTTTGAAAGGCCCATCCATCACATCCTTCGTGGAAATGCCGTTATCATATTTCTTCGCATCTGATTTATCTTTGCATCTTCCATTGCCCATTATTCATATTTAACACTTAATAAATGTTTGTTGATTGAATAATTGGGATACAAAGGCCAGAGTAAAGTAGAATAGGGTTTACTCCTGAACACTGTACCTCCTTCTTTCTCTTTTAGTGCAGTGTTTCTCAAAACACATGCCTTAAGATTCTAGCTCTGTAGGATCAGATGTGACTGTTAAATTAGAAAGCAGTAGAATGTGTTTGTATGTATGCAATTTCCCACAGAAAAATTCTGTCCTTTATTTACTTTGGGAGGTTTTGTGTTCAAATTAGTGATGAGGTTGACCCTCTTCTGCAGGACTTCTCAGAGGCTTTATCACACTCACGTATATTGTGAATTGCTAAAAGCAGTTCTGCAGAAGCCCTTCCCCATCCTTTTAAAAATAATATCTTGAAGAACCAATTTTCTGTAGCTTGTACTTTGGGAATCCCTCTGTGGTTGCTGCAAAATAAAATTGTCAGAATACATGTATTAAATAGATACATACATGCTAGAACCAAAATTCATTGAGATCTTTCGGTGTCTCAAATATACAAAGGGGACATTTAGAGAAGAAATGGAGAGAAAGAGCTTCAATAATGTGGGCCATAAAACTAGGAAATGTCAATATCTATATGGATTTTTGAAGCATGTTTCATCGCATTCAAAACCATGTTTGTACTTCAAGTTTGAAGCTCCTGTAAAGAGAAGGTAAATCAAACTCCGGCACACCCTGAGCGCCATAAAATTACTCATGAGAAACCTGCTATCAATTACCAGAGAAAAACAATAGGGTGGTTTTTTTCCCTCTCTTTATTTAAAATACCACTTCTCAGCAAGCAGTCATGAGAGTGCTCAAGGGCCGGATGTACTGTTTCCCAGCAGGATTAGACAGGTTGCTAGGGCTCACCCAATGGGTGAATTTATGGCTTAGCCGGCATTCTGGGTGACACCAGGCAGTCTTCTGAGGAGCTCAAGAAGAGAGACTGAGTACATGTGACTGGACTGGTCTCCTACTCTTCTTAAGATGGTGCCAGCCCCTCAGGCTCACAGTGGTTGTCTGCACCCCTGCAGATTTCTGTTCTGCCCCTGGTATTCTAGGGAGTATGGATTTTTGTGCTGCCTATGACTGCCTACTTGCTCTTACAGTGGAACAGAGGGTTCCCAAAGGCCACTGGGAAGCAGCCATATTGATTTCTGGTGCAAGCAGCCATATTGATTTCTGGGGCAAGCCGCCATATTGATTTCTGGGGCAAGCTGCCATATTGATTTCTGGGGCAAGCACTGTTCTTCTGCACTCTCAGGATAAGCCGGAAGAAAATGTGTTGGCAGTGGAGATGGGGTTTGTTCACCACTCAATCAAAGGGCAAATGGGAGTGTCTCAACAAATCACCACACTGTAACATTTATGATGCTATACCTGAAACCGAATTCTCAACTAGGAAGAAACATTAGCCATGAGACCCAAGTTCCAGTCTTGGCTATTTAAGTAACCATTTGAGCATCATTTCACCTCCGGGGTTTAGTATTCTCAACTGAATAATGCCGACATTTACAAAGTACCTTCTGGCCCAGAGTACTTTTGCTCTCACTCTACAGGTCTGATGCTCACATTGAGCATCAGCATCTGTGTCATATGTGATGGAGAAGTTGGGCTCAGAAAGCTTAAATAGTTTGCTCAAGGGTTACACAGCAAGTGAAAGACAGATTCAGGAATGAAACCCAGGGTATCACTCCAAATTTGATGCCTATATTAGTCCATTCTTGCATTGCTATAAAGAACTACCTGAGACTGGGTAATTTATAAAGAAAAGAGGTTTAGGCTGGGTGCTGTGGCTCAAGCCTGTAATCTCAGAACTTTGGGAGGCTGAGGTGGGTGGATCACAAGGTCAGGAGATCAAGACCATCCTGGCCAACATGGTGAAACCCCGTCTCTACTAAAAATACAAAAAAATTAGCTGGGCGTGGTGGCATGCGCCTGTAGTCCCAGCTACCTGGGAGGCTGAGGCAGGAGAATTGCTTGAACCTGGGGGGTGGGGGTTGCAGTGAGCCAAGATCACGCCACTGTACTCCAGCCTGGTGCCTGGCAACGCAGTGAGACTCTGTCTTTAAAAAAAAAAAAAAAAGTTTAATTGGGTCACAGTATTGCAGGTTGCACAGGCTTTTGCTTCTGGGGAGGCCTCAGGAGGCTTACAATCATGGTGGAAGGTGATAGGGAAGCTAACATGTCTTGTACGGCAGGAGCAGGAGGAAGAGAGCAAAGGGGTAGGTGCTACACACTTTTAAACGACCAGATCTCATGAGAACTATGATGAGAATGACAAGGAGAAAATCCACCCCCAAGATTCAATCACCTGTCACCAGGCCCCTCCTCCAGCACTGGGGATTACAACTGGACATGAGATTTGGGTGGGGACAGAAATCCAAACTGTATCGGTGCCCTTCTTCCTCATCCTACTGAAGAAATTGAACTTGACCATCAGCAGGTACTTTCAGCTTTTAGCATCACCTTACCGTAGGACCAATGACTGCTTGAAGGCCACGTCCTACTCATGGCAATTGCAGAATCTAATGTTTAAGAGGACTCTCAGGAGTTGATCTCAGCCTTTCATCTGGATAAGAAGCAAATTTAGAGTTCTCTCTTCTAATGCGCTCTTGGATCATTTGATCTCATTTTTAATCAACTTTGCTTTTGGTGAAGCACCTTTTTTTGGTTCATTTCCTCTGCTCTCTCTCTGCTATAGCTTAAGCTTAACTCATTGGAGTGTAATTACACAGGTCGTTAGTTCAATAAATCCTATCTATTTCTCATCAAGAAATGGGATGCATAAGCTTCAACAGCTAGGACTGACTCTCCCACCTTTGATAAGACTTACTTTCCTTTTACTCTCCTCCTGTGTGGTTTCTATCTAAATCCCTCCTCCCCTCCCTCCTTCAGACTCCCCCAGGTCAAACACTGACATGGCTATAAGGTCATACAGTTTGATTAACTGCATCAGATCGCTTGGGGACTCTGCCTTCATACTTTCTGACTTTCCCTCTAACTCGCTGAGTTGTCTATCAGCTTTTAATCTTCCGTTTTGCCTCTATCACTTTCCCTCTTCCTGTCTTGGTGTCAGTTCTCAAGCCGACGTGCAGAGAAGAAAAGTGAAAAAGTTAACAGTCTGAAATCTGATTCCCCACTAACCTGTCTAATCCTGTTGCCTGGTACAGCAGGGGCTGAAATACCTGCACCACAGAATAATAACCACAGGACATGAAAAGAGAAGAGGGGGAGGTGGGCACCCTCTCCTTTTCATTTATCCTGGCAAATGCTTGTCAACATCTTTAGGGGTGCCTTAAGGTCAGGAGGCCAAGGCACTTCCAGACTATTATTTCCCTTAGTATAGCTTGGGAAAAATACTTCTGCTTGGAGAAGGAGTGGCCAAAATGGCATGAGCTAAATAGAACCTTATGTTCTGGGAAGAGAAAACAAACCCAGGTTTCAGTGATGTGGATTACGGTTGCGGACATACCCTCAATTAGGTTATGTGACCATGAATCACTAACCCTTGCTATTCACTTTATCACTCGAAACATGTAAATAATAACACCCTTACCATGAGTCTCACAGGTGGTAAACTTCAAAAAAAATAAGAGATGTGGGATGGGTGCAGTGGCTCATGCCTGTAACCCCAGCACTTTGGAAGGCTGAGGTGGGTGGATCACCTGAGGTCAGGAGTTCAAGACCAGCCTGGCCAACATGGCGAAACTCTGTCTCTACTAAAAATGCAAAAATTAGCTGGGCGTGGTGGCGGGTGTCTGTAGTCCCAGCTCCTTGGGAGACTGAGGCAGGAAGAATTGCTTGAACCCAGGAAGCGGAGGTTGCAGTGAGCTGAGATTGCGCCACTGCACTCCAGCCAAGGTGACAGAGCGAGACTCCGTCTTACACACACAAAAAGTAAGAGATGTGAAGAGGCTTTCAAATAATAAATATATCATATGAACGATAGAATAGTTCTTTGCCTTGCAAGCATTGCTTTGTTGGTGAAGTTCTTCAAAGGGTGTATTACACTCCCATGGGGTTTCCCCTTTGGCAATGTTATTTTGTGGTTGACTGAAAAGGGCCGACCACTTTTGATTTATCTGTTTCTATTTTGTGTAATCTATTCATACCTGTTCAGGGATGTGAGAATGATCTGCTGCCCACTAATCACAGGGTTTATTTAAATAATCTGGCTAAATGAATTTCCCCACTCCCCGCTTTTTTTTGGTTAAATGCACATCTCTTCCACATCTGTGAGCTCAGTTGAGAAGAGCATTCATCCTCTGCAGAAAAGACCAGTTTTCCCATCGAGTGATGTGAGTAGCCAGACTTTTCTGTTAAAACCCTTACTCTTGCTTGTTGTCACCCTACAGCAATATAACATATCACACAATAAGGGAACCTCCAGGGCTCTTTTAGTGCTTACTTTTACTTATATCTCATGTCATCATGAGAAGTTCAAGGAAAGCTTTGTTCACAGAAGTAAAGACTCTGTAAAGCCATCTCTCAATTATCAGTTTGCAGTGGGATAAACTAGGGAGAGATTAGGTCATCAGCATTATCTAATTGTAACTGTCATTACCCACCCCCAGTGGATCAGTTACATCTACTCATACTATACTGTTGTTATATAAGGAAGTCTCTGAAAGGAATCAAACACATTTTAGAACAAAAATTCTAGGTTTTTTTTTTTTTTTTTTTTTTTTTCTCTACAGGCTCACTCTCTTGTCCAGGCTGGAGTGCAGTGGTGCAATCAGAGCTCACTGCAGCCTCCATCTCCGGGGCTCCTGTGATCCTCCTGCCTCAGTTTCCCAAGTAGCTGGGACCACAGGTGCACACAAGACACCCAGCTATTTTTTTTTAAACTTTTAGCAGAGATGAGATCTCACTATGTTGCCCAGGCTGGTCATGAATTCCTGGGCTCAAGAAATCCTTCTGCCTCAGCCTCCCAAAGTGCTGGGATTATAGGCACACACCATCACACTCAGCCCAGGGTTATTGTTATTGAAAAGGGACAAAGTCTAAACCATGTGAACAGGAGGCATGTGCATATAAGGCTAGATGGGCCGTCTCTAGGGAAATAACAGTGATGCATGCTTTGGTGAAGAAGGCTTGCTTCTTAGGAAACTTGTAAGCAAATCAGCTTCAGATTCCTGTGAATGGGGGTTTAACATAAACTTGAGCTCAGGCCAACTTCCCTACTCTTGGGACTTACTTTCTTTGGAGTGTTCAGACATGTGTATAAGATGCTTCATTAGCATCCAGCAGGATGCTAAGATTGCAAGGCACAAAATAAATAGGGAATGAGGGTAAGGGTAGCTTCCCTGAGAAAAAAGTATGGGATACATATTGGAGGCAGCTATTGATAAGATGAAGAGTGGGAGACAGGTGAGGATAGGGGGAGCATTCACAGGAGACCCCCGCTTCTCTGCATTGTCATGGTAGAAGGGAAAGAATATGGTGAAGTTTTTCTCTACCACACTGCTCCTTTATATCCTGACCATGCAGTGAAAAGATGTTGGATGTTCAGTGACGTGGCTTGGGAAAGGCAGAGGATCCTGGAGCAAGGAGACCTGCCTGCTTCCCATCACCTGTGCCCCAACCCAACACACACAGGAGATCAGCACAGACCCTCATGCTGTGGATACTCAGCTAAGTCATCTCAGAATAGCACACGTTGTGGAGGACCTTGAAGACCAGTAGTGGCCGAGAGATTTCCTGGATGCAGGAGACATAAAAATGAATTCCAGGATTGCTTTCCCTCATTGGTGAGCTAGGACTCTGAGACAGAACCAAGGACCATGTCCCATACAGATCATGCAGGCATGATATTTCCATGCTGTGTCCTTCATATACAGGCCATGTTCTCCTCTCATCACTTCTCTTTTCCATGTCACAGATAGTGTGAGATTGAGGAATACACAACCATGTAAATGTGAGCCAAAGTGCCTTAGGTAAGTAGGGAAAGCAATGGCAAAATAATGCATATTGCATTCATCTCTAAGTGAAATATCTCTTTATGCACTCTATTTTAGTGTAATTCTGTTCAGATGAAGGATAATGAGTAGTTAGTCCATCTCTAGGTTTGAAAATGAGGTGTCTTTCTTGTTATTTTTTGTTTCTGCATGGTTCAGCCAAGATTTACAAAGATGTCGAAGGCAGCTGGGACCAATGTCCTTTCCCTTTGCCATGGGTCTCTGGGCCCTGCTAACAGCCATCAGCTGGGCTTCAGTCGCTTTTCCAAGAGTTTCTTCCCTTGGACTTAAAGGATGAGACTGGTTGAGCTGGTTATTGCCAGCTTCTTGAAAACATTTCGAGATAGGAATGAATGTTCCTGCCAGGTGGTTGGAACAGGAAGAATTTCTAGGGAGGAGTTCCTGTCGGGTCTAGTTCTCAACTCACTAATTAAAATCTCCAGGTTACTAATTTGTTGTTTCCTTCTATCGTATGATTATCTTTTGAGAACTTGGGAGATGAGGAGGTTGTGCTATTGTTACCCTTGTCTGACTGGGAGATAGGGGTCTAGTAACGATCTTCAGAGTCATCACCTCTCCTGTGCTCTTTTGTTCTCTGATCAAAATTCTGATGAACAGAGTTGAGAATGACCCTTCATCTAGGATCCATAGCCATCATAAATCCAAGCCAATCTGAACCAAGCTTCTCTAAATTTAAGTAGAAGAGAATCACTGCTCACTGAGAACACTTCCTTCCCAAGACAGAACGTCACAACTCATTGCTATCAACCTGCTTGCCAGTCAGCTTTGCAGGATATGGGACCAGGTGGGAGAAAAATGCTGACTCTTATTTTTTATATATTAGGATGGAAAATCTGAGCACTGGGCTTGGCATCAGGAGGTGTATGTTTGAGTCTGGGCTCTGCCATATGAATCTAGGAAGGTCATTTGAATTCTCTAAACCTCAATTTCTTTATCTACAAAATTGGAGTGACAATACCCCTGTGGCTTCCTTCCCAGAGTTTTTGATGGGAGAGAAACAATAAAGTGAAATTTATTTTTGCAATAAGATCATAGAAAGTGAAAAGTGTAAAACATAGTGGGATGTTTCAGTTACTCAAGGAATGAAAAGCTAGAGTGTTATAAATGTAATTCAAATAAAAGATGCACCACCCCACAACTCACTCCCTGATATATCCTCTCATCTGAAGCAACCCTCTGGGAATCTTTGCTAGAGATGTTGACGACTGATCCAGGAGAATTACAGATTTGCTCTTGCTCTGACACTTTTGCACCCACCTGTTATATGAAGAGAGCCTTATTCGCTTCATGGACAATCTCCCGTTGGCTTTTTGCATGTGTTCATTTGGACTTGGATGTATCTACAGCATGTAAGGCTCACTCTCTAATTCTTCATTTTAGGGACTTCAAATGCCAGTATCACAGCATGAGTAGGTTAGAATATGGCATTTTCCAGAAGCTCGTGGCCCCAGCCAGCAGTGACTATGGTAGAAAGGGAGGCAGATCTCGACAGGCTGATGAGTGGGCAGGTCCAGCACCAGCCACAAGAAGAACCCCAGGCCAGCTGCCAAGTTTCAACTAGAAGGGAACATCTATCCTGGAGTTTATAACCCTGCAAAGGAGGGAGTCAATAAGAAAAACTGCTCCACGCCCTTAATACCACAACATTACTCATGAACACCTTGCTGTTAATTAGCAGCGGTAAATACCACACTTATTTCATTTTGCTTACCATTTTCTCAAATAGCAACTCTCAGGCACCCGGCAGTGGGATAGAGGGGGGCAGTTTATCTCCATTAAGTTTTGGAGGCCTTGCCAAGACTGGAGCTCCGGTATATTTGATGGGTCTCTCATCAAGGGGAAAACTGAATCCTGGTTTCACTGCCCACATTTTTGTACCGAATATAGGGTATATGGCCATGACTTCTTTAGAAAGTTCAAGTTGGGACCTGCTGATCTTTGAATACTCCACCAAGTGCTTATTTGATAAAAAACAAGTCTCCAATTGCCTGTGAACCTCCCTGCTTCCTGAGAGGGCCTCCTGAATGATGGGGTAGCTCTTAGCCAGTGTTGACATATGGTCTTCCCCCTTTCCCATTGCTTGGAAGGTCTGACTCAGGGAGCAGTTTCCAACTCTGTACAGCAACTTGGTTTTCCCCATACAGACATGCTCCATCCCCATTGGATGTTCAAATCTGACATATTATGTAACGGATCTTTCACATATTTTTTAATCCAAAACATGTATTGAAGACATCATGACTGGTACTGAATGGATAAGGATGAAGAGGGCAGGACCCTGGTCTTCAGGAACTGGTCAAGCAGGGTAGGGGGATGGGTAAAAAGTTCAACCATGATGCTAACTCACATATTCAATGACGGTAGAGGTAAAGGGTGCTATGGTAACCCATGAGGAAAAGTAGTCACTATGGAGGTAAGAAATGAAATCAAAGTTAAGTTTTGAAAGTAGAATAGGCGTTTTCCAGGAAAAGAAGTTTTGGCACTTCAGGGAAAGAGAAAAGCACAGGCAGAGATCTCAAGGTATAAAAGAAGAAAGCATATTCCACACAGTGAGAACAAATACACCTTTCTTATAAATCTGTCTCGTTTTCTTTTCTTTTTATGAGACAGAGTCTCACTCTGTCACCCAGGCCAGAGTGTAGTGGCACAATCTCTATTCACTGCAACCTCTGTCTCTCTAGTTCAAGTGATTCTCCTGCCTCAGACTCCTGAGTAGCTGGGATTGCAGATGTGCACCACTATGCCTGCGTAATTTTTGTATTTTTAGTAGAGACGGGTTTTCACCATGTTGGCCAGGCTGGTCTCAAACTCCAGACCTCAAGTGATCCTCCCACCTTGGCTTGGGATTCCAGGCGTGAGCCATTGCACCTGGCCAAACATCTTATTTTCTGTTTCTTGCTCTCCTGCAGAATGTGTATTAGGTTTGCTAGTATTTTTATAGGCATATAAAAATTGCATTAAAGCTAACATGTTTGTGCTGACATGCTATGCATGCTTAAAACATTCTTGTATCATACCACAGCAACACTGAACACAGGCACTGAGTATTCTATTTCTTTTATGTTTCATGCCTTTCTGCTCCTTACCTCAAATACGAGGCTCAATCTTGATTCAGCGTTCATAATCTCTATTTTTTTCCAGGTCCATTGTCTTGGAAGGGAACAATTTCAAATCCTTGTCTTTCAAAATTGATTCCTATTCTACCCATCTAACTAATGTCTGGGAGTGTGGTTGGAAGAGGGAGGGATACAGAGTTCAGTGTTTTTTCTCTAGCCCACCACTCGTTTTCCTCCTTCCTCCCTCATGGGACAGCTGTCTAGGTCTTCCAGCGGCCGATTCTCCTGTTCCGTGGTCTCCATTTAGGTTCTCACCTCCTACAACCTCCGCCTCATGTCTGATCTCTGTGCTCCAGTGGGCAGTGCATTCAGTGTCCTTGGTGAGGTTGACAGGAGGAGCTTGCGGGTGGTGGGATTTCTTGGCCAGAGTTCCATGGGACTTCAAGTTCCGTAAAGTTTTTCTGATTCATTCTTTCATTAGCTCATGGGACTCGAGGTCCTGGGCTATGTGCTGGGGTTGCTATGATACACAAGAAAAATGGCACCTGCCTCCTGCCTCCACATACCTTACAGTCACAGGGTCCTGATCTGGGGCATTCCTGTTGTGGCCCACAGTCGTGCTCAGATCTGGTTCCCTAGTACAGGCATCACCAAACTGTGACCCGTGGCCCTGAGGCCATTTATCTGGCCCCCTGCCACACTTCAGGAAAAGGCACCTCTTTCATTGGTGGTCAGTGAGAGGAGCATAGTATGTGGTGGCCCTCCAACGGTCTGAGGGACAATGAACTGGCCCCCTGTGTAAAAAGTTTGGGGATGCCTGCCCTAGTATCTAAGCCACCTTCCAAAAAGCTCACTCTATACACCAGAAAACACACCTTTCAAAAAGCACACTCTATACATTTCCTTTTCGGAGGGATTAAGAAGCCACCTTTGACCTGGAGAACTCCAAGATTCCAGCAAGGGTCAAGGCAGCCTCTGAACTGGCACACAGGTTCTGACAAGCAGGGCTACTGGGGAGAAAAGATGCTCTGGAGAGTTTTGGATGCTTTGGCTCCAAACAGCTTCAGAATGAAAATCTTATTTAGGCAAGAGATATGGAAATCCAACCAGCATCTGAGTCGTTCTTGGAGACCATGCATTTAATGTTTCTAAACTTTGACCTCATCACCCACAGGGCTTCACATTTCAGATGTCTAATTCCCAGGAGTAGTTTTTGAGAAGGGACATATGAAATGAACAAACAGCCCTTGAACAGACTGGCTGACCCAATCACCAGACTGGGGCTCCACTTGTGTGGATATCTACCACTAGCCCTTGTCTGCAAGCTTGTTAGAACCTGTGACCTCTCCCCACTGTTGGGGCAGGGTGTCTGTTTTGTTCATTGCCATCTCTCCAGTGCTTAGGGGAGTGCCTGCAACAGAGTGAGTGTTCACGAGATGTTTCTGGGTTGAGTGGTTGAATGTTCATTTTGACCCAGACACAACCATCCAGCTGCCAACACCTTGTGAGAAGGAAAGCCAGGTGCTTGTTCTTCTTTGGCTTAATAACAGTCTGCAGGTACTGTTGTCTTTTATATGCCTGCTTAGGTCATTGTGAAGGCCCCATAAATATTAATTGATGGACAGGGAGCTCTGGAATTTGGCTCCAGCCAGATCCAAGTACTATTTTTTTGAGGAAGTTTATAAGAACAGAAGAAGGCAGGATATTATGTTGTGAGTTCTGAGACTCTCAAGACCCCCTCCTACTTTTCTCAGACCGAAAGCCTTAGGAGAAGTGGGTGGAGAGAGAAGGGAAGTACCTAATTATATTCATGAGTTATATAATTATGCTTTCAGGTTCTCACTGGTGGTAGGTTTTAAAGGAGCTTTGAATAATTTCCATTTTGAAATGCTTTGTTTCCTCAGGCTTTGTTTTATTCATTCTTTATTCATCATCCTTGGTCCTTCCACAGTACCTTCCAGGAGGAATTATCTGTCGATCAGCCCGTGGACTTGGTAACCATCCATAACAAAACTGAGATGTGTAGAGACTTGCCAGTGGTTTAACAGTAGGATCCAAATACCCTGAATCAAGCCCAAGCTTCTCAGCCTGTTGAAGTACCTTTCATGGTAGCACCTCACTATGCACTAAAATAGTGGTTCTCACTGTCTTCTCCCTGGGCCAGCAGCCTCAGTATCACCTGGGAACTTGCTGGAAAGGCATTTGGTTGGGTTCCACACAGAACTCTCAAAAACTCTGGTGTGGGACTCAGGAATCTGGGTTTTTAACAAGCCCTCCAGGATTTCTGATGCATGTTCAAGTTTGGAAATCATTGCTTTAGGTTCTAGAGCTTACAGTAATCCCAGCTAAGGTGACTGTGCATAACAGCTATCTAACTAGATCCCACATCACACCTACTAAATTTGAATCCCCAGGAGTGTGGACCAAGCATTATTGTTTATTTCTTTGGGGCTCCATACAGGTTCTAATGACGCATGGTCATGGCTAAGTGTGACTTTTTTTTTTTTTTTTTTTTTTTGAGATGGCGTTTCACTGGTTACCCAGGTGGAGTGCAATGGTGCGATCTCGGCTCACCGCAACCTCCGCCTCCTGGGTTCAGGCAATTCTCCTGCCTCAGCCTCCTGAGTAGCTGGGATTACAGGCACGTGCCACCATGCCCAGCTAATTTTTTGTATCCTTAGTAGAGACGGGGTTTCACCATGTTGACCAGGATGGTCTCGATCTCTTGACCTCATGATCCACCTGCCTTGGCCTCCCAAAGTGCTGGGATTATAGGTGTGAGCCACTGCGCCCGGCCTAAGTGTGACTATTCTATAGCAATTATGTGTTAGGGGCTGTTCCCATGAGCAAGACCTCACATGGAAGGCAGCTGAGGGGACTAAGACTCACAGATACTGCCCAGCCAGCTCTTGCATGTTGTCTACATCACCTTGTGGGGCCTGATTGCAGCCAGAGATGCTACCTGTGAACCTGTAGAGGCTGTGATTTCCCATGCTTTCAAGAGCAAATGTAAAGGTTCTTGTGACATCTCAATGTGTCAGTTTGGGCTGAGAAGCCTGTTTGAATCTGCGGCTCCTTGAGGGGAAAGACTGACATAATGAGAGACAAAAAGACATCCAGACAGAGACACAGCTCAGTTTTCACTCACACTCAGCCTTGGGTGGTGGTTCTCCTGATCTTCCTCATCAGTCAGGACAGAGGTTCTTCAACTCTGGTGTGTAGCAGACTCATCAGAGGAAGCTAATGGAGACTCAGAGGCCCAGGCTCATGGGCGTAGGGGAAGGTCTGGGCTTTTGTATTTTTACAAAGTTTGCTGGTGATCCTGATACCTGTTAATATTTAAGAACTACTGCTGTAGGCCAGGCTGACATACGTTTTCTGTAAGGAGCCAGAGAGTTAATGTTTTAGGCTTTGCAGATCATGTGGTTGTTACAACTACTTAACTCTGCCATTGCAGCATGAAAGTTGCCATAGACAACACATAAGTGAATGGGTGTAGCTCTGCTTCACTGAAGCTTTATAAAATTGAATGGTGGACCATTTAGCTCATGGGTCATAGTTTGTCAACCCTTTCTCTAGAAAATAGATTTCAACTTTGACTACACATTTAATCATTGGGAAAGTTGTTTTTTGTTTGTTTGTTTATTTTTGTTCTGGTTTTTTTTTGTTGTTGTTGTTCTGATTTTGTTTTGTTTTGTTTTTGTTTTAAATCAATGCCTGGGCCCTACTCCCAAAGACTAGATTCAGTTGTTCTGAGGTGGATCCCAAGAATTATTATTTCCTTTTCTTAGTTAAGTCCCCTTTGATTCCAATGTGCAGCCAGGATCAAGAACCATGCACTTAGGTATTTATTCAATAGGTAGTCATTGAATAATTCAGCTGCATGTTAGAATGTTAAAATATAAGTCAGATCACATTTGTCTTTCATGCAATGCCCCCTAGTGCTTTCGATATGACTGATAATAAAACAGATGTCCTTGTCATGCCTTGCAGTCTCTTTCAAGACCTTGTCACTAGTGACCTTTGACCTCACCTCCTACTGCTTTGCTGATTATATTCTCTAGTCAATCACCCTAGCCTCCTCATTTCAAACATTATCCTGAGGTCTTTGCCTTTACAGTCTTCTGTCAGAAAGGCTTCGATTGTAGTCTATTGCTGTATTACAAATCATCTCATCACTTAGTATCTTAAAATAGCAACAAGCATTTGTTTTGTTCATGAATTGCAAAATTTTGCAGAACTTGGCAGAGATGGCTTGTCTCTGCTCTACAAGATATCAGTTGGGGTGACTCAACTAGGCTTCACAGCAAGTTGGTACTGGCTGTCAGCTGGCAGCTCAGCTAGGTCATTGACCTGCATCTTCAGCTTCTCTTCACATAGGCCTCTTCCAAGGGCTGCTTGAGCTTCCTTACAACATGGCAGCTAGGTACCAAGAGCAAGCATCCAATAGAAAAGATGTGGAAGATGCTACTCTCTTAAGTCCTGGGCCCAGAAACTGACAAAACATTAATTCCACCATACTGTATTAATCAAAACAGTTACATAACTCTCTCAGATTTAAGGAGAGGGGATGTAGACACCACTTCTCAATGGGAGGAGTATTCAAAATGTTTGCGGCCATCTTTCCTTTACCACAGCAACTTTACATATATATTCGTGACTCAACCTACTCTGACACTTCCTGCAGATCTCTGCTCCAATGCCACCATATCAGAGAAGCCACCACATGTAGATGGCAGCCCAAATCCCTCACCTTACCCCATCACTACTTATTCCCTGACCTGCTTTATAGCTGTCAAGAGTGCTGAACATTATTGACCATATTGTGTATTTGTTTATAATGGACACTTACTGAATTACTTGTGCTTGATGCTTAGATGGCTAGAAGAGAAATGTTAAGCCACTGTTTTTGACCTCTGGAAGCTTTTGATCTAGCCAAGGAGAAGAAAAAGAAAAAAAAAAAAAAACCTCAAATGAAACAGATAAAGGAAATATGCTGGCCAAAAATGTAAAAGTGTTTTTAGGTCTTTGATGGCTAACTGCACACAGACATTAAATGCTGAGGGTAGAGGTTCCCGTAATGCCTCCTTAAGCTAATGCTTGGTATCCCTGTTGGCACAGAATTTAGATGTCACTTGGTGTTTTGCACATACGTTGTTTTCAAGGCCAAAACATCACTCTCAAAATCCTCAGTTTTTGTTGTTCTTGATGTAGAACTAAAGTAACATGGCAGGAAAATTTTGAGAATTCAGTTGAACAAGCATTTATGAAACGTCATTTTGTTCCAGCCATGTGGTAGGCTCTGAGACATACATATGGTGCCTGATGTTGACTAGCTTACAGTCTAGTGACATTTAAACAGATGATTTTGATAAAACATAGTGAATGCAATAATAAAGGCAATCCTGGAGGGCTTTTTGGAAGTGGTGATATCTTTGTTGGGCCTTAAAGAATGATTAGGAGTAATCTAAATAAAAAAAAAAAAGGAAGAAGTGGAAGATGGAGTGGGTATGGAGAACAATAATATTTCAGCAAGGAAACAACTTGTATAAAATAACCATATAGTGTGTTGAGAGAACAACAAGCAATTTATCTTGGAATATCTAGGGAGAGGTAGAAGAGGCAGGCTATGAAGGATAGCAATAGTAGGCAGGGTTCGATTGTGAAGGAATCCTGCATCTCTTATTAAGAAGCTTGAGGTTTATTGGGTAGTTTTGCACTGAGGTTTGAAATGGTCAGACGTGTACTTTAAATACAGTGTTCTGGCTGCAGTATGGAGATGACTTTGAAAGAGGAGTAAGGGGTGGAGAAGCCGGGTCCACTAGGAGTCTACTGGGGCAATGCATGGTGACTAATGCCTGTGATCCCAACAGTTTGGGAGGCTGAGGTGGGAGGATCACTTGAGGCCATGAGTTTGAGACCAGCCTGGGCATAGGGAGACCCTGTCTCTAACAAAAGAAAGAAAAAAATAGCTGGGTGTGATGGCACACGCCAATGGTCCCAGCTACTTGGGAGGATGAGGCAGGAGAATCACTTGAGCCTGGGAGGTTGAGGCTGCAGTGAACTACGATTGCACCACTGCACTCCAGCCTGGACAACAGAGCAAGACCTTATCTCAAAAAAAAAAAAAAAAAAAAAAAAAATGCTGTTGCAAAGTCCAGGCATGAAATGACAAGGGCCTGAAATAACAGCAGCAGGGATGGGGAGAAAAGGACCAATTTAAGGCACATTCAGGAAGCAGTATCAATAGGGCTTATTGATTGATCAACTATGGAAGAGGGAGGAGAATCAGCCGACTTCCAGGTTTCTGACATGGTGGCCCAAGTATCACTGACTCTGCATGTAAAAGAGAAAGGACCATATGTGGGCCCTAGAAATAGTGGTCCATTTTGGCTGCTGAGTTTGAGGGGCTTTCATGGTTCCCAGAAGACATGATAACAGCCAGTTAGGTGGATATCCGAGTCTGAGGAAGAGGGGACCTGAGTCCTGGAGACGTAGGGCTGGGCTTCTTCATCACAGGACGGGGCTTTGTTAAGTGAGCAGAAGAGACAGACATTCAGAGGACGTCATGCAGGCAGAGCAGGCTGTGAGTGAGGCCAAGAAGGAGGTTCAGAGAAGCAGGAGCAGAGCCAGCAGAGATGGGTGTCGTGGAGAACAAAGAGGCAGGGGATGTCAGGTCTGAGGGCGCTTCGGGTGAAACAGACACAAAGCAGTCAAATGCAGTGGTGCCCTTGGGTTTAGTAACCACGAAGTGACTTCCGGCTTGGAAACTTGGGGAGATGCATGCACCCCATGCATTGAGGGCGGCCCAAGGTTTCTTCAGCATAGACTTTCTTCCCCTAACTCCTCCTTTTTACCCTTCAGATTTTACTTGAAATGTCACCTTTTTAGATAGACCACACCAATTCCAGGTAGATGACTTTGCAAACAATAGGTGCTATTAAAAAAAAAAAGAAAAACATTAAAAGAAAATAATTTTTGCCTGGGCGCTGTGGCTTATGACTGTAATCCCAGCACTTTGTAAGGCTGAGGCAGGCGGATCACCTGAGGTCAGCAGTTCGAGACCAGCCTGGCCAACATGGTAAAACCCCATCTCTAGTAAAAATATAAAAATTAGCCAAGCGTGGTAGTGGGCACCTGTAGTCCTACCTACTCAGGAGGCTGAGGCAGGAGAATTGCTTGAATCCAGAAGGTGGAAGTTACAATGAGCCAAGATTGTGCCACTATACTCCAGCCTGAGCAACAGAGTGAGATTTCCTCTCAAAAGAAAAAAAAAAAAAAAAAAAAAAAAAAAGAGAAGAATTTTTGTGAAGTGGACTTTGCCTCTGTGAGCATTGCCTCTGTGTGACTTTGCCTCTGTGAGTTGTTATGCACTCAGACTGGAAGGAGATTTCAGTTGCTGCAGAACTCTGAGGACTGGAAAAATTAACCGAGGGGCAGTTGGGGAATAAATGAGAAAATCAAGCTTCAGCAAGTCACTCTGCCTTCCTGAGCCTCCGTGTCCTCACACCACTGTGACCAGGCCAAACACATTCATCTTCAAGGATGTAGCCAGCTCTACAAAACAGCAGAAGATCCTAAGTGCTTCGCTCCCCATCGTCTTACACATTTACCGAGTTGTGCTTCAGGCATTCTTCCTGCTTCACAGCAAGTACCAGGAGGAGGTACTAGAGATGAGATGAGAACACGAGACTGATGGGGCTACCTCACTTGCCCCGAGATCACGCGATTTACAGGTTTCACAAGAATTTTAGTTCTTCCCTTGACACTGGCTTCTGGTGATTCCCCACCCACTTTGGTAAACCCCACCTTCTGAGTGTGGGCTGGAGCCAGCAACTCACTTCTAACAAATAGAATGTGGCAAAGTGGTGGGGCGGCACTTCCAAGGTCAGGTGACATGAAGGCTGTGCGTCTCTCGCTCTCTTTCTATCAGTCAGGGTTCATGGAGAAACAGGACTAATATGGGGTGTGTATGAGAGAGAGAAAGAGACACAGAGACACAGAGAGAGACAGAGAGACACAAAGTAACAAAAAGAGGGACAAAGAGACACAGAGAGAGACACAGAGAAAGTAACAGGGAGGCAGAGGGATGGAAACAGGCAGAGAGACAGAAAGAGACACAGAGACAGACAAAGAGATACAGAAAGACACGGAGAGACAGAGACAGGGAGACAGGCACAGAGACAGAGAGACAGAGAGATGCACACACAGAGACAGAGACAGAAGCAGAGAGACGCATAGTGACATGGAGAAGGTAACAGAGAGACAGACAGACAGACAGAAACAGAGAGAGAGAGACTGATTTATTTTAAGGAATTGGCTCAGGTGATTGTATTCGTCTGGCGACTCCAAAATCTGACGGCGTCGCCAGCAAGCTGGAGCCCCCTGCAGGACTTGTGGTCACAGCGTGAACACAGTTTGCTGGCAGGGCCCCCTCTTTCTCAGGGGAGGGAGGTCTTTGCTCCATGCAGGCGTTCCACTGATTGGACAAGGCCCACCCGCACTGTGGCGTGTCGTCTGCTTTACTGAAAGTCACCATGGTTAAACGTTAATCTCATTCAAAAAACACCTCCACAGAAACGTCCAGCATAATGCTTTGACCCAATGTCTGGGCATCAGGGCCCAACCAAGTTGACACATCAAATTAACCATCACTCTCTTTTGTTTGAAGAGAAGCAGGACTATAGGGTTGTGAGTTGCAGTGGAGGGGCCCATGTGATAGGAAACAGATGGAGCATCGGGCTAACAGCCATTGAGGAACCGAAGCCCTCCAACCAACAGCCATGTGAGTGGGCCTGGAAGCTTACTCGCCATGACCCCACCCCAGCCGTGCCTTGAGATTACTGCAGCCTGTGGGGTTCACAGAGGCAGAGGACCCTGCTACACTGCACCCAGATTCCTGACCCACAGAAACCATGAGATGCTAAATGTTTGTTGTTTTCAGCTGTTAAGGTTTGGGGTCATTTGGAGATCAGCAATAGACAGCCAACATGTATGCCTTGCAGTTTAAGCTGGCCCTGGGATTTCCCCCCCACCCCCGAATGGTTTATCTTAAATATAGGGATGTGTGCTGAGTGCCTCGTGTAGAGAACTGGTTTGTGAGCCATCCAGCATTGTCATGGGATGATGCATCAGTGATTGTATTGTCCGTTTCACACTGCTGATAAAGACATTCCTGAGACTGGGCAATTTACAAAAGAGGTTTGTTGGACTTACAGTTCCTTGTGGATGAGAGGCCTCACAATCATGGTGAAGGTGAACAACACCTTCTGACATGGTGGCACACAAGAGAAGAGGATCAATGCCAAGTGAACGGGGTTTCCCCTTACAAAACCATCAGACCTCCTGAGACTGATACACTACCACAAGACCAGCGTGGGGGAAACCACCCCCATGATTCATTTATCTCCCAGGTGGCCCCTGCCACAACCTGTGGGAATTCAAGATGAGATTTGGGTGGGGAAACAGACAAACCATGTCCGTGATCATTTTTACCTCTCTTCCACCCTTCTCTTATTTCTACCTTGATCAGTTTCCATCCAGTTTCCAGACTGGGAAACTGAGTTTTGAAATGACCATTCCAGCATTGTGGAACAACACGCCTCCCGGTGCTGGAGTTTGCACTTGGAACTCCTCCATCCTGTGATCAGCAGTCCTCACGTCAAAAGCACGACCTTCCTTCAGCAAGGAGGACATGATCACATTCCACGTTGAAGCGGAGACTTATTGCATCTGGGGACGGAATTCGCTCTGCTGAGCCCAGCAGCGGGGCCCTCTCAGTAGGCCGTCCATCCATGTTAATAAATGTCTCACCTACCAGACAGCTTCAATAAGGTGAACCACGCAGGAGGGGTCATGCTTGTCAGTTTAGTTTTACGGAGACATGGAGGGCCTGTCTGATGAGGCTCTGGGATTCAGCTGTTGTCCTGGAGGGAAGACAGACTGACAGCTTCTTCCCCAAGACCTGGCCCCCTCCCTCCCCAGATGCACTCTTGTTCCATTTCCATTTGTGAAGTCCAGGAACTGCTGGGGTCACAGCGCCCTGCGTGTGTATGTGTTGTATGTGCACGCATCACACTCGGGTGTACCATTATGTGTAATAACTGTGAGCTTTGTTCTATGTTTAAAAATGCTTCCATAGCGGCTATCTCAAGAGGTAAGCCGTGTCTCAGTAGGTAAGCCGTGCGGGCATTGTTTTTCCCGGCTCTGCTGGTGGGTGTAACTGAGGCTCGGAAGGTACCTGGTTCCCTCAAGGTTGCCCCGGAAAGGAGGAGAGCTTCTCCTCAGTCATTAGGATGCTCGGTGGCTGCTCCTCCGAGATGCTGTGTCCTCTTATTGAACGTCTTATATTTTTGCATCGTCTGCAAAGAAAATCACAGGACTCAGGAGTTCCCTAGGGATTCTCAGAGTGTCAGACTTTCCCCAAAGGAGGTAAATGGCAAAACACCCCAAGCTTGGGTATCGCCCCCATTCCACGGGAAGGAAAAGGCAGGCAAAGCAGAGCAGGCCAAGGTCAAATCTGACAACATAAGGAAATCCAGGAAGCATCTAGGTCAGGCCCTTCACTTGACAAATGAACAATGTGAGCCTATATGTGGGAGAGGGTGCCCAGAGTCAGAAGCCAGGGCGAGATGGAGATGTGGGTCTGGCCCCCGTGTTCCTGCTCGTGAACCGAAGAGGTGCTGGTGGTCTGAAGGAGCCGCAGCTGTGTGCCTGTGCGGGTGCAGAATCTCCTTCTGCCTCCTATTCCCCCCTCCCCAGGAGCAGCTTCCCCCTTCAACTCAGCTGAGCCAGCAGGGTGAGCTCCTCCCAAGAGCTGCTGTGGCAGTCTCCCCTTCCCACACCTGTGCCCCCTGTCAGTCTCTGCCCCAGATTATCAGAGGCTGCACCTGCCCCACTGGGTCTCTTCTTCTCCAGGGCCCCTCCTTCTCTTTTCGACTCTGTCAGGACGTGAGTAATGGGCCCTCTCCTTCAAAGAGGAAACAAGATTGATGACAGAAAAAAAAAGGCCAGTGAAGATCTCCTGCTCCTCCCTGCTGCAGCAGAAAACATGCTTGTTCTGTGTGGATTTATGAAGTGGTCACATCTCCCCTCTCAGATAGAGCTTGGCAGAGACGCGCCCACCCAGGGTCACGTTTCCTCTTCAGCCAAGCCCAGAGGGAAAGATTCTCCAAGGTGGGTGTGCAAATAGGACCACCAGTGGGGAGCAGAGGCCACTTTTCTAGACCAAGAGGAATCTAGACAGTCACTCACACATTCCCTGGCCGTCTGGGGCTGCCAGAATTCTGAGAGTGCTTCATTGGGCTTAAGGTGAGGGATGCATTTTTTTGGTCATTACTGATCAAATCTTGCTCCAAGAAGACAGGATATTTCTCTTTTTTTCTTCTCTCTCTCTCTCTCTCTCTCCCCCACCCCTTTTCCTCCCTCCCTCCCTCCCTTCCTTCGTCTCTTTCTTCCTCCTTGCCTTCCCTCCCCAGGCTAGAATTCAGTGACACGCTTGGCTAACTTTAAAACAAAAATTTTTCTATGTGTGGAGATGGGGTCTCCCACTGTTGCCCCAACTGGTCTGGAACTCCTGGGCTCAAGTGATCCTCCCACCTTGGCCTCCCAAAGTGCTGAGATGACAGGCGTGAGCCATCACATCTGGCCAAAATGGGATCTTTCTGCCCAAGGAGGACCTGTGTTGTCTCTTGACTTTTTCCCTGTGTGATTACCTCTACCTGAAGATAGTGTTGATAGATAAGATATAGGATGCTCAGGTACATTCAGATTTCAAATAAATGACCAATTTTTTTTTTTTTGTAAAAGTATATTCCAAATACTATGTAGGACATGCTCATACACAAAAAATTATTCCTTTTTGCTAAATTGCGCAGCCTGACCTGAAGAATCATTTTGCTTGTATGTGTTAGTTCTTTGTTCAAATGATGAGCTTAAAAGCACTTTGGAGGAATAAATTCCTGCAGGTCTGGAAGGAGAGGGCCTCTCTTTTGTATTTCCTTCCTTGCTATGTGCCTTGGCCTGGCTTGCCCTTGGCCTATGCCCGACTCTTGGCCACTGAATTGGGGAGCAAAGGCAAGAGATTTGTAGAACATTGGTTCTCAGCTGGGGACAGTTTTGCCCTTGGGGGACATGTGGCAATGTCTAGAGACATTTTTGGTTGTCATTACTGGGGGTGGAGGATGCTACTGGCATCTAGCAAGGATGAAGCTAGAGATGCTGCTAAATACCCTACATTATACACACACACACACACACACACAGACACACACACACACACAGACACACACAGACACACACACAGACACACATACACACACACAGACACACACACAGATACACACACACAGACACGCACAGACACACACAGAGACACACACACACAGAGACACACACACACACTCCAGCCTCAAATATAAATTAAATAATGCTGCAGGTAGGAATCCCTGGAGTAAAGGGAGAAAACACATGTTTAAAATAAAGGGCCTGAGGCTCAACTACACACCCACTGCTGGAAAGTTCTCCCAAGTCACCAGGAATTGGGCAGACAGCCTGGGAGCTGCAGTCTCGCCCCCTCCTCCACTCAGAGCCCCGAGGCTGTGTAAGATCTTCCCTCCGATTTCCCCCTGAAGGCTGCCCCTGAGGTTAATTTTAACCATCTTTCATGCAGACAGCAATGTTGGGGGATGGGCGGTGGTGCTCAGGCCGTCTTTTCCATCTTCCTGCCCTTCCCTGCCACCAGCCTTCCCCGACAAGGCTCTGTGGTGATGGCGGCAACAGCTTCCCAAGGCACCCAGATGTATGCCTTCTGCCCTGGTGGAGGCTGAAGGAGAGATGTCTCTTTACATGCTGCCCAGTGGGAAACTGGAAAGCACCCAAGAGACAACAGCTATCGAGACCCGCCTCTTCCCCCATGTCCTTCCTTCCACTGGCAGCCAAGGTCTCCAGGAAGAGGACTGGCAGAATCAGAAAGTGACCCCAACAAAGGATAAATAAATGCCCCTATTCAGGAAACAGCATCTCCATAACCTGGAGTTCAGGGAGCTTTGCAGGCTCTGCTCTCCTTCATGCCCCTTGGTCCTTGGGTTTGCTCCTACATACCCCTCAGCAGAGAGGACGGCAAGCCGAGCCCCCACACTCAGCAGCGTGCAGAGGGTGGAGACAGTGAAAATGCCCCCAACAGCTTCTCCAAGAGCCCTCCCTCTGGTGTGGGTGGCAAAATCTAGTCCTTGCTTTGGACAGAAAAGCAAACCAAACCATCAACACCAGGCAAAGGCAAAAATAAGAAAAAAGTGGGAGGATTTTCCTTCTTCAGTGAAATCCCAGGACAAGCCACTTTGAACTTGTGTTTTGGACTCAAAGCGGTGAAAAACGTTCTAGTCTTCCAACTTAGATTTTGTTTCCCACAGTTATCTATCACTGGAGAAGCAAAAGAGTTTATTTTATTTCTGTGATTTTCCCTCCACCGACTGACATGTGCCAGTGGCCACCCGTTGGGTTGCAGTAGAGAAACTCCTCTTAGCAGGCCTGGCTCGCCTCCTCCCTCCCCTGTTCGTTTTCTGTCTGCCCCCCTCACTTTGGCTTTCCCCACTCCCCGCCCCACCCTTTCCAAAAGATTTATAGAGCCAAGTGGCTTGAGAACAAATGAGCAGACTTCAGGCTGATGTATTCTGCATACTAATGACAAGATACTGCTTCTGTACCTAGGGGCAAAGCCAGGTCAGGCCAGTTTAACCATAAACTTTATTTATGGGCTTATAACTCTGCAGCTGCATTAGCTCCACCCAATTTTGGAACTGAGATCTGCCTCTCTCTATAGATTCATACATATTTTTAAAACAAATTTGGTGGAGACTGGGGAAGAGAGGTTAGCTCTTTCTTTACGATCTCCTGAGTGATTCCAGTAAGACGTTTAAGCCAGAGGGAAAAAGGAGGTCAGAGAAGGAAATAATAATAGTAATGGTGGTAGAAGCAGTTGAATTCATAGAGTAGTAGTTATTCTTCCTTCCAGGGAAAAATAAAATAATAATAATAATGCTTCCCCCTAGGGCAGGCATTTATTCTATCTAGTACTTCTGAGTTTTCTACAAGTTAGTTTTTCAAACCACCAGTCTCGAATCTCGAATCGCAAAATGAATTGCCTGCTTCAAAATGGCTCAAGACCCTTCCTTCTTGCCAAGGATCTTCTACATTTGAGCCTCTTTAATTTTTCAGTGAACTGGTCCCTCTCCAGTCCAAATGGTGTGATGCTGAGAGCTCAGCACCTGCTCACCTTGCCTCCTTCAACCCTCATGGTGCCCCTCCTGCATTCTGGTTGTATGTTATGACCCTGTTTGTGTTAAGTCAGTGCTGCGCAAGAAAGAGTCCATCCAGGATCATAATAAGTTCACTGTCATGAAAGTGGATTGACCTTGCTTGGCCTCTATGTCATGGACTTAGCTCAAGGACAGAGATGTTGTAGATAGTTTCAGTCATTCAATAACGATGTATTGGTCACCTGCTATGTGCCAAGCACTGTGCTTGGTGTCAGGTACACCAGAGTGAACAAGACACAATAATCCCCTGTTTGTAATGAGTTTTGAGGATGTAGGCAAGTCCATTTCCACCACTGCGAATGCATTTGAGAGCATGCCCTGGAATGCCTGTGGCACCTGGCTCCTTGTTAGTAAACTCTGCCAGATCTTTTTTTTTTTTTTTTTTGAGATGGAGTTTCACTCTTGTTACCCAGGCTGGAGTGCAATGGCGCGGTCTCAGCTCACCGCAACCTCTGCCTCCTGGGTTCAGGCAATTCTCCTGCCTCAGCCTCCCGAGTAGCTGGGACTACAGGTGCGCGCCACCATGCCCAGCTAATTTTTTGTATTTTTAGTAGAGACAGCGTTTCACCATGTTAACCAGGATGGTCTCAATCTCTTAACCTCGTGATCCACCCACCTCGGCCTCCCAAAGTGCTGGGATTACAGGCATGAGCCACCACGCCTGGTCCCTGCCAGATCTTTTGCAAGGTGAACAGCATTGGATGGGTGATTGGAGATCAGCCTTAGTATCATCAGGACTTGGGTCATAATCTCTGCCCACCCATGAAATGGTTAATCCATTTAACCTTTCTGTGCTTCAGCCTGCCCTTCAGAAAAGATCTAAGACATTAGTAGGTGAAGAGAGGGAAGAGTTTCTGAACACCTATGACCTTCAACAAAAGCTTGGAAAAAAAAAGTTGACCATTATTGATTGCTGCTTTTCTCTGGTACTGAGAATTCACATGTGGGCTCTGCCACTGCTGAGGTTAGAAATTGAATGAGGACATTCTTTGAAACTTGCTCATAGCAAAATGTTCCCCTCTGGGGAAGGACTCCAGCCAAGTGATCATGAGATGCCAGAGTCATCTTTGACTCTTAGGAGCCCACTCTTTCTGTCCTACATGGATAGACAGATTAGGGCACAAGAATCTTGGGGACATGATAATAGCAAGGGAACCATAGGCTGGTGGACAGGCCTTGTCTTGCCAGCTTGTGTGACCTTGGACAAATCACCTTACCTCTCTGAGCCTTGACATATAAATCTTTAAAATGGGTATAATAATAATTCCTGGCCGGGCACGGTGGCTCAAGCCTATAATCCCAGCACTTTGGGAGGCCGAGGTGGGTGGGTCACGAGGTCAAGAGATCGAGACCATCCCGGTCAACATAGTGAAATCCCATCTCTACTAAAAATACAAAAAATTAGCTGGGCATGGTGGCGCGTGCCTGTAATCCCAGCTACTCAGGAGGCTGAGGCAGGAGAATTGCCTGAACCCAGGAGGCGGAGGTTGCGGTGAGCCGAGATCGCGCCATTGCACTCCAGCCTGGGTAACAAGAGCGAAACTCTGTCTCAAAATAATAATAATAATAATAATAATAATAATAATAATAATAATTCCTGTCCTAGGTAGCTTGCATGGCTAATGTATTTGTGAAGTCTATATAAACCTACTATAAAAGTGCTACAAATAATTAGTAAAGTGTTCCCAAAATGTTAGTGTTTTTAAATGGCTACTTGAACAGTGGAACTCAGATGCTGATGAGGATTTTTAGTAGAGATAGGGTTTTACCATGTTGGCCAGGATGGTCTTGATCTCTTGACCTCATGATCCACCCACCTTGGTCTTCCAAAGTGCTGGGATTACAGGCATGAGCCACCATGCCCAGCAATACCAGCTTTTTTTTTTCCTCCCTCAACTGGTTTGAAACACATGTCCACTAAAAAGTCTGCATGTGAATTGAGTGTGGTGGCTCACACCTGTAATTCCATCACTTTGGGAAGCCAAGGCAGGCAGATCACTACTTGAGGTCAGAAGTTCAAGACCAGCCTGACCAACATGGTAAAACCATATCTCTATTAAAAAAAAAAAATTAGCCTGGCATGGTGGCACACACCTGTAATCCCAGATACTCGAGAGGCTGAGGCATGAGAATCACTTGAACATGGGAGGTGGATATTTCAGTGAGCCAGGATGGTGCCACTGCATGCCAGCCTAGGTGACAGAGTGAAAATCTGTCTCAGAAAAAAAAACTCTGCATGTGTTTAGCAGTTTTATTCATAACTGTCAAAAGCTGTAAGCAACCAAGACATCCTTCAGTAGGTGCATAAATAAGCAAATGGTGGTACATTTATATAATAGAATATTATTCTGCAATAAAAGAAACGAGGCATCAAGTCATTGAAGGCCATGGATAGATCTTAAATGTATATTGCTATGTAAGAGAAGTAAGTCTGAGAAGGCTACATGGGGTGAGATCCAATTATATGACACACTGAAAAGGCAAAACACAGGTCTTGTTGCTCTGTCAGTTGAAAGAACGTAGAGTTGGTAAAGTGATTGGTGGCTGTCAGGTTCAGAGAAGAGAGAAGGATGAATAGGTGAAAGACAGGGATTTCTTTACAGCAGTGAAATGATTCTGCATAATATTGTAATGTGAGTGTAAGATACTAGGCGTTCATTAGAACTCGTAGAACTTTATAGCAGAAAAGTGTACCTTAACGTATACAATGTTTCAAAAAATAATTTGAGTTTGAGGGATCCCAGGATGAAATGCAGATGTGACGAAAGGATTTAGAAGTCTTACAAATGTCTGAAAGAACACCAGTGAATGAGGTCAGGGAATAAGGTACTGACCTAAGTAACTGTGAAAATGAGTGAAGTCTGTAAGACTGAAAGAAACAGGAGCTGTAGGCCGGGCATGGTGGCTCATGCCTGTAATGCCAGCACTTTGGGAGGCTGAGGCGAGTGGATCACTTGAGGTTTGGAGTTCGAGACCAGCGTGGCCAACATGGTGAATGCCCTTCTCTACTAAAAATACAAAAATTAGCCAGATGTGGTGGTGCAAACCTGTAATCCCAGCTACTTGGGAGGCTGAGGCAGGAGAACAGTTTGGACCCAGGAGGAGGAGGTTGCAGTGAGTTGAGATTGCACCACTGCACTCTAGCCTGGGAAACAGAGTGAGACTCCATCAAAAAATAAAACAAAAATAAGAGAGACAAAAGAGCTGTATACAAACACTGCATTGGCATTTCTACCCACCCCCCAACTTTTTTGTGAGGAGGGTATGGGTTAGCAATTCCAAAATCATTATTCATAAAGGCTGGAATTGGACAATTAAGTAAGTGCATAGAAGATTGTGGGAGCCAGGTCTTTCACCGCTGGAATGGGAGATCACACATAAGCAAGGGGAAGAGACGGGAATGATCTGTGTACTAATGGATTCCAGTTGGAGATATAAGTACAAACCCAGATTTGGCTTAACATAGAGAAACAGATGATTACATGTAGAAATATTCATTGATACGTGTGTATATACAGGTTAACACACACATATGTCTCCTTGCTCTTTCGGTTGATAGAATCTGGAAGCAATAACACGCCAGTAACAATGAGCACACCTAATGCCTGGTCTTAATTCCTAAAACCATTTGCCTATAGAAACAACCAGGGCTCCTTGTAGATACAGCTGACTCTACTGGTGCAGGAAATACACAAGATGAGCCAAGAGCATCTTGTAGCAGGAGAAAGTAAGAAAATGCTCAAAGAGCAAAATCGAAACAAAATGAAAGTTAAAAAAGGAAAATGATAAAACTCCCACATGCCTGAGGCAGTGGCTCACTCCTGTAATCCCAGAACTTTGCGAGGCCGAGATGGGTAGACTGCTTGAGCTCAGGAGTTTCAGACCAACCTGGGCAACATGGCAAAACCCTGTCTCTATAAAAAATACAAAAATTATTTTGATGTGATGGGGTGTGCTTGGAGTACCAGCTCCTAAGGAGGCTGAGGCGGGAGGATCACCTGAGCCCAGGAAGTCAAGACTTCAGTGCGCCAAGATGACACCACTGCACTCCAGCCTGGGTGACAAAGTGAGACACTGTATCAAATAACAAAACAAACAAATGAACCCCAAAAAACCCTACAGTGATGTAGATATGTTAAAGGAATATGGGAACCTGCTGAGAAAGCTCCCAATGGTCAAAGCTGGTTGAGCAAGAAAATAAAGTAATATTCCAAATAACCCAAAATATAAAGTAAATGTCCATGGTTCATAGTGATAAAGATAAATGACTGGATAAACAAATGGGAGAGACCAGACTCCTCTGTGCAGAAGGATTCCAAATAATTTATGTAGCTACCCCACCCTGAGAAGGTAGAGCATAATTCCCCACCCTTAAGTGTGGGCTGCACATAGTGACTTTCTTCCAAAAAGTAGAATATGGAAAGGGAGAAAAAGAGAGTGCGAGAAACCCGGCAAACGTTACCTGAGCCCCTTGATCCAGGTTAATGTTGATATCAATAAATCTCAATGATAGCATGGACCTTTTTTTTTTTTTTGAGTTAGAGTCTTACTCTATCACTCAGGCTGGAGTGCAGTGGTGCAATCTCAGCTCACTGCAACCTCTGCCTCCTGGGCTCAAGTGATTCTCCTGCCTCAGCCTCCTGAGTAGCTGGAATTACAGGCATGTGCTACCACACTAGGATAATTTTTGTATTTTTAGTAGAGGCGGGGTTTCCCCAGGCTGATCTCGAACTCCTGAACTCAGGTGATCCACCTGCCTGGGCCTCCCAAAGTGCTGGGATTACAGGCGTGAACCACTGTGCCCGGCCGATACCATGGACTCGTGATGTGATGTGAGGAGAGTGGCACTTTCCATCTGTGGTCTTCCTCCCCAAAGCTCATTATCCCAGTGTAATCAAGAAAACAAACATAACCGGACAAATTCCTAACTGAAGAACATTCAACAAAATGCACCACCAACTGTCGGAGTCATCAAAAACAAAGTCACTCTGAGAAGTTATCAAGACCAAGAAGAGGCAAAGGACTCACAATGACTAAATGTAGCGTGGTGTCCAGGATGAGGTCCTGGAATAGAAAAAAAACATTAGGGCATAACTGAGGAGATCCGAATAAAGCATGAACTTTAGTTAACAGTAATTGATCAATATTTGTTCATTCATCTTGACAAATGTGCCACCATAATGCAAGATGTTAACAACAAAGAATAAAAGAACGTGGGGTGTACAGAAAAAATCTGTGCTATATTCAAAAAGTTTTGAAAACCTGAAACTGTTCTAAAATTAAAATTTTAATTAAAGAAATATAGGCAATAGGCTGATTTTGGCTCTGGGCTACAGTTTGCTGACTTTACCCTGGATCAGTGTTTTCAAACCTGGCTGCTCATTTTACAAGCTTTATATTTAAAATAGGTAATTTATGTGTTTGACAATAAAGACATTATGAAAAAGGGTTTTTTTTTCTTTTCTTTTTTTTTTTTTTTTTTTTTTTTTGAGACAGGGTCTTGCTCTGTCACCCAGGCTGGAGTGTAGAAGCATGATCACAGCTCACTGCAGCCTCCACCTTCTTGGGTTGAGTTGATCCTCCTATCTTAGCCTCCCGAGTAGCTCGGAACTACAGACACATGCCACCATGCCTGACTAATTTTTTTTTCTTTCTTTTTGTAGAGACAGGGTTTTCCCATGCTGTCCAGGCTGGTCTCAAACTCCTGAGCTCAAGCAGTCTGCCTGCCTCAGCCTCACTAAGAGCGGGGATTATAGGTTTGAGCCACCGGGGCCAGTGTCACTCCTTGTTCCCTATCGTCACTACCTGTATTATTTTTGTTTGTGTTCATCCAGTGTTTGTTTGTTCAGCTACAAACAGTAATGAAGTATATTTTTTTATTTTCTCCCTTTCTTCCTACATGAACAATAGTACCCTATAAATACTATTCTGCTTCTTGCTGTTTTCTGGTATATATTTGGGAGATTTTTCAATATTAGCACAGAGAAATATTTCTCATTCTTTTTAACTGATGCATAGTATTCTAAGGTAAGAGTTTATTTAGCCAGGCTCCTGTGAGGGTTGCCTCAAGTCTTTGCTACTACAAATTATTCTATAATGGACAATCTTACACGTCTGGAATCAAAACCTTGAGGAGGTCTGACTTTGATGCCTGCATTCCCTTTCAAGTGAATTAAAACATAAATTCTTAGGGTGGGTTCTAGGCATCCTTATTTTATGTATTTATTTATTTTCAGATGAAGCGTCATTCATCTAAACATAAATACCTAAAATGAGGTTGATTATTTTATGTATTTAAATAAGACTAGAGTGTAGTAGTGCAGTCTTGGCTCACTGCAACCTCCATCTCCTGGATTCAGGGGATTCTCTGGCCTCAGCCTCCCGAGTAGCTGGGATTACAGGCACCTGCCACCACACCTGGCTAATTTTTGTATTTTTAGTAGATATGTGGTTTCACCTTGTTGGCCAGGCTAATCTGAAACTCTTGACCTCACGGGATCCGCCCATATAGGCCTCCCAAAGTGCTGGCATTACAGGAGAGAGCACTGCACCGAGCTGGCACCCCTCATTTTAAAAAAGTCTTCTGGTGAATCCTAACACGAATCCCAGACTGAGCAGCACTGCCACAGAACAAGTGCATTCTGGAAAGTTAGAGGTTTTCAAGGCAGGCGACACACCAGAATCACTGCAGCCCTAGATAAAAATCTGTGAAAATCTCCATGTACAAGGCTCACCTCAGAAAAACCAGATCATAATCAGTGGGAGGAGAACCCAGTGTATTCTTTTTTTTTTTTTTTTTTTTTTTGGAGACGGAGTTTCACTCTTGTTACCCAGGCTGGAGTGCAATGGCGCGATCTCGGCTTACCGCAACCTCCGCCTCCTGGGTTCAGGCAATTCTCCTGCCTCAGCCTCCTGAGTAGCTGGGATTACAGGCACGCACCACCATGCCCAGCTGATTTTTGTATTTTTAGTAGAGACGAGGTTTCACCATGTTGACCAGGATGGTCTCGATCTCTTGACCTCGTGATCCACCCACCTCGGCCTCCCAAAGTGCTGGGATTACAGGCTTGAGCCACCGCGCCTGGCCCAGTGTATTCTTTTTTAAAGCTGCCTGTGTGTTTCTAATGCACAGTTAGGGTTAAGAACCACCCATCTAGAGGAAAAGCGTACCTTGTTAGAGGGAGCCCTGGAGAACTGCCTTTTCTTCCCCCAGATCTTCCAGTCCACTCTGTCTCTCTGTCCCCTCCCTGCACCTGCCTTGGAAAGTCGCTAGGAAGTCGACTTAGGATAGGATGAACAGCAAATCAGGGTGAGTGCCCACACTGCAAGAATAGGGTGGCGGGCTTGTGCCAGCCCACGGGCAGCATGAACATGAAGGGAACGGTCTCCATTGGAGGGTGCGCATCACTGCCCATCCATGAGCTCCAGATTAATATTTTGCCAGCCCTTGATGGACTTCTGCGTCCTTCCGGCAGCCTCTCTTTGCCGTCGTCAGAGCTGTGGTGAGCTCTGAGGATATGGGTGTACAAACCGAAACTTCTCTTTCCTCATCTTTACAATTTCAGTGAGTTGGCTTGAAATGTAAGCTATGACATACTTTGGGCATTGCTTCCTCATTGTGTCATGGGAAAGGACAAGGGGAAATGAAGGTTTAAACAAAGAACGGAATATCCCTTAGTAATTGACATGCCTTGAGTGTTTACTCATGGTACTCTTGCCCCAGATGTATAACGTGTTATTTATTTTACAGTGGGAAACTGAGGCACAGAGAGGTTAAGAAATTTATCCAGCCGGGCGCGGTGGCTCAAGCCTGTAATCCCAGCACTTTGGGAGGCCGAGGCAGGTGGATCACGAGGTCGAGAGATCGAGACCATCCTGGTCAACATGGTGAAACCTCGTCTCTACTAAAAATACAAAAAATTAGCTGGGCATGGTGGTATGGCGTGTGCCTGTAATCCCAGCTACTCAGGAGGCTGAGGCAGGAGAATTGCTTGAACCCAGGAGGTGGAGGTTGCGGTGAGCCGAGATTGCGCCATTGCACTCCAGCCTGGGTAACAAGAGTGAAACTGTCTCAAAAAAAAAAAAAAAAAAAAAAAAAAAAAAAGAAAAGAAATTTATCCAAAGTAACACAGCTGGGTAGTGTCCAAGGAAGTGGATCTCAAAACCAGGTCTACCCAGCTCCACAGCCCAGGCTCTGTGCTTTTCTGCCTGCTTCAATGGAGACTGAGAGTTTTCTCCTGATTTCCGTATATCCTTGAGGACTGCCATCTTCAATGGAATCCAAAATATTGATGGCCTCCACCTTGGGGAAGCATAAAAGGGATCTATATATATTATCTGCTGCTATTCCAAGACTAACTTTCTGCACGAGGCAAAAACAATTACTTGGCACCTCCAGTGAAGCCATAGCGCTTTGTCATCGTATTGTACTCAAGCGTTCTTCAAAAACCTCCTCCTGGAACTCCACAAATAACACCTGCTCTAACAACGATTACGGTAGCCACTGTGGTTTCCAGGCGTACAGAAGTCTTACCCTCGTTGCCTCATTTAACCTTCATTCCACCTTATTAGATAAGCAAACTGGGGCTCCAAGAACTTAAGTAACTTGCCCAAGGTCACAGCACTAGGAAGTAGTACTGCCACATTCAGATTCAAATCCCATTTGACAGCAGATCTAGTGCCCAAGCACTGCCCTGCCCATTCCTGTGCATTTTCTAGGGAAACTTTCTTTTTTCACCCCCTGGTGAGTCTTTCCACTTTCCTCTCACTGTCCCGAAAGACATTTAAAACTTTTCAGTCTCTTTCTTTTTCTTCCCCCAACCCAAGCTGGGGAGAATTAGGCCACAGTGGATGGATTGCTACGTGGTTAACCCATGTCTTCCCTAAACATGGCCAGACAAATTCCAGACATTAGAATCAGGGGCAAGGAGCTGGAGTGAGAACCCAAGGGTTAATATTGCTATAGTGGGAAAGTTATCTGCTTTGTTGTAAAACACAGCTTCCCAGCACTACAGAAGGGGCTATTAGCATGCAAATGTACTTTGCCTCATGCTTTTTAATGTTTTACTTCTCTTAATTGCTGAAACCCCGGTTGTAATTTCTGAGCACTGCTGCCTTCAGGGAAACAGTTTCCTCTAAAGGGAGTTATCATTGCACCTGGAAAGATTTGAATTCTAATTTTATTAACCAGTTGGGTGAGGCATTTTCGCTACTTCTCAAAGGTAAAAAAAAAATAGTTGGTTGAAGTTAGAAACCTTCTCATTGTACTTAGTTGCCTCTGAATTATTTGGTTGGGAACCTGATGTTCTCCATAAAAGATCAAGAATCACATATGAGATTTGATAAAGAAAACAGGGAGTTTGTTAAAGACTAGCTATCAGACTCTTAGTTATAAATTTGCAGTGAAAACTATTTCTAATATTCTCATTCCAGAGACAATCTAAATGAGTAAATTACTTCTAAGGTAACTTACAAACCTGAAACTCTACTTTCTATGGAGTAGAAATGACTAGAGAAGGGAACCCTGCTATAGTAAGACACGTGTTGCTGTCCGCACCAGGCAAGGCCTTCTCATCCAGTTTAAGGAAACGATTTCCCAGCTTATCTCCATCGACACATACATCACAATGGATTTTTTTTTTTTTTTCTTTTCAGCAGTGGATGCAGAGATTCTGAAACTGGGCAGGGGTTCCAGAAAAGTGAGTCATTTTTCTAGACCTTCTATAGATGCCATTGTTGATGAAGCCATTTTCAGGAAGTAATTTATTACGGAGCTCCTGAAGGCCATCAGCCCTACCTGGCACTGGCTTTCTGGTTGATAAGCAGCATTGTGGAGCCTGAAACATCATCAGAGGCAGCTGCTCCCCCTCCCTGTGGATTTAGGACCGCTGGGTGCAGAGGTCTGTACCAGAGAGCCAGCTAGAGTAGCCGGCAGTGACATAACTATGAAGGGACAGGATGCAGTTGTAACCTTGACCCCACCAGATGCAAAAATGTCAATGGAAAAACAAACTCTGTGTCTGCTGAATTTGTTCTGTCAGTGCTTGCATTTTCTTTTCTTTCTTTCTTTTTTTTTTTTTTTTTAGACGGAATCTCAATCTCACTCTGTTGCCCAGGCTGGAGTATAGTGGCACGATCTCGGCTCACTACAATCTCCACCTCCCGGGTTCAAGTGATTCTCCTGCCCCAGCCTCCCGAGTAGCTGGGACTATAGGCACCTGCTACCACGCTCAGCTGATTTTTGTATTTTTAGTAGAGACAGGGTTTCACCATGTTGGCCAGGCTGGTCTCGATCCGTTGACCTTGTGATCCATCCACCTCAGCCTCCCAAAGTGCCGGAATTACAGGTGTGAGCCACTGTGCCTGGCCAAATCATTAGTGTCTTTGACAGTTACTGATATGCCTTTTTTTTTTTTTTTTTTAATTGGCAGTTCTCCTGTTTGTTAGTTTGCTCTCCCAGTTGAATTCTGAGTTTCCGGGAATCTCTTGCACATTGAGAAATGATGGAGAACCAGTTCTCAGTATCTGATGAAGGTAAGAACCGTGTATCTACAACAGCAAAGTGTCTTGTCTTTCCACCTACACCTGTCTGCATCCTCAGGATGTCCCGTACGGTGTCTTACCTGTGGTTATGCTTTTATAACAATGTGCTAATAAAAGCATGGATTACAAAACAAAACAGAAGAGATGGGTTTCCCTATTGATTTAGGTATGCACAAGTTTTCTGAGTTGGGAGACTGTGATGTCTGAACTGCCTGGAGCCAAGGAGAGAAGCTATTTCAGCAGAGCCAGGTGTCAGGTTCTGGGCTAAGCTTTGAAGGAAACTAAAGACAGGACAAGAGGAGTTTGTTTCCCATGTAGAGGTGGCTGGAATATTGTGCGAGAGTGATGTGATGAGCTTTAAAGATTTATACCTGCTGTTGGCTCACTGTATCAGATGCTGGGTTCTTTCATTTTGACTTTTTGAGTTTCTTTTTAGTGTTAGTTGGGAGTAGGAGTGGTGAGTGAGAAGAGAAAGACTTTCTCCTGGGTTTACATTCATTGACAACTCAAAAGAATCCAACAGGTATGTTTTATCTCCATTTTGCATTAAAAAGAAATTGAGATTTAGAGTTCCAAGGATGCTCCAGGCTACTGAGCAGTGAGAGAGTCTTAGCTATGGTTCGCATCCGTTCTTCTGGATTCCAAAACCTTCCCCTCCTTCACCGCTCCTCCCCAGAACTGCCTTCCAGAAGGACCAGAATTGTCCATCTGCAGAACTGGCGGTAGGGAGGGACCGCTTGAAGGTGGCCTGAGTCGCAAGTGATGGAGCTCTGCTTCCCAGCCACCCACCAGCCCTTCCCCTCCCCGACAATTTCCACTTGTTTCCTTCAGAGGAAACATGACTTTTCCCATTGATGGAACTCCCAGGCCAACAATACGCCCATGCCATGCCCCCCTTCCCCGGACCCGGCTTTGACGCTGCCATGGCCCCCTCCCCACCTCCCACCCCACCTGCCCTGACCTTCCCTTGCTTGGGGGGGACGTTCTGCATAACAATGTCTGGTCCGTGCTGCCCGGGCTGCCCTTTCGCTATTAGCACCTAATGAAAATGTAACCGTATTTAACCCCCGACAGCCCTGGATGGCGAGAGAGCCCAAGTGGGTTTAATTCCTTTGTATGATAAGCATCCCACTCTCCAGTTGCAGAGTCCATCTCCTTTCTCCCTGGAGAGGACTCGGAGCTGTGTATGGCTAACTGGGACCTCTCAGCTGTCCGGGGCACAATGGGGAAAGTATCTTTTGTGGCATTAACGGCTTTGGGGAGGGGAGAGGGGAGGGTCCGGGCTGGTGGGGAGGGGGTGCAGTTGAAGAGGAGGAGAACAATGTGTGAGAAGCTGAGGCTCTGGGTTTCCCACACGGACCAATATGTGCCCCCACCCCCCTCTGGGAGAGACAGATCTGCAGCGACCAGCCTACAGCTGATCCCGCCTTGATTGGCTTTTTTTTTTTTTTTTTTTCATTGTGCTCTCAAGGGACGAAAATCCTTTTGTGGCGTGAAAGGAGAGGCGTTCCTGCCGTCCCCTCCCTCGAACTGATTGGCTATGTCACAAGATGGCCAAATCCACCCGGATTAATGTGCGGCCGGCCGGGCCGCGGTGTGAGGACGTCTGTGTCCGCCCCTTTGGGCGAGCGTGTCTGCTGCCCTGGGAGGAGGGGAGGGGGACACGGAGGGGCAGGCCACCACTTTCTTCATATTTATTATTCCCCCCAGCCCCCAGCCCTGCAGGGATGTTTATTCATGGGCCACATCTGCTGGCTGGCAGGCGACAGGTCTCTTGTTAGAAAGAATGCCTGGGAGTCCCCAAGGAGCCGGGAAAATGGGGCACATTCCATAGGACCCGCCTTTTCGCTTTGCTCGGAGAGTTCTCTGGGGTTTCCCAACCCACCTGTAATCCTAGCCTTCCCCACTGACCAGCTTCCAGCCCTTCCTGGGGGTGGCACCAAGCAACTCACCTGGGAATTCTGGGTTCTCTTATCTCTTGTTGCCGGTTCTAGAAGGAGAGCACCCTCTCCCTCTGCCCTTTGCACCTTTAGTGCCAGCTACCTGAGCCACTCTTTCCCTTCCTAGCTTCTTGTATAGATCAATCTCAAGGCTTTAAGACCCAGCTCAGAATTTGTCTCTGGCTCTCCTATTGGGGAGACTGCTCTTCTTTCTCTGAGGTCTTGTATTATTTTTGCACCTCGTTCATCACATTTGCCACTTTTTGCCTTAAGTAATGATGATTTGAGGGCATGCTGTGCCTCCCCTTCCAACTTCTTTTTTTTTTTTTTTAGACAGTGTTTCGCTCTTGTTGCCCAGGCTGGAGTGCAATGGGGCAATCTCCTCTTACTGCAACCTCTGCCTCCTGGGTTCAAGCAATTCTCCTGCCTCAGCCTCCCAAGTAGCTGGGATTGCAGGCATGTGCCACCACGCTCAGTTACTTTTGTATTTTTAGTAGAGATGGGGTTTCACCATGTTGGTCAGGCTGTTCTCCAACTCCTGACCTCAGATGATCCACCCGCCTTGGCCTCCCAAAGTGCTGAGATTACAGGTGTAAGCCACCGCGCCTGGCCTCCTCTCCCAACTTTTAAGGTCTCTGAAGATGATACTTGTCTCTAGTTTGTCCTTGTCCAACCACCTGCCCCCAACCAATGCTGGTCATAAATGTGTGTCCCTGGGAGGCATCACTCACCAGCTGTTGATTGAATGAAATGGGTGAATGTGTGGAGAGAAGCATGTGGCTACATCTGCAAGCCTTGGATCTCTGTTGTGGATGCTGGGATTAGTCTAGAAGGTTTGTAACTCCTGTCTCCCCTCATTTGTAAAATGGTGCAAAATTTGCCACGTGTCTGTCCTGTGTGCGGCTTTAACAGTACCATGCATTTCAAAAAAGGAAATACTGCAGAAAAGGATGGTCCCAACACAAGGAGGATAGAGAGACCTATACCCAGATTTGGTGGGACAAGACATCCCGTTGAGTCAGTCACAGGCCAGTCTGTCTATAGGGTCAACTACATGGCAGTCAGGCTAATTATGACTTTTGAATTGGCAGCTAGAAATGTCTTTGTTGTTTTCTAATATAATTGCTATTGACTTTTGAAAATAGGACAACCTGCAAGATACTTAGGAATATGGGGCCAGGCATGGTGGCTCACGCCTGTAATCCCAGCACTTTGGGAGGCCGAGGCGGGTGGATCACCTGAGGTCAGGAGTTTGAGACCAGTCTGGCCAACATGGCAAAACCCTGTCTCTACTAAAAATATGAAAATTAGCCAGGCGTGGTGGCATGTACCTGTAATCCCCGCCACTTGGGAGAATAGCTTGAACCTGGGATGCGGAGGTTGAAGTGAGCCAAGATCCCATCACTGCATTCCAGCCTGGGTGACAGAGCAAACCTCCATCTCAAAAAACAAAAACAAAAACAAAAAAACAAATGTGGTGGCTCACCCCTGTAATCCCAGCACTTTGGGAGGCTGACTTTGGGAGGCTGAGGCAGGTAGATCACAAGGTCAGGAGATCGAGACCAACCTGGCTAACATGGTGAAACCCTGACTCTATTAAAAATACAAAAATAGCTGGGCGTTGTGGCATGCACCTGTAGTCCCATCTACTCTGGATGCTAGAGCAGGCAAAGGCTAGGTGGAGGTTGCAGTGAGCTGAGATGGCGCCATTGCACTCCAGCCTGATTGACAGAGCAAGACTCTGTCTAAAAAAAAAAAAAAAAAAAGAATATGGGCAAGGAAGAAAAATAGAAAAAATGTGGAGGATGTGGAAGAAATTGTAGTGTTTTATGGACAAGCCAGGTCAAGATTTCACAGGTTCTAAGTGAAGAAGTTAACCGTAGACAAAGTTACGTTGGAGTTGTGTGATTTTATCAGTGCTAGCAAGAGTACCTATGAGACTGTGGTTTGTTCTGGTTCGGAGTGGGGGCATGTCAGGAAGTCTGTGGCAAGGGGAGGATGTGGCTTCTAAGTGGGTTGACCAACTTTAAGATGGTAAGTAGAACATCTGTCAGGTATGTGGTTGAGGGCCTGGAAGGTTCCTTCTTCCACGAGAAACCGGAGAAGTAGAATGTGATCACAGAGACACTTTTACCTGTGCTATTAAATATTACTCAACTGATTGTGCATCAGCCACTCACACTTTAGCATGAACCGATTCAATCAAATTGCCTCTCTTTTAAATCTTAGCTGATATGAGCTTCTCTAGATAATAGAAACTTGATTACTAGGGGTAGACCCAGGAGAAGATGAATGAAAGCTAAGGAAACCCTAATATCCTCCTTGCTCTCTACCTACATTTTGCGTAAGGTCATTCCTGTCTGGGAAACAGACATGGCAATGACTTCTTACTTTTCTGTCCTTCTCCCGGAGCCCTGCATCCAATAGTTTGTGCTGCAGCCCTGCTCCCTTCTAGGTTAAATAAGGAGGCCTAAGAACCCAAAGCACCATTCAAAAAGAAAGAACAAAAAAGCCACATGAGCTCTTAGTTCCAATTAAGCTTTACAAAGTATTATTTGGAATACAATCCTTTCCCAACTTGGGATCAGTGCTTAGACTGAACGTGGGGAAGTGAACTGAATTGGGGGATGGAGGAAGTGGCTAGCCCTCTGAGGGCATCTGATCCTTCTTGTCTGATTAGTGCAGAATCCACAGGGCTGTATGTAGCATGCCTCTAGCATACGTTTCAGTAGGTCAGCAGAAGTGGTCCTGCGTCAGTCTCTTGGGGTGTTAACATAAAAATACAAATCTGGTCCCCCCAGCCCAGATGTACCTTTTCAGAATCTCTGCGAGAGGGTCCTGGGAATCTGTATTCCAGGTCATCCCGGTAGACTGGTCTCATTGTGAGTGAGTAGAAGAGCTAAATACAGATCCATATGGCTCTTTCAGAGCTCAGGCAGCACCTATTGCGCCCTCCTGAGCAGCCTTAGGAGTGATTAACACTTAAAATCAAACATTAAAAACAATTTTCAATTCAATTTATTAATTCCAAGAGGGCCTACTAATTTTTCCTAAAAAGGATTAGTGTTAATGGAGAGAAAAAGTTAATATTCAAATATGAGGAACCACTTTGCAAAGCACAGGAGGTTAGAAGGTGGTTTTGGAAAAGTGATAGGAAAATGAAAATTTTGAGAAAATCTTCTTTTTAAAGTGCTTATCTATCAGTGAAAGTCCTTTGTTGACATTAAAAAGTCGAATGCGTCTTTCTAAATAGGCTTATGCAAATTTCTATGCATTTGTTATCTGCATATGTGCATAAATAATACATTTATTCTTTCTCATCCTAAGAGCTCAGACTTTAAGACATAACTTTGTCTGAGAGGGAACTTGGCATGAATTGGCATCATTCTGGACGTATAAGTCTCCGTTTATAACTGAACGTTGGAGTGGGCTTAGAACTGTTGGGAGCAAAGCTGAAGAGGGGATAGTCCAATGTTTATTAAAAAAGGACATCTCAGATAGGCTTTGGTTTATCAAAGGGAAGCATTAAAATGAATATTTTTTTCTAAAGCTAATCTGTCATTTTATACATAAAAATACATTTTTTTCTTGAATCAAGAAGAAACAACTTCAGCTCTGTTCTTGGTCTTAAGAAAATCTGCTGCACACATTTCATAAATGTCGAGTTAATTAGCACTGAGTTAGTGATGTCATAATGAATTATTTCTCATCAAAGCAGATGGGTCAAGAACAACTTCCTAGGACAAACAGTTTTCTAAAGCAAACATTTTAACAAAGCAGTTTCCTATAACATTCTTTGCCTCAAGTTTTCAAAACAGCAATATGGAGGCAAAATGTTAGAAACCTCAAGGTTGCTTTGTGAATTCTGTTTTTCTATTGATTGTTTTCATTTTATTTATTTCTTTTTTTATCATAGTTACCCTAGTTCTTCAACTCTTTTCTTTCTGAGACCGAGTCTCACTCTTTTGCCCAGGCTGGAGTGCGGTAACACAATCTTGGCTTACTGCAACCTCCGCTACCCGGGTTCAAGTCATTCTCCTGCCTCAGCCTCCCGAGTAGCTGAGACTACAGGTGCACACCACCACGCCCAGCTAATTTTTGTATTTTTAGTAGAGATGGAATTTCACTGTGTTAGCCAAGGTGGTCTTGATCTCCTGACTTCATGATCCACCTGCCTCAGCCTCCCAAAGTGCTGGGATTACAAGCGTGAGCCACTGCACCTGGCCCATTCTTTAACTTTTTATTGAAGTATGGTAATATATCTACAGAAAAGTGCACAAATCATAGGCAAGCAGTTTGGTGAATTTTATGAGCTGAATATACCTATGTAATCAGCACCTGGATCAAGAAACAGAACATTAGGAAAAGCCTCTTCCTAATCTCTTTCAGCTGCTCTTCCTCTGTCCCCACCAAGGGAAACTCCTACCTTAACTTTGAACACTATAAATTTGTTTGGCTTATTTTTGAACCTTATGTAAGTGAAATCACGTAGTATGTATGATTTTGTATCAGGTTTCTTCTGCTTTTAACATTCAGTCTGATTGTTGCATAAAGTCCCAGATTATTTATTCACAGTTTGGTAAAATATTTCATGGTGTAGAAATATCACAATTTATATATTTTTTATTTTACTGGAGGTAGACATTTGGGTAGTGTCTAGTATGGGCTATTATGACTAAAACATATATACAGTTTAAAGTCTTTTTTAAGCCATCTGACAAAGCTTGTGAGATGAATACAGTTTTGAATTGGTAAAATTCTATTGAATTTTTGACATATGACACTAAAAACCCCACACATTCCCAAATTGCAAACATGTCCTTGTGCTAGGTGTTCTGATAGGAAACAGAACTTTTCTAAAACTGACAATTTGTCTTTGACAATAAATGCATTCAGTAAAGCTTGCAGAATTTTCCAGGAAACAAAATCAACATACAACAATCAGTAGCATTTGTATATGCCAACATAGAGCAATCTGAAAAAGAAATTTAAAAGTAAACCCATTTAAGGGCCAGGCGCAGTGGCTCACACCTGTAATCCCAGAACTTTGGGAGGCCGAGGTGGGTGGATCACGAGGTCAGGAGATCGAGACCATCCTGGTCAACATGGTGAAACCCCATCTCTACTAAAAATACAAAAAATTAGCTGGGCATGGTGGCACGTGCCTATAATCCCAGCTACTCAGGAGGCTGAGGCAGGAGAATTGCCTGAACCCAGGAGGTGGAGGTTGTGGTGAGCTGAGATCGTGCCATTGCACTCCAGCCTGGGTAACGAGCAAAACTCCATCTCAAAAAAAAAAAAAAAAAAAAAAAAAAAAAAAAAAAAAAAGTAAACCCATTTAAAATAGCTAAAAATAAAATAAACCAACTAGGAATAAACTTAATGAAAGAAACAAAAGATCTCTACAAGGAAAATTATAAAACATAGATGCAAGAAATTGAAGACACAAAAAAATGGATATCCCATATTCACGGATTGGAAGAATCAATATTGTTAAAATGTCCATACTACCTTAAACAATCTACAGATTAAATGCAATTCCTATCAAATTACCAATGATGTTCTTCACTGAAATAGAAATACTAATGCTAAAACGTATGTGGAATCATGAAAGACCCAGAATAGCCAAAGCCATCCTGGTGAAAAAGAACAAAACTGGAGGAATCACATTATCTGACTTCAACTTGTACTGCAGAGTTATTGTAACCAAAACAGCATGGCACTGGCATAAAAACAGAGACATAGGCCAATGGAGCAGAATAGAGAACATAGAAATAAATTCATTCATCTACAGAGAACTCATTTTCAGCAAAGGCACCAAGAACATGAATTTGGGAAAGGATAGCCTCTTCAATAAATGATACTAGGAAAATTAGATATCCATATTCAGAGGAATGAGACTAGACCCCTATCTCTTACCGTGTTTAAAAAATAAAAATAAAAATGCATTACAGGCTTAAATCCAAGATCTCAAACTTGTATGAAACTACTGTAAGAAAACATTGAGGAAACTCTCCAGGACATTGATCTGGTTAAAGATTTATTGAATTATATCCCCAAAGCATAGACACCCAAAGCAAAAATGGAAAAATGGGATCACATCAAGTTAAGAGGCATCTTCATGGCAAAGAAAACAAACAGGTGAAGGGACAGTCCACAGAATGAGAGGAGTTATTTGCAAACTATCTGACAAAAGATTAGTAACCAGAAAATATAAGGAGCTCAAACAACTCAACAGGAAAATAGCTAATACTCTGACTAAAAAAAAATGGGCAAAAGATCTGAATAGACATTTCTCAAAATAAGACATACGGATGGCGAATGGGTTTATGAAAAGGTGCTGAACATCATTGATCATTAGAGAAATGCAAATCAAAACTACAATGAGATGTCATCTTAACCCAGCTAAAATGGCTTTTATCCAAAAGACTGGCAAAAGCAAATGCTGGTGAGGTTATGGAGAAAAGGAAATCCTTCTACATTGTTAATGGGAATGTAAATTCGTACAACCACCATGGAGAACAGTATGGCAGTTCCTCAAAGAAAACTAGAAATAAAACTGCTGGATGATCTCGCAATCCCACTGCTAGGTGTATACCCCAAAGAAAGGAAATCAGTATATCAAAGAGATATCTGCGCTCCCACACTTATTGCAGCACTGTTCGCAATAGCCGAGATTTGAAAGCAACCTAAGAGTCCATCAGTGGGCAAATGGATAAAAAATAATGTGGTACGTAAACACAATGGAGTACTATTCAGCCCTGAAAAAGAATGAGATTCTGTCATTTACAACAACATGGATGGAACTGGAGGACGTTATGCTACGTGAACTAAGCCAGGCATAGAAAGGCAAACTTCACATGTTCTCAGTCATTAGTGGGAGGTAAAAATTAAAACAATTGAACTCATGAAAATAGTAGAACTACGGTTAGCAGCAGCCAGAAGGGTAGTGGAGTGGGGTTGGCGAGTAAGGGTGCTTAAAGGGTAAAAAATTATAGTTGGATAGAAGAAATAAGATCTAGAATTTGAGAGCATATCAGTGTGGTTGCAGTCAACAATAATTCACTGTCCATTTAAAAATAATTACAAGAGTATAATTGGATTGTTTGTAACACACAGAAATGATAAATGCTTGAGGGTAGCAATACCCCATTTACCCTGATGGGATTATTATGCATTGTATGCCTGTATCAAAATATCTCACATATCCATAAATACACTACCATATACCCATAAGGGTTTTTTTTTTTAAATAAATAAAACCATGTCTGTCTGCCGCTATAAAAAGAACAAAAACAAAAACAAAAACAAAAAAAAAAAGAAAGAAAGAAATTGTCCCTGACCTCCTGAGATTATAATACAAAATAGGCAAGAGGATTAGTCTGAGAAAGTAAGTACACTGTGGATGTGAAGGTATTGAATGAGCATGGAACAATGACATAACATAGTGAAATGTTCACAATTTGCACTTTTAAGTTTTTATGGAGGATTATTACTGTAACTTGTGTTATCGATGCTGTGTTTCCTGTGCATTTGACCTGTTTTACACAGAGAGCTTAGTACTGCCAGGTCCTTGAGAACGGAGGGCTGAGCCTGGAAAGTCTTACCAGCTGGGCTTTCCCTCTCTCCCATCTCTCGGGGGCTGAATGGTCTCTCATTTTCCTCTTTGCTCAGTCTATCTGCCTCAGTCCCTTTTCCAAATTTCTCTGCTGCGTTTCCTTGTAGTTTCTGCTACTCCATAACGTTGTGTTGTGTACACGTCTTGGGTTGGCCCCATGCTGAGGCGGCTGGGGACTCTGCTTTCTCACCTCATTACTGCACTCTACCAGCTGATTAACAACAAATCTTTCTCTGCATTTTGTAATCCTTAAATGCCCAGGGGTGGAATCTGCTTGGTTCAGCTCATCTTTTGTTCACTTGGTGAATTGAATTGCTTGCCTAAGGGTCGGGGGTGATCTATTTAGCTATCATTTGTGCAGTAGGCACAGATTACCTGCCTGTCTAGGGCAGGGGGCTGTGGGTGAAGATTCTTCCGAAAGGGAGAGTAGGTCGACTTGCCCTTGGATGTCTAATGAGGCTCCATGTTTTCCCAACTGCACTTGAATTTCTCAGAAATACTTGGAAAATAAGCTCTATCCTGCTCCATGTTATTTTGGTTGGGTTTTGCCCCTAAGGAATGATTCCCTGCACATGGTGCTAAGGAATGTCAAGTACATTTTTTTTTTTTTTTTTTTTTTTTTTTTTTTTTGAGCCGGAGTCTCACTCTGTTGCCCAAGCTGGAGTACAATGGCATGATCTCAGCTCACTGCAACTTCTGCCTCCCGGGTTCAAGTAGTTCTCCTGCCTCAGCCTCCCGAGTAGCTGGGACTACAGGTGCGTGCCAGCACGCCCAGCTAATTTTTTTTTTTTTTTTTTTTTTTTTTTTAGTAGAGATGGGGTTTCACCATGCTGGCCAGGATGGTCCTGATCTCTTGACCTCATGATCTGTCCACCTCGGCTCCCAAAGAGCTGGGATTACAGGCGTGAGCCACCGTACCCGTCCAAGCACATTCTTTAGACACTTATTTAGTAGGCAGTGTTACATAATGAGGGACCAAAAACTGTTTAATGCCTTGATATTTGCCTCCACACCTAACACATTGAGGTTTGCAGTATCTGCACAACTGTGATAGATGTTGCAACAATATCAATATTTTTCAATATTGCAAAATACTGCAATGACTGCCTGTAACCATGGTTTAGAAAAGTTACCTGTATCAGATGAGCTGAGAAGCTGAGATTGGATAAACTTTAAGGTCCCTGCTGACCTGGGAATTCTGCGAACCCAAGAATGAAGCTGGGATCCTCCAATTCTGTCTGTGGCCCAGGATTAAGAAAGCCGCACCTGGACATTTCACTTGCTGTGTGGAGATAGCTTCCTTAGTGTTCATCACTGTCATCAATTTTGATATTAAAGTCCAGCAATTTATTCACTCATTTTACACTTTTATCCAAATGCTACATTTCCCTTCACGCAGCCCAGAAATAGCAAGCACTGTCCCGCACCACAGGGATTGATGAGCATGCGTGTGGGCACTGAGCCTGCAAGCTGTCTCAGAACCCGTGTTTAAGCTGGGACCAGGCAAATGAATGCAGGTACCCAGGGGCCCAGCTGTACAATAAGGGTACTTTTTAAAGAGTAGCAAACACATTCCTGATTCTAACTGGTCTAGGTGGGTCCTTGGCTTTTTTGTGGGGAAGGTATTCTGTGATTAAGAACACTTTTTCTTTCCTTTTTTTTCTTGTTTTTTAAGATGGAGTTTCACTCTTGTTGCTCAGGCTGGAGTGCAATGGAGAAATCTCAGCTCACTGCAACCTCCGCCTCACGGGTTCAAGTGATTCTCCTGCCTTAGCCTCCCAAGTAGCTGGGATTACAGTCATGCGCCACCACGCCTGGCTAAATTTATTTTGTATTATTATTATTATTTTTTAGTAGAGACAGAGTTTCTCCATATTGGCCAGGCTGGTCTCTAATTCCTGACCTTACGTGATCCACCTGCCTCAGCCTCCCAAAGTGCTGGGATTACAGGCATGAGCCACCATGCCTAGCCAAGAACACTTTTTCTCAACAGAAGGTGTCTGTACTTTAAAGCATTGTTTTTCCAAATCTATGCTCCTCTCCGGTCCTATTAGCTCTGATGACTGCTTTTTCAAAAAATTATATACATGCATGTATATTCACACACATACATGCACATATACATACATATATGTAGGTATGTAATTAAATGGATGGCAAATACACAATACTCATATACATATACGTGTGTGTATATGTGTGTGTGTGTGTCTGTGTGTGTGCAGCCATGCATCACTTAACAACAGCGATACATTCTGAGAAATGCATCATTAGGACATTTTTGTCATGTGAACTTCATTATACTTATACAAACCTAGATGGTGTAACCTACCACACACCTAGGCTATCGGATATGGCCTATTCGTCCTGGGCTACCAATCTTTACAGCATGTTACTGTATTGAATACTTTAGGCAATTGTAACACAATGGTATTTGTGTATCTAAACACAGAAAAGCTACAGCAAAAATTACAGCATTATAATCTTATAGGACCCCCATCATCTCTGTGGTCTGTTCTTGACTGAATGTTGCTATTCCAGGCATGACTGCATACATAATTTTATTAAAAAGCAAAGTGATCACAGAGCTACTATGACTTGCCTTCCTTGTGAATCCCTAGAATATTGGAGCTGGAAGACACCTCTTTGTTTCTATAAAGAGAAACAGAAGCATAGAGAGTGAAGATGATTTGCTCAAGGCGGAAGAACAAGAGGACTGAGGGCTAGGACTCTGGTATCCTGCTTCCCAGGACAGTGCACTCTCCCCTGCTTCTCCCCCTGACTCTCTCCCCTCTGGAGTGAGGCAGGGAGGGCTGAGTTAACAGGGAACAATTGCCATGCTCCCCCTCCCAGCTGGGATGTGTGCAGGAGGGAGCCTGGTGAGGCCCTGCCTGGGACTCCTCTTACCCTTGGGAGGATCAGGTGATTCTGAGAAGACTGACCAGCTAACATGCCCAAGCACCCATGATGAGCACGCCATGTTTTTAAATAAGGAATAAGGCATTTCTGTCCCCTTCGTATTCTCAGTGTCTGTCTCAGTGCATAGGACAAAACAAAGTTCCAAAAATGTTTGCAGAACCCATTTTCTTGTTTAATTGACTTTCAAATGTGAAGAATTGTGGGACCAAGCTTGTGTTTTAAACCATCACTTGCCATCTATCCCAGGGTAGAGATGAATGAATGAATGTTTGGAAGACAGGTTTTTGTATTAAGGAGAATGAGATCGTGTGAAATCACTGGGTTCTGGGAATCAGGGTAAAATCAGGAGTTAGAACAAGTACAGACCAGGGAGACAATAGCACCAAAAACAAATGTCAAGTATTTTACAATTTGCACCCAGATTGTTCAGGCCCCAGGGCCATGGTGCCCATCAGAGAGGTCTCTCCCTATGGCTAAGCCAGCCCCCTGGAGGAAATCAGACCACAGTCTTCCCTTTCTGGGTGTTTGTTCATTATTGGTTTCCCCCGTTGATAGATGCTTCCTCTCTTTTCCTTACTGGTTTTAATCTCACAACCAATTTTAAGCCTAGTGTCCTTACCTCTTGAACAGTCACTGATGTGGTCATTGTTGCCAATCTTACCCCCCTATACCCTGGCATGATTCCCGTGGCCCTTCCCATCCCTCAATCTGTTTCTTAGCCCTAACATCTGTCCCCCAACAGTATTACCATTATTTCAGGCTCTAGATATGCATGCTTATTTCATTTGATTCTCATCACAGTCTTGTAAGAATTAAAGAAGTAGATACTTAGTGGCCCATTTTACAGATGAGGAAACTGAGCTTTCCTATTCAGTAGGTGGCTAAGTTGGAATTCAAACTCTCAGTTGTCTGACTTTAAAGTCTCTGCTAATTACACCAAATGATTTTCTTGCACCGTGAGTTCTTACATTCTATGCTCTCCATTAATGCCATAAAATGATTGCTGGTGGGTCTTCAATCATCCAGTCTTATTCAGGTCTGTTGTTCATTCTTCCTTCCCCTTTTGACATATCCTTAGCATCCTGGCTCCATCACGTCCATGGCATCTGGCCAATCGTGCCACACCTCTTCTGTCCTGCCAGTCGTTAAGGTACATCAACACTTTTTAAAGTCTTTTCTTCGCGCTTATCAACATCAGTTCAAAATTCCTTAGTTTTTTTTTTTTTTTGAAAATTTTTTATTGCATTTTAGGTTTTGGGGTACATGTGAAGAACATGCAAGATTGTTGCATAGATATACTCGTGGCAGTGTGATTTGCTGCCTTCTTCCCCATCGCCTGTGATGCTGGAGAGGATATGGAAAAATAGGAACACTTTTACACTGTTGGTGGGAGTGTAAATTAGTTCAACCATTGTGGAAGACAGTGTGGCGATTCCTCAAAGGCCTAGAAATAGAAAGTCCATTTGACCCAGCAATCCCATTACTGGGTATATATCCAAAGGATTATAAATTGTTCTACTATAAGGACACATGCACACGAATGTTTATTGCAGCACTGTTTACAATAGCAAAGACCTGGAACCAAAATTCCTTAGTTTTAAGAGTTGAGCTGGCATCTTAAAATGAAATGTGGAAAAAGGGATATGATAATACTCTGACATCATTGAGCAGGGTTTAATTGGGGGTAGAAAAAAATCTTGGTTTGGGGTGTCCACATCATTCATTAATTCTTTACTCATTCATCCAACCCATCAGAAATATGAAACATCCACTGAACAGAGATACCAAACAGAAATTGAGGATACCAGTATCAGCAGATCCCAGTGACCTCTTTTCAGGGTCCGAGCCCCCCAGTTCCCAGCCTAACAACCCTGTCTCTAGTGCCTCTTGCTGAGGCAATGTAAAAGGACCTTGGAGAAAGGTGTAGAGGTTGCTGCCGTCAAATGCATTTGCAATCATGTGGTCAGATGAACCCTCCTGCATTCAGCAGATCTCCTTCTCAGCACTCTTTGTTACTTCTCGGATCTATAAATAGTGGTGGCAAGCCTGGAGACATTTCTGTAAACATCAAGGGCAGATTTATACTCCAGGTTACGAGAGCAGCACAGCAGTTTGACCCTAATTTCCAGAGGACTGGAGGCTTATCTTTAGGCAACATTTCTTCTTGGTCAGTCCTGCCAAATTTCAAGAAGGCAAAGGAGGAACAAAAGATAGCCCCCAAAAGAGTCGGAAAGATGGAACTGTTTTTGGAGGGTTATTTAACCTGGAGCAGCATGACTTGGGGAGAGTTAGTAGCTACCTTTATACTTCTCTTTATACCTGTGAAGAGAGAAATAGGAAACTAGCACCTGCAGAGTATGTATCATGGGCCATGTATTTCTGCTCCAGCTTCTCCTGCTAATGCCTATTATATCCCAGGGAAATTGGTAGTATTGCTGGACTTGCACACACAAGGAAACTGAAGCTTGGAGAGGGCAGGTGAGTGACTCCAGTGGCTCAGCCTGTTGGTAGCAGTGTTAGCTCTGGATCTGATTGAGTTAGCACCTGAGTCCATGCCCTGCACTCGCTCCACCGCAGTGAGCGTATCCTCACCGATGGTAGTTTGATCCTGTTCTGTTCTTCACTAACATTGAGGTACCTAAGAAAAAAAGGTAAATTTTGCAAACTGAAGACTTTTACATTTAAATTGAGAGTTCAATGGAGGAGAAGAAATCCAGGAAACTTAGTGATCAAGAGCTTGGGTAGCAGACAGACTTGAGTTCAAATCTTGGCTCTGCCAATGCTTTCTGTTGATTACTTACGTGGCCTGAGTGTTTTGAGTCTTATTTTTGTCATCTATAAAATAGGATTGGGGGATTAAATATTATAAGTATAAATTGCAAGCCATCCTTAACACATGAGACAGGCCCCCATATCAGCAGATATTATTGATACTAGGGTCTTTGCCACATTTGGGTTCTGTGATGGATTTTCTCATCTTAGGCAAATACTTTTGGGGCGACCTTGGAGTGAGGATGGACTTGGTATGTTCACATGCTGAATATACTCAGCTTCCTGGAAAAGCCTCTGCAGTTGAAAACCAGTCACTGGAACTATTCTGCTGCAAAGGACTCTGATCCTTTTCCTTCTGGCTTTTGGATCTGAGAGCTGGAGCTGTAGAAGATGGTCTAGGAGTCCAGGCCATGTCTTCCTCCACTCTTTCCTTCAGACAAAAAAAAAAAAAAAATAGTAGAGATTTGCAGATGAAGGCAAATCTCCTTGTGATTCCAATTGGTGAAAGGCCTGAGGCAGAGGATAATGCAGAAAAAGCTTCCCCGTGCCATGCCATGCAGATCTGGGATCATGAATGCTGATGCCTGTCAGTGAACTACCCCACAGATTCCAGGTCTGATCCAGCCACATACACAGAAGGGAAGGGCCAGAGTTTCTCAGCTGCAGCAAGAGGTTTCCCCTAAGAGCTCAAGTTCCCTAAAGCATCCCTGTTAGGGACCCCATGACACCTGGAGCTGCAGGACTGTCCTGGGCAATGACTTCGTTGATAGCAAAAAAGGAAAAGCATTCAAGTTTGAATGAAAACCAGGACCCCTCAGAATTTGAGGGGTTCCACCTGTGCTTTTCTTGAGGATCTCAGTATATTAAAAACACTTGCAAATTCAAGGTTGTAATAATTTGGTATTTTTAAAACATTTGTATTGAATAAATGCAGTCAGTTTCAACAACACTCAGAATTGCAATGATATATTCTCATGTGGAGATGAAGTCAAAACTCTGCATTGAAGGGTGCTTTGGACATAGTGCCCTGTCTTGCTGTAGGATTGGCCGAGTAAAGGAATTCTCCTGACATCATGGTCTTGCCAATGCTACAGGACACCTGGCCCTTTATTAGCCTTAACTATGATCCAAGAAAAGTTCCAAGACTTGGGGCTCATGGTCAGGGTGAGGTTTTCTAGAGTCCAGCACAAAGCTCCAATCACTAGGACTTGAAATAAGAACAGCAAAATCTGACTTCCCAAATCCCAAATCTGGCCTCTCTGCTGCCTTCAGGAGCCCCTCATCCTTGGACCAGTTCCCCGTCTGTTTTCACCTCCCATCCCCACAACCCTGATAGCAGCTGGAGTCTGTGCAGCAAATTCCCCCATGCTCCTCCAGAAGCTCTCTGGACGCTGCCCCAGCGGGCTGGGGGCTTTCGATGAGATTTGATTTTCCCGATGGAGGTGAAGTGGCCTCTGAGGCCCCGTGGGAGGGGGCGGTGGTGGGGAGGCAGGCAGCCCGGCCGGACTGCTGACTGTGTGAATGTGGCGGGCTCATTGTTCCTCAGCTTTATTCTTCAGGCCTCGATGGGGCTGATTTAGAAATCCTAATCAGGGAGCTCTCAGGGCTTCCCGGGTGTGACACAACTTGAGCGGCTCTGGGGGATTCTTTGTTCTCTGATGACAGCTGACTTGGTCGCCAGTGGGAACAGTTTGAGCATAACTCGACACTGCATGTGCTGGCAGCTGCGGCCTTAACTCTTTGTTACCCACTCCTGAGTTCCCTCCACTGCCCAATCCTTCTTCAAAATGATAACTCTTGGGGCCGGGCACGGTGGCTCACGCCTGTAATCCCAGCACTTTGGGAGGCCAAGACGGGTGGATCACGAGGTCAAGAGATCGAGACCATCCTGGTCAACATGGTGAAACCCCATCTCTACTAAAAATACAAAAATTAGCTGGGAATGGTGGCACATGCCTGTAATCCCAGCTACTTGGGAGGCTAAGGCAGAAGAATTGCTTGAACCCAGGAGACGGAGGTTGCAGTGAGCCGAGACCGCGCCATTGCACTCCAGCCTGGGTAACAAGAGCGAAACTCCGTCTCGAAACAACAACAACAACAACAACAAAAACAAACAAAACGAAACAAAACAAAATGATAACTCTTAAAAGTCCCTTTCTATGGATGGATGAGGAGGGTGGTCAGTGTTGAACAGGGGTGGGGCACGCTGTGTCCCACACCAGGGATATTCTTGGAAGATCAAGAGTGCCCCCACCCCCATGCAATTCCACTTTGCCAGCAGTAAAGGCTGCCAAACGATGACCATTCACTGTCCACCCAGGCACTCGGGTAAACTTTTTTTTCGACCTGGCTGAAGTGACAGGACACAGAGGGACAGGGATCTTCAATGCTCACTCTCTGGGCCTTCTTTTCTAAAAACAGAGCCAAGCAGGTCAGGATATCTGCTGAGAAGGCTACAGAGAAAAAGCAGAAGAGGATTGGATTTGGAGCCAGGTGATCCGGCACAGAACTGCAGTGTCTCCATTTGACCAAGCCCTGGGCAAGTTGTTTTATCTCTCCAGGCCTGGGTACATTCATCTGTCAAAAGGGAGATGGTTATAACTACAGCGCGACCCCATGGAATTGCTGGGAGGCTCAGATGAGATAGTGCTCATGAAGGTCTGTCATAGGTGCCACTAAATGACGGCTGCTGTGGCTTTGAGGCCGTAAACTCTCTCCAAACAGAAGATGCTACCACTCCAGGAGACGGGGAACAGGTGACAGCTGCAAACGTCTCTGAAATTAAATTGTTATGCAGTTTCTCTCTCTGGTTCTGAACTAGGAAGGCGGCCACAAGATGACTGTCAGAAAGTGATATTTGGTTTCAGATGGGTTATCAGTTCGACAAACTTTGAATACTAGCAATAAGCTAAGTTCGGAGGCTAAGATAATTAAGAGAGACCTGGCTCTTGGGAGCTGTGAGGATAAAAGTGGGTGCATAGTTAGGATCCTTGGTTGCAAATACAGAAACTGGCAATTCAAGCATGATCAGGTTGCTCTTTCTGGCCCTGCTTCCATTTCTCTGTGTTTATTGGCTCCATCAATCTGTCTCATAGGAGGTTCCTGTAAAGCATGGTGGAGAACCAGAGATTGGAATCATTTCTGGGTTTAACATTGCATAGAATTCCTAGTAAGGGGTTGGGTGCGGTGGCACACACCTGTAATCCCAGCACTTTGGGAGGCCAAGGCAGGTGGATCACCTGAGGTCAGGAGTTCGAGACTAGCCTGGCCAACATGGTGAAACCCCGTCTCTATTAAAAATACATAAATTTGCTGGGCGTGGTGGCACATGCCTGTAATCCCAGCTACTCAGGAGGCTGAGGCAGGAGAATTGCTTGAACCCAGGAGGCAGAGGTTACAGTGAGCTGAGATTGCACCGTTGCACTCCAGCATAGGTGACAAGAGTGAAACTTAATCTAAAAAAAAAAAAAAAAAAAAAAAAAAAAAAAATTCCTGGTAAGGAAACTCATTGACCCAACCGTGGTCAAATGCCCACTCAGAACTGAACAATTCTGGCCATGGGGCAGGTTCATGTGCTAACCTGGCCATCTCCTCTCATCCCTGTGAATGGGGACAGGGTGATTCGGTTAATTTGCAAAAGAGTTACTGGGGAGACAATAGTACAGGAAGCCATTACAGGAGCAAGAGCCAGATAATAAAAAGAGTCTGGATGTTTCCTCTAGGCCAAAGGGAACCATTGAAAAATTAAAACGCAGGAGTATAATGGCCATGTTTATAGTTTTCAACTGTAGTGTTAAGAGCAAGTGGATAGGAAGAGATGATTGGGGAAGTAGAGAGACCTATCAGCAGGCTATTGCAATAGTCCAAGCATTAGATGGTGACAGCCTAAAGTGGGGTGATGAACAATGGGGATGGCCAAAAGGTGACAAATACAAGAGATATTGAGGAGGTGGAATCAATAGAACCAGTTAACTAGATCCTGGAGGAAAGAGTGAAATATTAAAGGCAATCTCCAAGTTGCTATTCAGAAAACAAATTTTTAGATACAGATTATAGCAGTTGTCCTGGACTGCTTGGGTCTGATAAACTGGTGGGTCAGTGAAATCCCCTGATATTTCCATATCAATTTTTAAGTCAATCTATCTATCTATCTATCTATCTATCTATCTATCTATCTATCTATCTATCTGTCTGTCTGTCTGTCTGTCTGTCTGTCTGTCTGTCTGTCTATCCATTCACCCACTCTATCTGTCTGTCTGTCTGTCTGTCTGTCTATCCATTCACCCACTCTATCTGTCTGTCTGCCTATCTATCTATCTATCTATCATTTATGTAATGTATCTATCTATCTGTCTGTCTATCCATTCACCCACTCTGTCTGTCTGCGTATCTATCTATCTATCTATTTATCTATCTATCTATCTATCTATCTGTCTATCATTTCTGTCATCTATCATCTATGTAATCTATCTATGTATCTATCTATCTAGTCTGTCCATCCATCATCCATCCACTCACTCACTCTATCTATCTATCTATCTATCTATCTATCTATCTCTCTGTCTGTCTATCTATCTATCTATCTATCTATCTATCTATCTATCTATCTGTCATTTATGTAATCTATCTATCTGTCTATCCATTCACCCACTCTGTCTGTCTGCGTATCTATCTATCTATCTATCTATCTATCTATCTATCTATCTATCATCTCTGTCATCTATCATCTATGTAGTCTATCTATGTATCTATCTATCTAGTCTGTCTATCCATCATCCATCCACCCACTCTATCTATCTATCTATCTATCTATCTATCTATCTATCTATCTATCAATCATCTATCATCTATCTATCTATATGGCATATGAGGAGATTGGTTTGGTCCCCTGGAGAGCGATGAGGAAACAAGGATAGATAGCAAACAGAATGGTGACCATTCCCTAGCTTGGCCCCAGATGCAAACCTATTCCCTGTAGAAAAAAGCTAGAAGCACAAGTTTAGAGTCAGAAATAGGGTACATGTAGGTGACACTCTGAGACCCAGGGTTGGGGCATGGGGAATTCACCCCATTGCTTCAAGGCTGTGACAATAGCCCAATGAGGACTAAGGAGCATCCTTGGGCATCTCCAAGTTCTCTTCTTTCTGCACCCACTCAGCAGCCTTCCCGAGAGCACCAGCAGCAGCAGCAGGAGTGAGGCCTCAGCTCGAGGGCACTACATTGGGTGCAGTCTTGGAGTAAAGCATTTCTGGCTTCTATACTCAAATTCCAGCTTTATCCAGAATGACTTGCTTTCTTCCATATTAATATTTCAATGGGAACAAAGGTTTCCATTGAAATAGTGTCCTATTTCCTTATGGTAGAGAAAAAAGTAAAATTCAGGACATTGACTTGGAAGCAATTGATACTGTTTAAGGGAGAAGTTAACAAGAACCTAAAGTAGGTGGTGGCAGTAGACGTGGCAAGGTGTGTGCTACATGAAAGACAACAAAGAGGTGGGCTCTTCTGGGCTTGCAAGTTCCATGGGAGGCCAAATGAACAGTGAGGAGCAATGATGATTTCTAGTTTGGAGCCTTGGCAAAGGGAAATGGCAGTTCTGTTAGCAGAATTAGAGGAGTCAGCAAGAAGACATGGTTTAGTTTCGAATTCAATGAGATGAAGATACATACAGATCTTTATCTGAGGAGGAAAAAATAATAAAAGGTATATGTATTAGATCCTGGAAGACGTAAGGTCGAGATACTAGATGTCTCTTACCATGACATCTGCTGAGGTATCTGTGAGCATAAAGATTATAGGGCCAGGGTGAATGATAACTGCTATTGGAGAATATTCTTGGGACTAGAACTAGAGACTTCCTGCTTTGGAGAAAAATGTTTAGAACTAGGTGGATTAGTGTTTATTCCAGGGAAGGCTCCACCTATCATCTGTCTATTCATCCATCCATCTACCCACCAATTTATTTAGTTATCCACCTACCATCTACTCACTCATACTTCTATCCAACCGACTAACCATTATTTCTTGAGCACCTCATATTTTCTTGACTCTGCACTTTTAGAGAGCCAAAGAACAAAGTCCAACTTTGTTTCTGGATTAGGGTCATATAGCCAATAAATCATGAAATCTTCTAAAGGAACATTTGGCACCAACTTTGTGAGTAATTTTGCTCATATAACAGGTCAGAATAACTAGGAAGCCTTTTTGCAGACTGATCGTCTAGTTAATGGTTTGTTTTCAGCTAAATGGCAAATAGGTCAATTCCAACAGAATGCCTAAAAGTCTTTCTTAGCAACTGGTACTGGGTTATTTATATTTTAAATATTCATTTAAAATTTAAATTCCTTACCGTTTTCTATATTGATCACATGGGCACCCTTGACATCTTTCTTTCACAGTTGTCTACGTTTTAAGCTCAGAGAATGCAAATTCATTTTAATACTAGCTTTAGCCACATATAAAGATGAATCTGTCTTCCACAGTGCATATAATGCGTTGCTGCCTCCTCTGATGCTTCCCCCCATGCTTCAACAAGAACTACTAAGAGTTCACTGTACTTCAGTATCTCGGACAATATAAGCCTGGCGGGACAGTTTTGTGGACTCTTCAGCCTATACTTCTCCAAAGAGATTTCATTTTTCATCTAAGTCCTCTGGGCTCCAAAACATACTTTTGTTAGTCATTAAGAGCCAAATCGTCAAACAGTAACAGTTCTGGTGTGTTGGTAAAGATCTTTAATTATTTAAAAACTTGAAACCATTTACTAGGATCCTTTACTGTTTTCAAAAAATATGTAAACAAAAAGATAGCCTACCTCAAACTGGCTTAAACAATTCAGGTGAGTCACTGATATACTCTACGGGAAGGATAATGAGTAACGTGGAATTCAGGGTTGGTTTGCTCCAGACCAATGAAGTCACTAAGGATGTGGTTTTACTTTCTCTTGGCTTTGTGTATATCGATACCATCTTTATCTTCAGGCCAGTTTTCTTTAGAGTGGCAACATGGCTAATGCTCTGTGTTTATTTTCTTCAAGCCACACTGTCCTAGAGTGAGAAGGTCAGTTTTGGTAGCTCTCTCTGACAAAGTTAGAGACGTACTTCCTCAGAAACCCTAGCAAATCTTTCCCTGGGAGTCAGATAAGGAAATGCCATGTGTTGATTGGCACAGATTTTACTTACTAGAAACCAATCAATTATTGTGGCAGGAGGACAAGAATCCAATCTCTGATTGGCTCAACCTTGCATCTGGGTGGGGTCAATCTCTATTTAATCTCACGACAACTACAAAATTGAGGAAAGAAGGATTGCTGGGGCTTCAGAACTCTAATTTCTGCTATAGTTAAGGCCTAGAATTTTTCAGTATTCAATCAGCCAGCATGAGTGCTTTCCATAAGCAATGAGGCGGGCTAGGTTTTTGGCAATTGACTATAAAAATCATTATCTTGACCTTTGTGGTTACTGAAATGGCAAAGCACTGATCTGAAAGCTTAGAGTGACAGGCCATCCTGTAGCTTTTGTGGGGTGATTGTGGAGAGTGGCTTGTTTTAAGAATCATGGCACGTACCTAGAATTTGAACAAATGACTGAGTTGTAAGGCACCTAAATAGGAATGTGTTATTTGCATTAAAAAGAAGTAGGAGTGATTGAGAAGTTTCTTTCCTCCCTTTCTTCCATGTGTATGTCTAATGACAGTTGTTTGGGGAAAATGATGACCCATTGGGCCGTGGTACAACTGTAGTTAATATGTGACTATTGGCTTCCTGTTGCTCAGAAAACCATTAGTGAAGAATAAACCATAGTGTAAACTGTCTCCCCTTTTCTCTTTCCAACTTTTGGGTCGCTGCCCTTTTAAAGAGATGCCTTTCTGCCTATACATTTGGAAGATATGTTGACTGCTTGTCCCAAAGGGAGCAAGTGGGAAAAATCCTTTGATGGTAGTTGGGCCTTATCTATTTTTCAAAGTGGTTGAAGGAGAAGGTGCAGGTGACTGAGCCTCCCCATCATTCTGCCTGGTTTCATGGCTGCTTGAACATATATCCAGCTTAGAGGTCATCCGGATTGCAGGTAAGGCAGATGAGAATATTAGGAATGGAAATTGAAAAGAAAAAAGCTTTGATGTGTGGGCTCAATAGGTATCAGATTGAGGCAACTCCAAGTAGAGAGAAGGGAGGCTTCTTGTCCCAAGGACAGAACTGGTCTGTTTGCAAATTAGTCCCCAGATCCCCATCTCACATCATTTCCCCTTCCAACCTTGGGTGGATTGAAGAATCTGGTTGGCATATGGATTCTCTGAACATCTGTGTCCACCGGACCATCCTTTATGGATATTTCCTGATCTCCTGGCTTTGGCTGGCTTTTGTCTTCCTGGTAATGGAGAGTGGGGAGTGGGACGTGGGAGTATTTCAGTCCATTTGCCATCATTTGCCACATTTTGTTTGTTTGTTTGCTTCTAAGACGGAGTCTCAACCTGTTGTCCAGGCTGGAGTGTAATAGCGTGATCTCGGCTCACTGCAACCTCCACCTCCCAGGTTCGAGCAATTCTCATGCCTTAGCTTCTCAAGTAGCTGGGATTACAGACACACGCCACCATGCCTGGCTAATTTTTGTATTTTTAATGGAGTCAGGATTTCACCATGTTGGCTAGGCTGGTCTCAAACTACCGACCTCAGGTGATCCACCCACCTTGGCCTCCCTAAGTGCTGGGATTACAGGCGTGAGCCATCATGCCCTGCCAATTACCATTGTTTGCTTCGCCTGGTGTGTGCTCTCACTTGCGTCCTGGAGGAGGAGAAGTGGAGCAGGGGATTCCGCTGAAGGTCTGCCCCTGCCCTCTAAAACTGGGGGTGGGGACATCACCAACGGAACCACCTTCAGGACAGCCAAGGAGTAAGGAATGGTAATAGAATGCCCACCTCTCCTGGGAGAATAATTATTCTGTAATTCAGATTTTCTGTTTTAGGAGAGAGTGTGGCATTTGTATCAGCCCAAAGGCCTTTACTTTATTGTTGAATTAAGAGGCAATAAATTCAGATATGGCCTCTGTATAATATAGTCTAAGATGTGATCTTTCTTATTCGGGGTTGGAATTTTACTTAAAACTGTCTGTGCTACCACTGTACCCCTGCCTTAAACAGAGCATGATCATGCTTCTTGTTTTTGTTTTGGGCCCCAACTGTGCACTGTGCATTCACATCCATCATTCACAAAAACACTGGCCTCCCACCCACCAATGCCAGGCTTAAACAGGTCAAGACGGGAGTTGACTGGAAACCTTCCTTGCTGGCCAGGCCTATGAATGCCACTGGTCGGGGCCTGGTGAACCCTTCGTTTTGCTCTACCCTACCTTTGCCCTTAGCAAAGGCTCAGACCAAGTTACTCCCAGACTCTTGGAAAGCTGGATGGAAACCCTCTCTCTCATTCCATGAGGAACTCACCCGCGTGGCCCGGTTGAACGGCTCCTTTGTATTTGCAGTATTTGGCCTCTGCAGCCTTCACAACATTTTATCCCTTTTCCTCTAGAACTTCTCTTTGTCTCCTGTCACGAGGAATGCTGTGTTCTCTTTCTGTCTCTGTGGGGTCCTTTTGAACCATCCTTCCTGGTTCTTTTCCTCCGTCTCTTTAAAAGGTGGTCTTGGTCCCTCTTTTCGTATTATTCTTCCACGTCATCTACTTCTACAATTGTAACTGCGTTCTTTTTATTACGTTTTATTTATTTATTTTTTTCCACAGCTCCAAACAGCCATTGTATATAACTGTGAATTCTGAAGCGGAATCTCAAACCTTGCCTCTAATCCAGATCCCTCTCCTAAGCAACCAGCTCTGAGAGACAGCTCTGTCTGGATGGGTACAAACTGTTGAAAAACAAATTTGAGTTTCTCTTAAAATTTCTCTCTTGCCATTGTCTCTGGTTTTTACAGCATCTTTATTCTTCTGGTGGCTCAGACTCCAAATCCTTGTGTCATCTTTAATGACTGCCCTGTATTACATAACTCTCATCTTCCTCCTCCTCCTCTATCTTTTTCTCTTTCTCCTCTTCTCCACTCCTTACTCCCTACTTTGTCCTTCCTTAAGCCTCTGCCACTTCTGGCCAAGTCATCTTGTACTCAAAATCTTTAATACTTCTCTAATCCCTAGAAATCAACATTCACTTTTTGCTTAATGTCACACAAGGTCCCCCCAGACATGGTTTGCACTCTGACTCCAGATCTCCTCTTCCGCTAATGTGCTTTTTGACTAAGCTTTCTGTAGCTGGGACTGTGAAAAGGCACATTCTTTGGTGAAATACATTGAAAACTGTAGTAGTCAATTTTTATGCTGCTGATAAAGACATACCCAAGACTGGGTAACTTGTAAAGAAAAGGAGGTTTAATGGGACTCACAATTCCACGTGGCTGGGGAGGCCTCACAATCATGGCAGAAGGCGAAAGGCACATCTTACGTGGTGACAGACGAGAGAAATGATCACAAGCAAAAAGGGTTTCCCCTTATAAAATCATCAGATCTCCTGAGCCTTATTGACTCCCATGAGAACAGTATGGGAGAAACTGCCCTCGTGAGTCAATTACCTCCCATTGGTTCTCTCCCACAATGCATGGGAATTATGAGAGCTACAATTTAAGATGAGATTTGGGTGGGAACACAGCCAAACCATATCAAAAACCTTGATGTTGTGTTTGTACCAAGTTATTCTACTTCCAGGAATTTATCTTAAGGAAATGATCAAACAGCTGCACAGATATGTGCCGAAGAAGATTCCTTACAGTATCTTTGCAATGACTAAAAAATGAAAACAATATCAGTGTCCAAGAATATCACTATAGTGTAATACTAGGCAACCATTTAAAAACAATACACATTTATTTACTGACATAAAAAGATATTTCCAGTGTTTTTCTATATTTTAAGAAAAAAGGAAGTTATGGAATAATATATATGATGCTTGCATATGGTATTTGCATATGTAAAGGAATAAAATAACTCTAGAAGGAGATGAGAGAGATCATCAGGTGGCTGTGAAATCTCCTGGAGTTACCAGACAGACTGGATGAGGACATCATGTTTTATTCATGAATTCTAGAGTTAAGCATCGCTTTGGAATTGCTGGAAGGAACAGGAAGTACTATTATCCATATACAGATTTATATATCTCTCTATATATGTAGATATATTTAAACAATTTCTGCCATAACTGTGGACCAACAACATAAAGAAATGAATAGTTAAATTTACAGTGTGCTGAGGCATTGATTTATTTATTTTGAGCCAGGGTCTTGCTCTGTTGCCCAGGCTGAAAACAGTGGCACAGTCATGGCTCACTGCAGCCTCAACCTCCTGGCTCAAACAGTCTCTCACCTTGGCCTCCCAAATAGCTGGGACTACAGGGTCAGTGGGGGCAGGGCGCACTACCACACCCTACTAATTTTTGTCTTTTTTGTGGAGACAAGGTTTCACTGTGTTGCCTTGGCTGCTCTGGAACTCCTGGGTTCAAGCAATCCACCCGCCTTGGCCTCCTAAAGTGTGGGATGACAGGCAGGAACCACAGCACCTGGCTGCAAAGCAATTTTAAAAAATTCTTAAAAGATAAACATCCTCCACCATTTTTCCCCCTTGCCTTGGCTGGCCTCATCTTTGCGCCTTATAAGGCTTCACGTCCCTGTGTTAGTAAAACATTATCCATTGTCAAGTACAGTTAAATTCCCTCCGCAGGGGAGGATCGACGGAGGTGGAGCTGGATGTTCCAGGTTTGCATCCTCCTTCTACCCCTTACTAAGCTGAGTTTCCATCTCTGTAAAAGAGGAAAGGGTCATAATGCCTAATTCACAGGCAAGGCATGAGGATTGAACAGTATACGTAAGAAGCATTTTAAGAACTGCAGAGCATCACGCAGCAGTCAGGGTGTGTGATTCATGATTATTATGAGGGCCCTTGGGTTTAACTCTGTGGACCGAATTTCCACATGCGCAGCTGGCACTGGTTCAGTCTCAGCCCTGAGCCCAATGTGGACACAACCCAAGCTTCACATTGCGTAGAACCCTGGTCCCGACAAATGGGCTGTGTGGGTGAAAGGGGGGTATGATTCCTCTCCACTTGCCTCTGGCACTTCCGGTTCCTTCCAGTGTTTCCAAAGCGATGCTTAACTCTCGAAGTCATGGAGAAAACACTGTGCCCTGTCTGAGCCAGACTGTCTGGTCACTGCAGGGAGACGTCAGAGTTGCTGGTTATCTCTGTTCTTTTCCAGTCCTGGATTCAGGATCTGAGGAGTTGAGGGGTCCCCAGGAGCTGGAGGCCCTCAGTGCTTCCCTCTGCATGGATGATAAAGAGGCCTCCATTTCCCATTGTAGCCCTGGCTGGAGAACAGGCTAGCAGCGCTGTGTGTGTTTGTGTATGTGTGTGTGTATGTGTGTGTGTGTGTGTGTGTGTGTGTAACTAGTTTAAAGACTTCTCTGTACATGCACAAGGTGATTGGGCCTACTGCATGCTTTTTAAAGTGAGTCAAGACTCCAAACCACCTACTCAGGCCCTAAACAGTTCGAGTGGGAAGGAGAAGGAGGGACCAGAGGGCGATGCCAGCCTTGAAGGAGATCACCATGATGTGGGGCGTGGAAAACAGAAGTGGCCTCATTTATCCTGGTCTGTGCATTTGCCTATGGGAGAAGCGGGGGCCTCCAGATGATCTGCAGGGATTCTTGGAGGTGAACTGCAGTCCAGAAGAAGGACTTGGAGGCATGAGGGGGTGCGAAAGCCCGAGACCATTTGTCTTGGCCTGGTTGGAAGCTGCTTGGCCAAACTGACTGAACCTGTCAACAGCTAGAAAGTGAGGTCAGCTGGGCTGGAGGCATCGTTAGCTATCACCAGAGCTGCATCTCAACCTCTTGAATCATCCATGATGAAACTCTTTATCAGCCTGGGAGGAGGCAGCCCCAGGGAACAAGACTCCTGGATAAGGCTTGATTTTGAGCAAGGCTACATCCGGAAGGACTGGCCAGGATGAGTTAGCCCCAATCCACACTCCAAGATAACCAAACAAGTTGACTTGCTGAAGGGAGTTATTTAGTATCCTCCATCTGGGACCAGGGGAATGCTGATCTCCCAGATCTGGGCTGACTTAACTCTTGAGGTCCCAGGCAGCGGATTTTGCAGGTTTCATCATCTTTCCTTCTGAACCTCCACTCCCACTCTCTGGAGAGATTCCGGGGGCGGAGGCGGGGGCGGGGGGCGGAACCCACCAGCTAAGAGATGGGAGATGGAAACAGTTTTACTTCTGGAGAAAGATTAGGGCTCATTATGTGACAGGCAGTGATAACACCAGGGGACAATCAGGAGTTTCGTCAGAGATGTTCTGCTAAAAAGAAACAACTGCAGTCTGGAAGCAATACATTGGAGAGATAGGAGAGAAAGAGAGAACGTCTTGTACCTCCCCCCACCCACCCCCGTGTCTCTAAATGCTTCAAGGCTGCCCCAGATTGCAGCGGGGAGAGTCTGGCTTTGGGAGCTGCCTTTTGAGTGACAAGGAGGTCCTGCCCGCCCGAAATGGTAATCCTGGGGTTAGAATCAGGAGGGAGGCTGGAATTTCTAGTACAGCCTTGAAAGAAAATATCAGCCCACCCCACCCCACCCCTGGGAAGGGAATAGGGTAGGAGGCTAGCAAAATAAATAAAATCTGCTGTCTGTCCTGACCAGGCATAAATTGTTACTTCAACGGCAAGGGGAAAAACGAGCCAGCTATTCTTCCAGGGCTTGTTTTCCATCTTCTCATCCTCCCGTCCCTTATCAATGTGTTTCTAGAAGAGTCCCAAAGGGAGCAATTGCATGAGAGCTACAAGAGGGTCAGTCCTGAAATATAAAGTGTGGAGCTGAGGGGGGCTGAGCAGAGGAGATGGGGGGCCTTGCAACACCCTCAGGGCAGCATGCCCACACTGGGAGACCCTTTGTTGGCTGGCAATGTCAGAGTGAGGACTGGCCGTATTCAGTGCCACGATTTCCCCAGAACCACCCGGGAACACATCACCAACTGAAAGGAGGAGGAAAGGCACCGCACACCACCCCCACTGACCATAGGTGTTATGCTTCAAAAGGGAATTTTGTTACTGTGAAATTAACCTCATATGCAGTTCTGGGAAGTTTGAATTATCCTCCTTTGAGCTTTAAGGCTGCTGTTCTTTTAATTTTTTTCTATGTCGACTTTACTGGGAATCAAGGGAGATGATAGAAGCTGGTCCCTTCACCAAGCTCTTCAATCCTATTGTTCCAATGAGCCATCCGTAGTGGGTGTTTTTATGAGTGTTAATAATTTCATTAGAAAGTGATTTCATAGGTCTGGCACAGTGGATCACGCCTGTTATCCCAGCACTTTGAGAGGCCAAGGTGGGGGAATCACTGGAGCCCAGGAGTTCAAGACCAGCCTGGGGAATATAGGGACACTCTGTCTCTATAAAAAATTAGCCAGGCATGGTGGTGCACACCTGTGGTCCCAGCTACTTGGGAGGCTGGAAGGCTGAGGTGGGAGGACTGCTTGAGCCCAGAAGGTCCAGGCTGCCGTGGGCTATGATCATGTTGTGGCATGCCAGCCTGGGTGACAGAGTGACACCTGCCTCAAAAAAAAAAAAAAAAAAGAAAAAAGAAAAAAAAGAAGAAAGTGATTATGCACTTATGAGATTGTTGTGCTCTCGGGCCAATGATAAGAGTCAGGCAAGTCACCTGAAAGATGCATTCATTCATTTCAGTGGTTGTCACAGTGCTGCCAGATACCTGGGCAAATGAAGCTATGGTGTGTTGGGTGAGCTATTGAGATGAGTACCCTTTGCTTGGGCTCTGGGGACATGAAGTGACTAGAGCAGTATAAAATGGGAAGTATTTGACCCCTTCCACATAAAGACAGGTTGGGTGCTCCTTGGATCATGGCCGCTGGAGGTGTCTCTTAAATTGTCTCAGCACAATTCGCCTGAACTTACTAGACAAGATGTGGACTGAGACACGGGTGGCCGGCCCTGGGAATGAGTTAGCTGTGAAGGTTCACAAAAGTCAGCTTTGTAATCTGGGTGCTGTCTAAACTTCCTGTGTTTTCTTTGTTTGTCTTCCTTTCGGTTTTCTCTTCCCAGTCTCTCCCACTCTCTCTATTTCATTTAAATTCCAGTCTCTCATATGGGCTAAGGGAAGCCAAGAGAGAGATAGCTGGCCAGACTTAGGCCAGAGCTCTGAAAGACAAACAGTAACTCACTCCCCGGCTGATATAGTTGTGGATGTGAGAGTCAGAGGGAAAGAAGGGTGAGGGGAAAGCAGAAACTCAGGTGCCATGTTGACATTGCCAGGTCAACCTCCCATCTCCCCACCTGGAGAATCAGCTTCCAGTTTCGAAGCCTTGGGGACTTTGTATTTTGTTTGAATAAGGGCAACTGTTTCCCTTACATCCTTTCAAAAATAAATAAATACAAGGCTGTCATATCATTTTACAGATGCTGCTACCAACAAACAAAGGGTCAGAGCTCTGACCAATTTCTACAAAACCAGGATCAGAAGGCATGGAGTGCAATGCAAGGGAGGATTTTAGAGACTGAGAAAGCCAATCAGTTTCTTTATTTATATCTCATGTTACTTCCACCACTGCTGCTAGTAACAACAAGAGCATGCCTCTACTACTACCACCCTCATCACCATCATCATTACTATCACCACCATCACTACCACCACCACCACCACCACCACCACCAACACAGCATCACTATGAACCCTACCACCAGCATCAGCACTACCACCATCGCCATCTCTACAACTACCACCAGCATTACCATCACCACCACCATCACTACCACCGTCACCACCACCATCACCACCATTGCCACCATCATGAACACCATCACCACCACCACCATCACTACCATCATGATCACCAACACCACTGTCATCATGACCACCACTACCACCACCACCACCATCACTATGAACACTACCACCCTATTATCACTACTACTATCACCATCACTACAACTATTACCACCATCATTGCCAGCACCATCAACACTACCACCACCATCACCACCACCACTATTACTACCATCATTATCACCATCAACACCACCATAAATAAATACAAGGCTGTCATATCATCACTACTGCCGTCACCATCACTCCTACCACCTCCACTATCACTACCATCACCATCACCACCACCACCACCATTGCCACCAACATGAACACCATCACCACAAACACCACCGTCACCATCACCACCACCACCACCACCACCACCACCATCACCAACACCATCACTATCACTATCACCACCACCACCATCACCATGAACACTGCCACTCTATTATAGTCACTACCACTGTTACCATCACTACAACTATTACCACCATCCTCACCACCTTTGCCAGCACCATCAACACTACTACCATCATCACCACCACCACCACCATTACTACTATAGTGATCACCATCAACACTACCATAAATAAATACAAGGTTGTCATATCGTCATTACCACCCCCACCATCACCACTACCACCACCACTACCATTACTACCACCACCTCCACTATCACTACCATCACCATCACTACCACCATTGCCACCAACATGAACACCATTACCACCAACACCATCATCACCATCACTATCATGATATCATCATCACCACCACCATCACTCCCATCACTCCCATCACTACCACCACCTCCACTATCACTACCATCACCATCACCACCACCATCACTCCCATCACTCCCATCACTACCACCACCTCCACTATCACTACCATCACCATCACCACCACCACCATCATCACTATGACTGCCACCACCACTGCCACTTTTGATCCCACTCCCCCTACCACAATGACCACCTCCAAGTAGCTCTCAGGAACACCAAAGTTAGTTTCAGCCAACCTTAACCAAAACAATGCATGCCAGATTGTTGAATTAGATGGTGGCCCCTGAACCTACAGATGCATTATTCTAGCTGATGGGACTGAAAAACATAATTTATTTTTTAAAGGTAAGCCCAAAGCTGCTGGACAATAGCAGCAACCTGATGTGAAGTTTCCAGTCTCAGAGCCAGAAGACCTGGGTTCTTGTCTTTGCTCTGCCATCTAACTTGCTGAGTGACCTCAGCAAGTCACTTCTTTCTGGGAACTCAATGTCTTACCTATAAAATGAGGATCATCAAAACCTATAATCTTATAGAGTTTAAAGGAGAAAACGCGTAAAAACACCACATTGTCGGACTGATAAAAGGTGCTACAAATCTTTCCTTTTATCCCTCCCTCCCTCCTTCCCTCTCTCTCCTCCTCTCTTTGTTCTTTCCATTTTCCTCTTCTCATTACTCCTAGATCTGAGATCCTCATCTGTCCCTAACCTCAATTCAAACTCTAATAGGGAGCCATCAATATAGGACACTAATAAACCTTTATAACCACTCCCATAGTTCCTAACATTCTATTCACCATATGCTTTTTTCCCAAAGAGGAGAGAAGCGAATCCCAGTACCCAGGCACCCAACATGTGAAGGATGGATTGGGAGTGTAGCAGGGGAGTAAGAGGGGAGGTCCAGCTCCTCCAGAGTATGAGGTCAGACCCTGTGCGAGGGCTAATTAAAAGGTCGGGCTTCATTTTTGTGTCTTCCAGGAGAGCTCACAGGGTGAGCAGGCAGGGGAAGGCCAGGCTTCCTGAAAACGCCTGCCAACTTTGTATTGCAGCTGCTTGCTGGAGAGCTGGCTCAGGAGAGCTGTTTGCTTTGGCCAGATGCGCTACAAGGAAACAGTAGTAGGACAATGTCGGGGGAGTGGCAGGGACTGAGGCAGAGGGGGCCCTGTGCGTTTTCAACAGAGAGAAACGTTTTCTTTACATGCAGTTTTATGCTTCAGGCTGCCCCAGGGAGCCAGCTGTGACTTGGGTTCGAGAGCCTGGCCGATAGGGATGTCGAAGGCTGGGGCTGTGTGCGATGGGAACAGCATCTGTGCCTGTTAGTGCAGAAGCGGGCTGTGTGCTTCATGAAAGTCAAGCCAGGGTCTGAGGAGAGTCAGACTTTGGCTGATTCTTCCCTGACTCCCTTTGGGTTGAATCCTCATGGGATGATAAGGAGCTTACAGCTAATGGGCATGTGTGCTGTCGATCCAAAGAGAAGATGACCTTGAGCTGGCTGGGGGACAGTAGCAATGTGGTGGTCAGGACACAGTACGGGTGGACGTGGCAGGTCCAACAGGGGCTTCCAGATGTTACTATTATCATTCTGAACTTTGTTTTTGCAGTAATAAAGTAAGACTTCTGAAGCACCATGTGATAATCAAAGTGTTTAGTGCTTTACATACATAATCTCATTCAACTTTTTTTTTTTTTTGAGACAGAGTTTCGCTCTTGTTACCCAGGCTGGAGTGCAATGGCGCGATCTCGGCTCACTGCAACCTCCGCCTCCTGGCTAATTTTTGTATTTTTAGTAGAGATGAGGTTTCACTATGTTGGCTAGGATGGTCTTGATGTCTTGACCTCGTGATCTGCCCACCTTGGCCTCCCAAAGTGCTTGGGATTACAAGGCGTGAGCCACCGCGCCTGGCCCCCTTATTTAAAAAAAAATAATTTAGAGGCAGGATCTTGCTATACTGTCCAGACTGGAGTGCAATGGTATAATCATAGTTCACTGCAACCTCAAACTCCCGTCCTCAAATGATCCTCCTGCCTCAGCCTCCTGAGTAGTTAGGATCACAGGCATATGCTGCTGTGCCTGGTGAGCTCCCTTTCTTGACTCTGGGAAAAAGGTAGATGATCCTTCAGCATCTTGCAGAGGTTCTTTCTGAGAACCAACCTTGATCTGAAAGAATAAGGCTGAGCAGGCTGACAGAAGAAGACAAACTCATGCTTCTAGTTCCTTGAGGAGAATTGCAAGGGTGGACTTGAATCTCATGCTTTGCCCTCCTGAGCACCTCTGAAAGGCAGGTGTCTTCCACATGAGCTACCTCGACTGAGGAAACCCCAGTGGAGTTTCCAGGGTCCCCTGTGGCACCTGCCTCTCCTCCAACAGTAGACAACTGATTGTTCCTGGTCCCTTGGCCCCGTACCTTCCCTCTGGGGGGAATAAATACCCAGGAAGGATTTTTCTACGTATTTTCCTCTCTCAGAATTCAAAACATCTGGGATGGGAAGCAGCAGTACTTGACTGCTGGGGTTGTCTGGGGGCCTCAGAACTAGTGAAGAGGGAGGTAGAGGAAGAATCAGCTACTCCATCATTTAAGGAGAACCCCAACTGAGTCAGTAATCTCTTAACTTCCGGTCACCACAGTGGGTCCCTCCTGCCTGTTCAGCCACCAGTTGGTCACTGTAGAAGAGCCGACCACCCCACCCATCCTTTGTCCAGGGAGGAAATTCGGACTTGAAGTCTGTAGACCCCAGCCTGCTGCTGCTCCACTGCAATCTCCTCCCCCTCCTTCCTCCCGTCTGACTTTCTCCATGTCTCAAAGAGCAGGTTTCAAAAATAAGAAGCTAACACACCCTTGGCAAGTGCTGGGAAGAGGGAAATGTGTTTGACACATGCTCACCCAGAGTGCATGGAGGGCTCCCAGCAGGATACAATTAATGATCAAGGGGGAGGAGGGGATTGCAACAATATGTTTTTTTTTTTTTTTCCCTTTCCCTGTATCCCTAGTTCCTGGAGTTTGGCAACATTTCACGGTGGAGAGAAAAGCATCCCAAGGATCTGTACATAAATAGCTGATGCATATCAGTCTCAGGTGTACACAGAAAGAGGTCCAAGGTATGCTGTTCATCCTATAGTGCAAATCCAAAGATTTGCAGGAAAACTGTGACGTAAACTGGAAACCAGCTAGCTAGAGGGCATTAGGAAGTTTTCCCCAAGTTTAATCTTTTGAGCCTTCAGGCTGATTTTGGGAAAAAAAAAAAAAAAAAAAAAAAAAAGAAAAAGAAAAAAAAAAAGAAGTGAAGCAGGATAATTAAAGTTATTGAAAACGGTTTATAGTTAGGCTAAGAAATCCACAGGCACCTAAACTTCACAGGGGGTCAGCATCAAAAATGGGAACAGGACTTTGTGTTCCACATCTTTAGAAGGCCAGTTTGGTTCCTGGGCATTTGGAGACTCTAGAGAGCCAAGCTTCCTCCTAGTGAGAAAATTTTATTTTAGAATCGTTGAATCTCAGAGTTTTCTTTCACAATGAGGTAATGATGCAATGGATCTCCCTCCTCCCATGTGGGTGAGGCCTGTGTAACCTACAGCTGCTGGAGAGGCTGCATGTGATAGAAACACTCCAGGAATCCCCAGCTTCTTTCTTCTCAGACCCCCAAAGAAAAAAAAAATAAGGAAATAAGCGAAGAAAATCAAGTAGATTGTAAAACATTTAAGGGAAATCAGATTTTGAATTATTGGAGTAACTGTGTGTGTGGAACCAGTTGGAAAAAGTATTAGGAAAGACTGTTTCTCCAGGGATGCCTTGGCCTGGGCTAATGACAATACTCAGTGCCTACCTAAATGCAGTAGTCCACTGTGTGATGCTCTTTGTGGTTCTGGATTATCTTTCAAGGATAAGTAGGGCAGACTTTAAAATCCCAATCTTATAAAGAAAATAAAACAAACTAAACCCCTAGGGAGTTCAAATGACTTGAGTACGCTGCACAAGGGTTAGGGTTAGGACCCGGTACCCGTATTTTGGCTTTGCCCGTTTGTTTGGCTGCCATCCACTTTTCCTTCCCCTTTAGCGTGGTGCACAGGTGTAGGGTGATGACCTGGATGATTTTAGAAAGATCGAGTGGTTGGCACGGAGAGAAAGCCAAGCCAGGAAGGTCTTAGGGCCCATCCGCTCTCTTTCCATTCCCTCCTCCTGCCTTTTCTCAGGACAGGGTTTTCCAGGAAGTTTAGGGCACCAGGTGCTCAGCTGTAGAAATCAGAAGTGTACACTCTTTGCATATATTGAGGAAATGGGGGAGAAAGAAGTAGAGATGTCAGACACTGATGGCCCATCCCCTTTCGTGAGCATCTGCAGCTTTGCCTGCTCTGCTCTTGGGTGGTTGTTACCCATTGTATTTCCCATGATCTTGGTTGACACAGTACAGAAACTAAGTTGGGCTATCTGGGTGTGGACTCAAGAGAGCTTGGGCCAAAGCAACTTTCTCCAAGCCGAAAACCGTGGGACATTTCAAAGACCAACATTGGGAGCATCAACCATGGGTGGAAAGGGCCTTCTGGAAGTACCTTGTGTTGAGCCTGACATCAAAAGTTGGAAAGTGACTTTTGACCAGTGCCAACAAGTGAGTCTCCATGCTTGTGTCTTATACAGGGAGGGGGTACAACTGGCCTGAACACTGAGAGAGGTTTGTAACTATAGGGCTTTTAATGGGCCCTTCCCTATACCCTGGCTAGAGGGGGATGGTGGTGGGGCTGATGGAAGAATTCCACATACCTTTTGCCTGTCCCTTCTCCCGGCCAATCTAGTTTCCCTCTTCTCTTTCCCCATGTGACAGTCACTGTCACAGAAAAGCTTACAACAAATATTAGCACAACCTGAATTTGGCTGCAATACATCTAGTTTCCAATGCCATCCCAGGGTTTGCTGAGGCCAGCCCTTCAGTGCCTGGCACCCTGCAGAGATTTATAGAATTCCAGAACAGGGAGTGACCTTATAATTCTTATCGTCCAACCTCCCCTCTTGGGAGAGGGCTCCCAGCCCTGCACCCGCCTCCTCTAGCCTGTGCTGGTTCTCCACTGTAACTTCAGTGCTTTTCACCTCCACCAGTATATAGTGATTTTAGGTGTCCAAAGCTGCTAAACAGCAGAGAGGGAAGAAAACTACCATGGGGGTGACAAATCCCCAACCTTAATCTTGGCCCTTGAAGTAAGGGCCGCTTGAATACAACAAGCTGTTTATGCAAATCCCATGCAAATCGGGGCAACTGGATTAACTAGGGGGAAAAAAATCCCATGGTCTTTCTGAACCTTCCCGGCACTCAGTGTTGGCCTCAGAAAGGATGAGGTTTTGTTTTGCTTTGTTTTTTTTTAAGTGCTGTTTTCTGTTTTTGAAAGGTTTCTGCACTGGTAGCCTCAGCCAGTAGAGAGTCCGTCTCCTAACTTGGCTCCTCCTTGCACCAGGGCCTGTGTGTGAACAGGGAGGTTTGTTTTAAGCTCTGTCAACAGGGGCCTGTTGGAAGTGACCACACCTTAGCCAGGCTTGCCAAGATCCCTGTAGGGGGTGAGCTCGGGGAAATGGCTGGCAGTGGTCAGGGGATAGGGAGGGTCCGGTTAAGGGACATTTGCTTAGCTAAGAGATCAGTATGTCTCCCCATCACCAGGACAGTTGAAGACCCTTCTTTTGGGTGGGAACCCTGTGTTTGTAAGATCCTGAATATCCTATTTGAAAACACAGCCCCGTTGCCATTTGACATCCTTGGAGACTCTGGCTCAGCCACTCAGCTTGCATATTTATGCAAAACAAAATGCAAATGAGCCCACTGAGCCCTTTGTCTATATCCTGCCAAGCTGGGAACCTGAGTCTCCTGACAGAGTCCTTCTCCATGCCTTTATCCTCTCCAGAAGATTTTCCTAATTAGGACATGCAGTCTCCGAAACTCAACTCAACAAATAAGCTTTCTGAACTCCTACTAAGCACAAAGTATTATGTTAGGTTTCTAGTGAGTTGCAAAGAAGAAAAGACATTGAGTTATAGCCCTTGAAGCGCTCGTGATGTCTTTCATGAGATTTCCAGTTCTGGTTAATCTCTCATTTAATTATTCGTTCAACAAATGCATGTTGAACAACTACTATGGGCCAGTCCATTTACCTGGCACTGGGGATATACTGAATGTGTAGGAGAAGGAAGGTTCTTGCTCTCATGAGTTTCCATCCCAACGGGGAAGACAGACAAAATGAGGTAGCGACCCATAAAAGATCAAGATAATTACCGATTGTGATAACGGCTAGGATAAAATAAACAGGGTGACATTTTATTATGACAGAAATGCATTACGGCCTGGTTTGATGTCTTTATAACAGTTAAATCTATTTTTTAAGTGAATTAAAAGCAGCCACAGGAAAGGCAAAGGGCAAAAGGCATTTTTGCTTATCACCTGCATCTCTGTTTGCTTTCATTGGAATAATGATGTTCCATTAGTCAATGAATTCCATAAATATTTATCGAGTGCCTCCTTGAGACAGGAGTGTTCTGGACACTGAGGATTCATTCATAAACAGAACAGGCCAAAGTGCCCATTCTCACGGGCTCATCCTGCAGACCCTGTGCAGGATCTGGGATGAGACATGTGATATGTGTGAGGTGGGAGGAGGGAGAGTAGTCATGTGGGGCAGTAATAGTAGGTGTAGGGTGGCAGGAAGATGGTGAAGGTGGCACTAAAATGAAGTGCAGCCCAGGTGCCAAGGTAGCAGGAGGAAAGGATCTGATGAATGCATTTGAGGGGCTGGTGTGAAGTCAGTGAAGGAGATACAGAATGAGGCGAACTTGTCAAGGTAAACGAGAAGAAGAGGGGCCGATGGGAGGTGTTTAGAATTGATCAAAAATATGGTGGAAAATCTTGGTGGATTTTGAATAAGAAAGTGATCTAGTTAGATTATGGCTTATAAAAGATCACTTGGTGGTTGCTGAGCAGTGATGAGACAAGAGAATGAGAGAGGAAGCTGGAAATACAGAAGATCATTGCAATCGTTTGGGCAAAAGGTAGTGTCAGTATTAATTAGAGGGACAATGGGGAAGATCGAAGGGGACAGACGCAGCTGTCTTTTGAAGGTAGCACCCACGTGACCAGCTGATGGAGTAGACTTGAGTGTGGCAAAAATGGAAGAGTCAAGAAGGACTCCTAGGTTTTTGTCTTGAGTGACCAGGTGAACAGCAATGCTGCTGCTCTCTTCTTTGTGGAAGGCTGGGAGGAATGGTTTGTAGGGAATGAGGGCTGTGTTGAAGACATCTGAAGGTTGAGATGCCTCTTGGACAACCAGTTGAAAAGGGTACCAAGAAGGCAACTAATGTAAGTCTGGAGCTTAGAGCCCAGTTAGTTTAGAGCCAGTATCTTAACCCTTCTTCGGACCTATTTCCCAGGACTTCATAAAGATACCGGATGAAGTGAAGTGCGCCTTTGCAGTTCATGGGAGAGAATGGAAGGGGCTACTCTTGAAGGTTAGGGACCATGTGCATCCTTTGCATTTTTTCTGGGGCAGGAACAGGGCTTGGCACCCTCAAAGCCTGTTCATTGACAGTGTCCTGACCTTCCATGGATTACCAGGCTGGTGTCAAAGAAGGGACTTCCTGGAGACAGAGTGGGGAAATTGTCATTCTAATCTGAAGGAGGGTTTGGAATCCCAGGTGTTTTTTCCTGGGAGTGCCTGAAATGAGGCCAGTGAAGAAGAAAGCAGCCTTATCTTTCAGGCCATAGCAGCTCCTGGCATTGCAGGTGAGGAAACTGAGGCCTGCAGAAGAGACATGCTTTGAACAAGGCTGCACTGTTCTATTTAAATGCAGAGTGGGGCCTTGAACCATGGGCCTCATTTTCTTCTCACATTCCTTTATGTAGGGCTTTGCAGACAGTACCAGCATGAGTGAATTGTCCACAGGTGTGATGTAAGAGAGGCGCAGGCTCCCTGATAGCCACCTTTTGCATCTTGACACAATCTGATAAGAAGACTGTTAAAGAAGCGTTGACATCATCTGAGCATTATCTAGATATGAGTTAACATCATCATTATATGAGTGCAGGAGCACTCAGATAACTTGTCTTTCATGGCTTTGCACGTTGCCTGTGCTGACGATTCCATTTATCAGCTCACCTGTGAACACTTCAGAACACACACACAAAAAACTCAGACCATTAGAAAACAAAAGGGATATACCGCTATTATGGTCACAAGAAAGTGTTTTCATTTGCAGAGGGTTTTGTTTGTAAGGCTAGATCTACTGGTGAGCAGGTGACGGATATCTGTGCTGTTTCTCTGTGGACACCCCCATTACCACCCATAACAAACCTTATTGTGTGTATTAGACTTCTTTAGATATGAAACTTAGAAACTTGAGTTTTCTGGGTAAGAGCTGGTTAGCATCAATTAAAAGAGACTAAATACTGAATAGTTTTAATAAACATGTACAGTGAACTTGATTGGTTCCTGGTGAGGTTGCTGGGCCGTCCCAGTTTGCCTAGGCCAGCGTTAAGGGAGATGTTTCTCAGACTTTCAGGGCTAACACTGGGACATGCCCGGGCATACCAGGACAGTTGTCATCTTACTTCCAGTTCAGAGTTAAAAAAAAAAAAAAAAGAAACAAAACCAAAAACAAATAGCTCTGAAATACATTTTTGATACAACTGGGGGCTTTTAATGTGGGCTGGGTGGCAGATGATGATGGCAACCATTGTGACTTTCTTAGGGGCATCCATGGTAGATGTTACCCAGGGGATCACTGATATTCTGGACATTTGCGAGGCAAAATGTCCTGCAGTCTGCAACTTATCATCAAACGGTTCGGGAATACAACACAGCATAATACAACACAACACAACACAACACAACACAACACAACACAACACCGCAATCCAAGATTACAGGCATACATAGGATGAAAAAGAAAACAGGACAAAAAATGTAATAATTCCTAGGAGCTAACTGTATGGATTGTTCCTATACTATTCTTTCAACATTTTTCGGCTATTTTGAAAATGTTTACAGCAAAACGTTGAGAAAATTGCTTTTGAGTGGAAAGGGCACACTGCCTGCTTCTTAAGGATAATGTTTTTTGTAGAAACTGAGATTTGGTAATCCAGTTCTTTGTCACAACTCTGTTGTGAAGGTTGCTAGATGCTATAAGAGTGCATACGGTTATTAGTTTTTAGTAAGGAAAGACCTGCTGAGGTTTTTTAATCTGAAGTGGGAGAAACTTAAGACAAATCTCCACCCAATAAAGAAAGTAAAATGAAGGAAGATGGAAGGGGTTAGATGCTGGGAACAACTTCTAAACGGGAGGGCAGACTTTCAGGGTTCATATGATCGGCAGAGAGACCCAACATGACTCAAATTTCTCTTCATGCTTCTTCCACGTGAACAGAGAAAGGAGTTGAAGTAAGAAAATGGCCAGGTGCGGTGGCTCAAGCCTGTAATCCCAGCACTTTGGGAGGCCAAGGTGGGTGGATCACGAGGTCAAGAGAACGAGACCATCCTGGTCAACATGGTGAAACCCCGTCTCTACTAAAAATACAAAAAATTAGCTGGGCATGGTGGCACGTGTCTGTAATCCCAGCTACTCAGGAGGCTGAGGCAGGAGAATTGTCTGAACCCAGGAGGCAGAGGTTGCGGTGAGCCGAGATCGCGCCATTGCACTCCAGCCTGGGTAACAAGAGTGAAACTCCGTCTCAAAAGAAAAAAAAAAAAAAAAAAAAAAAAAGTAAATGAAACCCTGATTGGAAGTGGTGGGATAGGAGCCTGAGAAGGCACAGGAATGATCCCCTTCCTTGAAGGAACTGAAGATAGTATTAGGAGAGCTTTAAAGCAATTGCGGTGGCTTTTTCATACCTTCATGGAAACTTAAAAAAAAAAAACAACAAAAAAACTAGCTAAAACATTTAATTAAGCAAACTTGAATCTCATGGTCACTAGAGAAGTGTTTGACTCTGCTAGACAGAGATGTGCAGAGAAATCTCTTTACCAAGCCCAGGCCCAAAGGCGAGGTCAGTAGGAGGGGGACCCAGGGATGAAACGTTAGCAGGAAAATTTCCAGATCATGTCTATTTGGGTATTTTTAAAAAATCATATGCTTCATCCCTTTATTCTTCTTTAAAGCTGTTGAATGAAAGTTTGGTTTAAATTAAAAAAAAATAAAAGGTGAGAACATGTCATTTGGAACTTATTTTCAGATTAAAATCAGGATAGCCAATCAATACATCTTGAACTGATTTTTTCAGACTGAGCAATGTAGATAAGACATAGCTGCTCTCCTGCTGGTGTAATTTTTGCAGTGTAGACAGATAACACCACAGAGGGCTAACGTGAACTTGGTTAAGAACTAGTTCAAGATCAGACAGACTCGTGAGGGAATCTCAACTCTATTTCCTCACTGCTCATGTAATCTTAAACCTGGCTCCTTAACCCCTCCAAATTTTAGTTTCCTCATCTGTAAAATGAGGGAAGATAATGACACATTCTTCTTAGAGTTCGGGAAGCTTAAAAACATCCATGCAGGTAATTAGTATGATATCCAAAATATAATAGGCTTTCAGTAAGTATCCCCTATTATTATGTCACTTGCTACTAATAAGAAAGAAATAGGTCTGATGAACCGTGTTAAGCTTGCTTCCTTACACATATCTCCCTGCCACAGAATGATTTCACCATGACAAGGAAGTAGACTGAACCCAGAAAAACTTACTCTGAGGATCACACTTCTACAAGACATCTTTACACACATGCGGTGTTCTTCTGGGACTATGATCTTGGTTAAATATTTAGCTCTTAACATACAGTACTTTTTTTTTTTTTTCATGAAACCACATGCTCTCATTTAGAAGGACTTGAAAATGTCCACTGTCTTGGAATTCGGGGTTAAGTCCTGGGAATGAGGGGAATGAGAAGGCAGGACTGAAATGAAGGGCATACAGGATGAGAAAAACAGAGAAGTAATATTCTTCCCCTGCTCAGGAATACCTGGCCACAAGCACTCACTATGGAGGGCAGGTGAGCAAGGAAGGGCTCCGGGACACTTTATGGAGCATAATAACCATTGCAGCTGTGCAAGCAGAGATCAAAGATCAAATCAAATTTCAAGCTGCAGGGACCTCAATCCGATCACCTGCAGAGGTCAGGAAAAGGAATTTTTCTTCCCCGAAGAGCCCCAAGATTGGCTGAATTCCCAACAGGGGGTTTGGCACTGCCTTGAAGGATCACATTACTGGCTACTGCCCAGAAGCAAGGGGACGCGGCCTTGGGTTGATGGGACTGGTGGGGCCATTTCTATTGTTCCCCCACAGAGTGTCTGCCAAACAGAATAGGAGAAACTCAGAGAAAGCCCAGGGCCTGGTATCCAGGCACTCCAGCATGGTCAGTGATCAAAAGCCTCCTTTTGAATGTCCACTCTTAAGGTAGGTACTTTGAATGCTAAATGTTGAGGCTTGTGTGGGTGTTAGGTTGGTTTCTGCTGCATCCTCCTCTGAAAGGAAGCATGTAGTCGATGAGCCCAGGCTGCGATGGGACTCCTGCCAGAAGGAGGATGGGCAGCTGACCTGCAGGACCATCTGCACTATTTACACATCCACCCCGTTGTCCCCCTTGCCAACCCCAACACGCACACAAACGAAAGTAGCTGAAGCCGGGAAGCTCAGGCCTGTGCCCAGCTTTGTGGATACTTGCTCAGTGTGCTCTGCTGGAGACAATTCCATCTGGTCAACACGAGCTCTGAAAAGCTCCATGGTACTATCTGACCTTGGGTCTTCAACTTCAGCCCCCTCTCTTTTCCTTGCCTGTCTCCACTCTCACTTGAGGACATTACACGTTGGTGGGGGGTGGGGGGGTGAATTAGGAGGATTTATTGCAGGGGTGGGAAGATTTAATTAGATGATAAAGGGTGAACAAAATTTAGTTCTAAAAAGATTTAGCGAATTGTTTTTAAATATCCCCCAAATGGCATTTTGATGGTCTTATCAGGGAACACCCTTCAGGGTGAGAAGGCGGTGTGTATAGGGCGTGGGGAGGAGTGGCTGGAGGATAGAATAAAATGTGTTATTAGGTGAATAGGGAGAACCAAGTGACAGTGAACTTGGCCATTTGGGCTGTGGATGTCAATCAAACTAATGTGTTGGGGGAAGGGGGGAGGAAGTTTGTCACCCGTTTTAATATCAGAAATTCCTTTACGTGGGTGGTAACTGGGGAACAGCTGCAGGTAGCTGAATCACAGCCCAAATCCTTGCAACCACGCTGGTGGGACCCCTGCCAACAACTGAGCAATGGCTTTTCAAGCTGGAATGGAGCAAGTCAGACTAAGTGAGACGAGGTAGGGGGGACAGGGGGGTGGTGCTGGGGGTGGGGAAGCCAGTTTTTAAAAAGCTGAGTTTTGAAGCCGGTGCATATTTAATAGGATTAGAACACATGAGTTAGAGGCTGAAAATTCTCAACCTGCCTCGTTAAACAGCCAGCCTGCAGGAAGGCCGGGCTCTCGGAGCAAAGGCAGAAAAGCAGGGAGGGAGGGAGGTAAGACACCTGGGCTTTCTCAAGGGGTAATCGAGGCTAAAGGAGAGAGTTTCGAAGTTTCTTTTCTCTCCTGCGCTCTCTGTGGGGCCTCGGAGAATCCGTCCTTCCCATTCCAGCCCCGCTTGGTCCATGATCACACCCCGTTTGTCAATAGTGCCTTCAGGTGCCATGTCCCTGTTTGTCTTGGCCCAGGCGGGTCCACCCACTGCCTTGGTCAGCTCTGGAAGGAGGAGAAGCGGTTGCTTTTGCATCCTCATGAGAGGTGAGTGGGCCCAGCCCCAGCCTCAAAGGTCTCTCTGGATTCTGGCTGGATGCGTCTTGGAGACAGTTCTGAGTTTCAGGTTTTCAGGTGACAGGTGGTATGGAAGGGTTAGGGTGGGTGGGAACATTTTTCTTCTTCGAAATGTGGATCCTTGTTTGCTTTCCTGATGACTTTCTCCCATGGGTGACAGAAGGCTGTCCTGGGCCCTGAGCCTTTAGCTGAATGGTGTATGATGCTGAAAGAGAGCTGGGTTTTTCCTGGCTTCAGGCTCTTGTACTAACTCGGGGAATCATTTCAGATAGGAGCTCTCACCTGCTGGGACTCTTGTTTCCTAATTTTCGTCCGGAGGCCACAGGTCATTCCAGCCTTTCTTAGGACAACTTTCCATGCCACTGAAATGAGAAACGTGTCCCAGCAATGTTAGAAATATTTGGTCCAAGACACTTTGCAAATCACATCATGAGGGCAGGGATGACAAATAGGACTGTGTTGACAAGTTTGAGGACCTACTGGATGCTTCCTGCCGTGGCGCTCCTGTGAATCTAAACTTGAAATCATCTGTTTGCTCTTCACAGCCTCCTAGGTACCGCCCATAGCAGCCGAAAGAAATGCAGCTTCTCTGAAAATAATTACTAGAATTTATCGAGGCTTAAGTGGGTGAATAACCTCCTTCCTTGATTTTTCATTATGCAAACTGTTCTCTTCCTGATGTTCTAAAGTAGAAAGAGGAGAGTAGATTCGCTCCAAAGATCAGGAGGTGTTTCCTTGATGTTCTCTCAGTCTTCTAGGCTGGAGGGCAGTGGTGCAATCTTGTCTCACTGCAACCTCCACCTCCCCAGTTCAAGTGATTCTCCTGTTTCAGCCTCCCGAGTAGCTGGGACTATAGGCGCCTGCCACCACGCATGGCTGGTTTTTGTATTTTTAGTAGAGATGGGGTTTCACCATGTTAGCCAGGCTGGTCTCAAACTCCTGACTGCAAATAATCTGCCCACTCAGGCCTCCCAAAGTGTTGCGATTACGGGCGTGAGCCACCGCGCCCGGCCCTTAATGTTCTATCTTAAAGGTAGATGAGGCTGGAGCACAGAGATCAAGAACCCAAGTTTTGGCTGGGCACGGAGGCTCAAGCCTGTAATCCCAGCACTTTGGGAGGCCGAGGCGGGTGGATCACGAGGTCGAGAGATCGAGACCATCCTGGTCAACATGGTGAAATCCCATCTCTACTAAAAATACAGAAAGTTAGCTGGGCATGGTGGCACGTGCCTGTAATCCCAGCTACTCAGGAGGCTGAGGCAGGAGAATTGCCTGAACCCAGGAGGCGGAGGTTGCGGTGAGCCGAGAGCGTGCCATTGCACTCCAGCCTGGGTAACAAGAGCAAAACTCCGTCTCAAAAAAAAAAAAAAAAAAAAAAGAAAACCAAGTTTTAGGACTGAATGGGCTCAGGTTCAAAAGCTGGCTGCCACTTATCAACTGGGCCAACTGATGAGACGTCTTGAGTCTTTCTGATCTTCAGTTTTTTCACTCTAAAAATCGGTCAAAAATAGAATTACATGAGAACAAAAAATACCACCTGCATGTAACACGCTTGGTAGACAGGTGGAAACTTCCTGTACCTGAAACAGAGTTTTACCAACAGTTGTTAATCATAACCAACCTTAAAGGAGCTTTTTGCCTGGGTCAGGAGTGTCGGTCAGTGTGACACCCTTTATACATTGGCTATCCTCAGTCCAGCAGTCTGCTCAGCTGGACTATGTCCATTCTTGGTTCAGGCAACTTCCCAAGTCTTTCTTCCTGACTTGACACTCAGGCCCAGGACTTGGCTTAGATGAGGACCTGGCGCCTGCCTGGGATGGTCCTGGAGGGCCCCTGTCTTTGGAAAACCCAGGGGAATTCTCAAACCCCAGCAAGGGGTGGAGCTCCAGCACCCGGATGCGGGGGCCTCAGGAATCCAGGGAAGCAGAGACCATTCCGACAGCTCTGGGGAGCTCTGAGTGAACAGTGTGTGTCCTGCCGGCTGTGTAAACACAGTAACCAAATACACTGATGGTTTCCAGGGCCCACCAGATGGCAACAAGTACAGCGGGTGATGCAGTTTCTGTGGCTTCTCCTCCCTTCTGAGTTTCATTTGCTTCTCATGCCTCAGGGTAGGATGATGGGAGATGCCCAGGAAGCTTTGCTATAATCCTGAATCTTTAGGTATCTGCATCTTCCTTTACGTTGTCTTTCAGGATTTTCTTTGTTCATGTGGCTTCTTACTGTAGGCTGCTTGGACCCAAATCATCCAACTCCCAGCACATCACATACCCTTTCCAATCGTCTTTCTTCCACAGCACTCACTATCTGACATCCCATACTTTTAACTACTTTGTTTTCTTTTTTTTTTTTCTTTTTTTTTTTTTTTTGACAGAGTCTTGCTCTGTCGTGCAGGCTGGAGTACAGTGGCACAACTTCAGCTCACTGCAACCTCCACCTCCTGGGTTCAAGCAATTCTCAGGCATCATCAGCCTCCTGTGTAGCTGGAATTACAGGCGCGTGCCATGATGCCTGGCTAATTTTTGTATTTTTAGTAGAGATGGGGTTTCACTGTTTTGGCTGGGCTGGTCTCAAACTCTTGGGCTCAAGTAATCTACCAGTCTTGGCCTCCCAAAGTACTGGGACTACTGGCATAGGTTACTATGCCCAGTCTGTTCTTTTGAGTTTTCTGACTCCCCTCCCCGAACCAAAAAGCAAACATGTAGAAGATAAGATTTTTTTTTTTGTACATGACTGTATCTCAGAGCCACTAACAGGGCTATATTTTTTGAATACAGGGTTGTGAATGTGTTTCTCCTGGGCTAGGCCAGGCATGAAGCTGAGTCCTGCTGAAATATTTGCTGGATGTAAAATAATTTACTTTCAGATTTTTCTCGAAGACTTGGGCAGCACAAGGTCAAAACAGATATCTTCACACTCAGGTTTTTAAGATAGAGAAAAGTTCCTTGAGCAAATGTAAGAAACAGTGAATATGCTGAAGCCTAGCAAGTTGGCAATATTGTTCCCTACCTCCCTCTTTGGGGCGGTTCAATGGGTAATTTAGGGAGAGAGCCAGTGGGGGCTAAGGATGTGGTGACTCCAGCCATAATCCGCTGTCCCTTTCCCAGAAGTGAAACATGGTTTTATATTTTATTGTATGCATAGTATTTTAATTGCTTTTGGTGAGAGTGAAGGTAACAACAGTGGCTGGTGTCCCTGGATGGTCACCAACTGTTAGTATTCCTGGCTCTGTCTCCACTCAGCATGGGCTCGTCGAAGAAAACAGCGAAGAAAAGGAAACTGGTCTTGGGACAGATGGAGTCATTTGATAGGAAAGCTGGAAACTGGGGAGAAGAGAGAAGGGGAGGAGAGGGAGAGATGAGAGGAGAAGGCACACGGAGGTGCAGGGCTTGTGTGTGTGTGTGTTGGTTTGGTTTGCAAGGGGCTGAGGCTGAGAGTTTGAATCTCCCAATGAGGCTTCCTGTCACTACAGAGAAATGAAAGTCAAAACTCAAAGTGATTTCCAGTCCATTTGAGGCTTCTTGCCATTGTTATTCATCGGCTGTGCCCAGTAGCTCCTCTTGGTGGAGGCGGTCACTTTGCCAACTTCTCTGTCATTGAAGCTCAGGCTGCAGTTATGTAATCAATGTAATAAAAAAGGGAAGGCCATTTCTTTTCATTTTTTGTTTTTTCCTCACTTGGATAAAATATTCGTGTCTCACTGCTCTCTTTATTTTCTTCTTCTTCTCCTTCTCCTCCTCCACCTTCTCCTTCTCTTCCTTCTTCTCCTTCTTCTCTCTCTGTGTGTGTATATTTATTTTCTTCTATTTCCTTCTTCTCCTCCTCCTCTTCCTCCTCCTCCTCCTTCTTCTCTCTCTCTCTGTGTGTCTGTATTTATTTTATTTTCTTCTTTATTTTCTTCTCTTTATTTCCTCCTTCTTCTTCTCTTCCTCTTCCTCCTCCTTCTCTGTGTGTGTGTGTGTGTGTGTTTGTGTGTGTGTATATATATATGATCTCATATATATATTGTGTGTGTATATATATATGATCTCATATATATATTCTGTGTGTCTATATGTGGGTGTACATATATATACACACACACACATAGACACAGAGAGAGTGTGTGTGTATATATATATATATATATATATATATATACACACACACACACACACACAGAGACATGTAGAGAGAGAATATATACACACACACAGACACAGACACACAGAGAGAGAATATACATATGAGATCATATATATGATCATATATATATATTCATCTCATATATGAGATCTCAAGGGAGGGGCACAAAAACAGAGAGCTGAGGAGAGATTTGAGGACACTGCTTTCATCTCTGTCACAAGTTTCATTGTATTTTATGATTTCGAAAAAGGCTAACACGAAGGAAAAATTTTCCAATGCTGCAAACCTTGAATGTTCTCTTAACTGCTGTGTCTCTACTCCTAGAGCAAGGAAGGACACAGACAAAGACACAAGCACACGCAGTACACCCTGCAGGTTTTGTACCTGGCAATGGAGGTGATATGCAAGGTCGTGGAAGGGACGAGGCAGGGGTGGTAGGTGGATGAGGGGCAGCTTTTCGGGGTTTGCCTGGGAGTCAAAGGGAGGAGGGACATCGTAGGCTAGAAAATACCTCCACAAAGATATTGAGGGTGGAAAGAACGTGGTACTTTTGGGGAGCTGATAGTCATTGTATGTGGCTGGCACGTTGGGGGTGAGGCCTGAGGAGTGAGTGTGGGCTTGGGATGAAGCTATAGGAGAGGCAGGGGCCAGGCTGTGGCCCCCTGGGTATGCCACGTTAGCACATCAGGCTCATTCTGTGGGTAACTGTAAGGCACAGGATCACTTGCAGTAATAAGCTAATGCAGTCAAGTCTGTGTTTCAGAAAATGAGTCTCACCCAGAGAGTATGTGAGGGTAGAGTGGGGAGACTCATTTCTTCATTTACTGGTAACAATTTTTTTTTTTTTAAATTTAGACAGGGACTTCCTCTATCACTAAGGCTGGAATACAGTGATGCTCAAGCCATCTTCCCACCTCCGTCTCCCAAGTAGCTGGGACTACAGATGTGTGCCACCACATCCAGCTAACTTTTTGTATTTTTTGTAGAGCTTGGGTCTTATTATGTTGCCCAGGCTTGTCTTGAACTCCTGAGTTCAAGCAGCCCACCCACTTTGGCAACCCAAAATGTTGAGATGACAGGTGTGAGCCACTACACCCTGCAATAGCAAATATTTATAGACGAGAAAGCCAATGATAAATATATAGGAATTAAATATATATGTGAATAAAATATGTAATTTATAGATCTAAGTAGATGATATAACTAAATATATGATAACTATATGTTTTGTTGTTGTTGTTGTTGTTGTTGTTGTTGTTTGTTTTTTTTTTTTTAGATGGAGTTTTGCTCTTGTTACCCAGGCTGGAGTGCATTGGTGCGATCTCAGCTCACTACAACCTCCGCCTCCCGGGTTCAGGCAATTCTCCTGCCACAGCCTCCTGAGTAGCTGGGATTACAGGCACGCACCACCATGCCCAGCTGATTTTTTGTATTTTTAGTAGAGACGGGGTTTCACCATGTTGACCAGGATGGTCTCGATCTGTTGACCTCGTGATCCACCCGCCTCGGCCTCCCAAAGTGCTGGGATTACAGGTGTGAGCCACTACGCCTGGCATGATATAGAGTTATATAGAGATGTGTTATATATTTATATAAAAGATATATTAAGCCAATGATAAATATTTTATATATATGAACTAGATGTATGACATGTGAAGAAAATGGTGATATATAACAAAATATATGATATATATTTATATATAGATATAATATATATTGAGTTATATGTGAATAAAGTTTGCTAAAAGAAAATGAGGTGGGTAAGGATAAAGAGTGACAGAGAGTCACATTTTAGATCAATTGACCAGAGGAGAGCTCTCTGAGGAGGTAGAATCAGAGTACAGGGTTGGATGAAATGATGGATACAGACCTGCCAGTATTTGGGGGAACTATAATAAAATTTTGGAGGCTGGGCATGGTGGCTCACACCTATAATCCCAGCACTTTGGGAGGCCAAGATGGGCAGATCACCTGAGGTAGGGAGTTTGAGAACAGTCTGACCAACATGGAGAAACCCTGTCCCTACTAAAAAGAAAAATACAGCTGGGTGTGGTGGCTCAAGCCTGTAATTCCAGCATTTTGGAAGGTCAAGGCGGGTGGATCACGAGGTCAAGAGATCGAGACCATCCTGGTCAACATGGTGAAACCCCGTCTCTACTAAAAATACAAAAAATTAGCTAGGCATGGTGGCACGTGCCTGTAATCCCAGCTACTCAGGAGGCTGAGGCAGGAGAATTGCCTGAACCCAGGAGGCAGAGGTTGCGGTGAGCCGAGATTGCACCATTGTACTCCAGCCTGGGTAACAAGAGTGAAACTCCATCTCAAAAAAAGGAAAAAAAAAAAAAAAGAAAAATGCAAAAAAAAATTAACTGGACATGGGTAGTGCATGCCTGGAATCCCAGCTACTTGGGAGGCTGAGGCAGGAGAATCACTTGAACCTGGGAGGCAGAGGTTAAGGTGAGCCAAGATTGCACCATTGTACTCCAGCCTGGGCAATAGGAGTGAAACTCCGTGTCAAAAATAACATAAAATAAAAAATAAATAATATTTCAGAGAGAATAAGCATGGCCCAAATTCGATGGCAATGATGGGGAGAAATAATAGAACATTTGCAGAAGTGAAATGGAAAGTTCAGCTAGCTATGGCAACAGAGAGAATGAAAAAGCGTCCAAGGGTGGGAAGGTTCCTGTTTGTGTTTTGTTTCATTTTTTTTGGGTTTTTGTTTTGTTTTGTTTTTGGCCTTGGTCATATAGGTGGGTGGTGGTATCATGAACTAGGACAGAGAATGAAGGAGAAAGAGTATTCTGGAGAGTGAGATATGTGAGAATGAATGTGTTATCCTTCAGCAGCTGGTGGCATATCCTGGAATTCCCTTTCAGTTTCCTAGGCATTGTTCTAGATCTTGGGGGAAAGTTTTATGTAATGTTCATCCTCCTTTAAGAACAGGATGGAATATGTCAACCCCAAACATCCAGGGTTTAGGAATTGGTCTCATATTTTACTTGGCTTGATTTCTGTTTTCCTCCTTCCTCGTTTTTCATGTCTTTTCTTTTTGAGTCCAGCCAATGAGACCACTTACTGGACAAGGTCAAGTCTTCTTAGACCTTCAGAGACTATGATTCAGACAGTGTCTTAAAATAAGACTATATACCTTCTTGGTGCAAGACTTCTCCTACTCAGAATCCCACAGTCCTGCCTCAAGCCTGAGTTTAACCGTAGAATGGTTATTCTATGCATTTCCTGCCTTTTTAAGATGAATTGGAGGCCGGGTATGGTGGCTCACGCCTGTAATCCCAGCACTTTGGGAGGCTGAAGCAGGCGGATAACGAGGTCAGGAGTTCGAGACCTGCCTGGCCAACATAGTGAAAACTTGTCTCTACTAAAAATACAAAAAAAAAAAATTAGCTGGATATGGTGGCGGGCACCTGTAATCCCAGCTGCTTGGAAGACTGAGGCAGGAAAAAATCGCTTGAACCCAGGGGCAGAGGTTGTAGTGAGCCAAGATTGTGACACTGAACTCCAGCTTGGGCAGCAGTGTGAGACTCTGTCCACCCCCCCCACAAAAAAAAAAGACTGACTGTCCAAGGTAATTGATGACAAGAAAGAAAGAGGTGACAATGAATTTTCTGAGCTGGATTCTGGAAGAAGTTTTCAAACCAAAGGTTGGTTATGGTCTACAGACTTCTGAAAGACATTTGCAAAATTGCCAAGTAGGGTCAGATATTTGCGTTTTCTCCTTCACCCACACGTTAAGGGTTATTCCTGTGTCCATTTAATGGACACTCCAATGGCACTTGAATTGCTTACATATTTCCCCATCATTTTGCTAATTACACTGTGGTTTAGCTCACCTTCTGTGCTGTTATTGTTAAGCTGGAAAAGGTAGCTGTTAGTAAAGCTACCTTCCCTTGGGGCAGGGGCTGCTGCCTGTGTCAGGACTCACAAGGGTGATTGGCTAAGCCAGGACTCTGCCTGAGTGAGCGTGTGCCCGCCCCTCAGTGGAATGGTCAATCTCGGCTTCTAAACACAGATACTGTGCCGTCTGCCATGGAAACATGGCTGACTTCTAAGTTGATCCCCTTTACATTGGTTTTCCAGCCATGCTGAGATTTGGGTCCAGGCTGGGACTCCAGGCTCTTTCTAGTGTTCTCATTGCCGACTCTCAGACTCTGAACACCCACTTTGCCTTCTTCACGAGGGGCGTGTGGTATGAGGGAGCTATTGTGAGTGGTGTAACACGAAAGACCAGCTCTGGTTTGGGGGCAGGACTTTTAGTGTGGATGGATGTAAAAAGTTTTAGCTCAAACCAGAGGGGTGTGTCCCTTCTGGAAGAGGTGGGACCCATGGCTCCCCACTGTCCCCAGGCTGAATACCAAAAATTCCTGTGATGGCCTCTGAGGCCTCTTGACCCTGAGGGACCAACCCGTGCCTGCCTCTAGGACTTGTCTTGTAACTTTCTCTGCCACGACAATGAAGCTCTGACAGCTTTAGCCCTGCGATTATTGTCCACCTCCTAGACTAGGCTGTGAGCTCCATGAGGTCAGGGATCATGTTCCTCTGCTTGTCTGGTTTTGCTTGTTGAATGAATAAAAGATTGTAGATGAATGAATGAATGAATACATGAATGAATGAATGACTTGAAGAGCTCTAAGTTGTAAAGCTACCTTGGCACTGTATTCAACAGTTCAGCCTTACAAGCTGGGGCTCAAAGAAGAGTCCTTTTCTAATAAACTACCCAGGACTGGCAAGGGCCTCGAACTCTGGAGAGGGTGTTACTCTGAAGACACTTGTAAATGTGGGTCTGAGTCTCAGGATAAGACCAAACGATGCTTCCATGTAAACCTGTACAGACAAGAAGATCCAGGTTTAAAAAGCAGGGCATGCATTCTTTAGAGCACGGAGGCTAAGTGTCAGGCCAATCCTCAGAAGGGAACTCTGAGAATGATTTGGCAATTGATATTTTAAAAAGTGACCCAAGCTTCATTTTGTAGCTTTAAAAATAAGCAAACTCAAAAAAAAAAAAAAAAAAAAGGTGAACTTACCACCACTTCTGCAAAAAGAAAAGAAAAATAAAAGGAGGTCAAATGTTAAGCCTGTATCACCTTGACAGAGTACGTTTAGTATGCATAGAAGCGGAGGGAGGTTTAGGCAGCCGATTTTCTTTGGTTGAGAGGCAAATAGCCCGTGCTGTCCCCGGAGAAGCTGAGTGCAGACAGGATTCGGATGGTAATTCTGCGATCCCTCCAGAGACAGGGAAGACCCAGGGTTTACTGCCCTGTAAAGAACCACTTAACAGCGTTAACTTTCTCTCAGCAATTTTCATCTTTTTATTCCCATTTGTTTTCCAACTCCTTAAACCTTGGAGTAGAAAGGCAGATGCTTCAAATGCTAGGATATGCTTGCATTTGGACTGGAGAAGAGAGGAAGGGGTAGTGCCTGCTGTCGGAAGAACTCGGATCAGACAATGGTCTATAGGCAGTGGATGTCAAGCGTTGGAAATTAGTTTAGTAGACTCTTCAGAAGTTTCCAGAACACATGGAATGTGTTTGGCTCCCAGAATCTTGCCTTTTACCTCTGCTTCCTACTTTAAACTTTCTTTAGGTCATCGTTGCTATTGTCATCACTAGGCTCTGCAATCTGTATTAACCCATAAGAACCCAGGGAGGAGTGAGGAGCTCTGATGTTTGTGGAAGCAGTGGCTGGAGGGACTGGACATCAGTCATCCACCTGGGAATGTGTGTGATGCGTGTGGTTGTGGCATGGTGTGTTGGAAAGGATGAATGCAAGCCTTACTATATCCATGGCCCAGCAATGTGAGTAACTCTAACTGGGGCACTTCTTCTTCCTGGGTCTCGGGTCTTATATCTGTGAAAGGAGACAATCGGTTAGATGGGTGGAGTCACTGCTTTGAGAGTCTTTGAGATGGTTCTGTTTGTGTTGAGAGACAGTTCCATGCATGAGGCTCTGGAGAGCTAGGAGTTTGCTTTGACCCTTCCATGTCGATTGCCTCATGAAGAGCCTTTTGGAAAAAGCCACATGTCACTGGTGTAGAGGGGTGTACCGACTCAACCACCTGCAGAGCTGTGTACACGTGTGTGTAGCACACACACATAAACAGTACAAGTCTATTGATATAAAACATCGAGTCAGAGTCTACATTAATGGTTCATCATATCACAGGGTAATTGGGAGAATGGCTTCTACAACCTGACAGAGGAACAGGGGTTGGAAGACAGAGCCTCGACGGCCAGAGTCCTAGTGTGCGTGTTAGGTTTGCATCCAGTGACTGAAACACACCAGGTCCTAGCTTGAGTAACAGCATAACGCAGAAGAGGGGTCTATGGCCAAAGGGAGGGTGTCAGTTTGCTGAGCAATCAGAAACGTCCCTATTTCCCCTTGCCTCTGTTCCACCCCTCACCTCCCACCCTTGTGTTGTCTCTCCTGTGGACAGCTGATGTGGAGCTTTTGAGCCTGGCCATGTTTACTGTTACCAGCTCCATGGCCGCTGTGGCCTGGGCACAGTCAGAAGGCCTAAGTTAGGGGCTGTCAGTGAAGCCAGAATGTTGCAATCAGGAGTGGGCTGGCAAGGGTCACCGGAAGGGTCACTGCTGACTTATTTCCATGTCCCCTAGTCCTGTCAGGAGGTCCATGGAGGCACGGAAAGCAAACACCAGGAACGGCTCCCGTCAGAAACAGTCTGTGACCTTCCCCGGCCCAGCGACTTCACAACGGCCAAATCCTCCTGAAGCTCCATTAGGATGGTGGAGGCGGAAAAGGTGCATCCGTGTGCCTATGAGCATGCCTTTGTAGTCTGTGCATTTCTGCAGATGCATGCTAATCTGTGCAAAACACGCATGCGTTGAGTGTGAGCATGTGACACTCACGGGAAGAGAGCTTGCAGGGGACACAAAAGCCCGTAAAAGTCTTGCGTGTGGTGCCAGCGGGTTCAAAGTGACCAGCCTCTCCGGCTGTGTCTCACTGTCCCTGGCTCTTTTGTTAGAAGGCTGGAAGGAGCCATCCTGAATAGCGTGGTTAATGTACAAGAGGATCAGTCTGCCCTCCTGTCACTCAGTGGATTTGACCAATCAATCAGTATCAGGTCTGATCAGTATGGGAAGGCGGTGAAGGAGAACTGTTTTGAATACAGCCTTGAAAGGGATGGGGAGAGCAAGCAGTGGTCCCGGTTTCTGTTTCTCTCTGTTACTGCCTAGCTCTCTCCGCTTCATGCTTGGTGACATTCTTTGGCAGCAATGTTCTGTGTTTGACTATCAGATGCCTTTCGGAATGAAATGTCCCCTGCTAGTTTTATGGGCCTCTTAGGGGTCTTTCCGAGCTGTTGTCCTGTACTTTTAATATGCATAGTACCTCACCTATTGACTTCATATAATGGTTCCAATTTACATGTTGCTTTGCATGTGATTTGCATTACATTAGGTCAGTCCCCATTCCAATGAATATTTATCAACAGTCACATACCATGGAAGATGCTATATAATGAGAACGAGGACTAAGGATACAAAATCCTCTCACTGAATCTTTGTGGCTTTTCACCAGCCGCCTCTAGCCCTTTCCAGTCCACTAATCCACCTCTCCACCTACTTTTCTCTGACAGTTTCTTAATAAAAGTTGATCTTGGGAAATCACTGGTTTGGCCTCTCAGAATTTAGCCCAGCCTGATATACGTACCTGAAGAGTCAGTGCATACTAAAATTGTACACAGATGTGGTTCTTTAAATTATTTCTACCAATAATGCTCTAGATTTCTTGGGCTCTTCCTTTTAGATGCATTGAGGGACAGCCATCGGTTTAACTCCATTTACATTGACGAAAAGAAGAAACGGAGACAGAGAATTTAAGAGACATTTACCAAGGACTATTATACCAAGTTTAAGCCCGACCTGAGGCTAGGCTAGATTCAATTCAACATGTATTTTTGGGATCCTATTGTATCTGAACACCATGTTCTATGAAGAGAGAGACACAAAAGAAAAGTGTGCTCTCCAGAGTTCATAACACATCTTGCTCACGCACATGCAATCCTGAATTCATTTTGTATTGGTTTCACTGGCTTGGATGTTCTACTGGTCACAGTGAACCTGTATAATATTTGACTCCCATTGCTTCAAGGATCCCCCACTAGAGTATCAGGGACCCTCTCTGAATGGGACCTTTATAGAAGTCAGAGTACTTTAGGTCAGGCTTTAGTGACAAATACGCTTGAGAATATTAACTGCATAATTATTCAAAAAGATGTCCGTCTCTCCTCCAAGGGATGACTCAAAGATCTTGGCTCCTTTTGACTTCTCTGGTTTGGCCATTATGGTCTTTTGCTTCTGATCACAGGGACAGGAGTATGCATGATATTTCAGGGGTCCAGCTGAGAAGTGGGGTGGAGTCTTTTGCTTCTGGTCACAGGGACAGGAATATGCATGATATTTCAGGGGTTCAGCTGAGAATCGGGGGTCATCGCTTCTGTCTGCATGCCAGAACTCAGTCACATGACCAACATTACTGCAAGGAAGACTAGAAGCTATAAGGATACCCACGGGGTGGATGAACACTAATGATCTCTGCCAGAAACATTTAGCTGTGGGCCTCAGGCAAATCACCTGTTTTCTCTAATCCTTAATTCCTCATCCACAACATGGGGACACTATCCCCTAGCTTGTAGAATTCTTGTGAGCGTTAAATACATAAGAAGGTATGTGCCAGCACAGTGCCAGGCACAGAGCAGAGCTTAAAGGGATGTTCTCTTGTTTTGATCTCATGCATCCTTTCTACTAATTGTTTCTGAGAGGCTTCAGGAAAAGAGGGGCCAGGATGGCCTCCATATGGTTTTCATTGGATAAATCAGGATGTGAGAAGAATTCTGTTTGTATTCTTTGCTGATCTTCTCAAGGCAAATGAGTAATAGCTAACTGTTTGGAAAGAGGAGGTCTTCCTGGCCCACCTCAAGCCCTTCCTGACTGTTTTGGTGGTTGTGTCTGCAAGGTCTGTGAGAAAAGAGAAAGGATCCTCCCCATGAGCGCTAGGGCACTGAAATCTAAAGCCATCGCAGTTTGCTGGGTGGTTCCTGTGAGCCTCGCGTAGAGAAAGGCAGACTGCAAGCCCTCCAAATTATTAACACAGGTGCCGAGAGCTGACTCAACTATACTTTGCTTACAGGGTAAGCTGAAGGTGGGTGGAGGCTGTGTTTACAGATGGACTCTCTCTCTGACTCAAGTCTCAAAGGTGTTGACACCAAGGGCACAGCTTTGGGAAATGCTCTATTTAGAAAAGCCTGGCCTAAGTCCTGGGCTGCGTTCTCATCATCGAGAATGTATTAGAAAAGTCAATTATGTTGGAAATCTGGCCCTCATCTCTTTGTGCCCAAACTCCCATTTAAACCAGCTGGTATGACATATATTTTTTATCTGTGACCACTTGACAGTTTAAGCTTATTTTTTAAATAAATTTTTGAATGTCCAATTTAAATGAATTTGTGGAAATCAGTATAGCCCCAAATGCCTAAAAGAAACCTTTATTGTAGTAAGGTAAATAGCTGCTTTAGAGAAACTTTGGGTTTCACGGGGTGTGGTGTGGCTCACGCCTGTAATCCCAACACTTTGGGAGGCTGTGGCAGGCAGATCACTTGTGGTCAGGAGTTTTGAGACCAGCCTGGCCAACATAGTGAAACCCCGGTTCTACTAAAAATACAAAAATTAGCTGGGCGTGTTGGCATGCGCCTGTAGTCCCAGTTACTTGGAAGGCTGAGGCAGGAGAATTGCTTGAGCCTGGGAGGCAGAGGTTGCAGTGAGCCGAGATCATGCCACTGCAGTCCAGCCTGGGTGACAGAGTGAGACTATGCCTCAGAAACAAACAAACAAACAAACAAACAAAAGTTTGGGTTGCAATAGTAAAGTTCAAATAACAGAGGTTTGAAAATTAAAGTGGTTTAAACATTTAATTGCCTCACAAGGAGGCCTGGGGCTTGATGTGTATGTGCAGGGCTGGTGATCAGCACTGAGCACCAAACCCATGCTTCCCTCGACCTTTCTACACTTTTCTTAACTTACTACACTTTCTACACTTAGCTTAACTTGTTGGCTTTTCATCCATATGGATGTAGCCTCATGGTCATAAAACAGCTTCTGCAGCTCCAGGTATCACATCTGCATTCAAGCTAAGAAGAGGAAATAAATAAATAGCAGTAGCTTTATCTGTGTCTTTTATCAGGACAGCAAAAATTAACCTAAAATACACACTAGGAAAAACGTTTATTTTGAAGTAAAGCCAATACCACTTAACTTTAATTCCAAATTTTTGATTCATTTGCATTTCTGGAATCTCCCTTTTCTCCCTTACTTTCCTCGTGGAGGGAAACCTATTCCATAATTTGGGATTATATTCACCTCTTTTCCTCTGGCATATCTCTGAAAGATGGAGAAAGAGGCATAAAGTAATATCTGGGACATAGAGAGAGGTTTTTTGATCTATTTCAATCAACGTAAACTAATAACAGTTTATATTGTTTTCCCCCACCCCACCCTGCCTGAACCACATCTTTAACATCACCTACTTCGAGTTTACCTGCTTTCCACGTGAGGTGCTGCACCTGGTGTTTTACGGTCAGATTTCAGAATCCAGTGCTGACTCATGGACTCTTCATGAAGATGTCTCAATAGTCAATCTTACTGACACGTTACTTTAGGGAGACAAAAAATGAAATCTGTTACAAATTTGGAAATCAGCTTTTTCCTGCTTGTCTAGGACCAGACCTAGTAGTTGGAGAGGGGGTTTTCTATACCTGCTTTAACATACGTAAATCAAAACTGACTTCAGATGCCAGTTCATTCAAACATTAGAAATAAACCAATGTTGGTTCTTCCTTCTCCTCTCCCATCTATATTCTATGGCAATGAAAATGAAGGCCTAGGAATTTTCACAAACTTTTCAAAGATTATTTGGAAGGATTGCATTAAAAAACTAGATATTTCATTTTATACTACTCAAGGCACATATCCAAGGCCAAGCTTATGGTATTCATTGCTAATCGGTCATTGTCAACTTTCTTCCCAACACACGTCAGACATTGCTAATCAATCACAGCCAACTTCGTGCTGGTTGTCATTTCACAATCCATTTTAGTGGAGTCCTTCAGAATCTACCACAAGCCCCACAGGGATGATTGTTGAGACGCAATGAAACCTATTTGTCATACATGTCACAGACATCTTCTGTTGCTTTATTTGAATAGATCTAAAAACCAGCATACTACCTTATTCATTCAATTAAACTGTTTAATTATTTTCTAAGATGAGAAATTTTCATACAAACATATTCTACCCCTATATCCCAGCTTCTATGATTGTTACCCTGGACTATACACGGCTGGCCTTGAAGATATTCCTATGGAGAGGTGTCAATTTCTTCTACATAGGGAGCTCCTCCAGTTAGTGGGTGAGGTGAGATGACATGCAGCTCTTATCTCATTGGAGCTTCCAGCGCTCCTTTGCACAGCTAGGAACATTTGCCAGTGGATGAGGTGTCTTGTGTAAAGGGGCCTCTCCCTGGAATGAGTGATGATAGCGTATCCCTTTTCCCACTGGCCTCCAACATAGCTGTAGCCTCATACCAGGGACTTGATCCCTACAGAGCTGGCCTGAAAGGACCTGAGAAATATCGATCTTTAGATTAGGCAATAAGAGTAGTGAAGAGCTGATTTGGAAGAGGAAGGACAGAAGGGTTGATATTCCACTGAGGGTGAGGGGAGCCAGGTAGTTACAGAGTGGCTGCTGTGGGTAAATCTCTTCATGGACGAAAGAGCAGGTTAGAACGTGGCTCCGATTAGAAAGTACTAGCAAATGGCTAACCCTGTTTAAAGCCTATCTTTCTTCTCAAGGCAGTTGATTTTGTTATTTAAGTCTTCAGCCTTCACTGGGTGGGTTGCTGAGCCTGGCTTTGGCTGTGAGAAATGAGGAATTTGAAATTTGCACGTGTTCGTATAACATAAGTTTCATTTGCAAATTACTGTCACTTGATAGAGACTCTTTGAATTCAGAACTGTGAACGCACATACACAGTGCTTTTGCTCTTCTCTGCCCTGAGGTAGACATTCTATAGGAGATAAATTTATTTTTTTTTACAAATTAATATCAAAATAGTTGCTAATATTTATTGAGTTTTTACCCTTGCCAGACATTGTTTTAAGCGTATTATATGGGGATTATTTTATCATTTTAACCCTTTAAGACAGCTACTATTAACAACCCTATTTGTAGATGAGAAAATAAAACCCAGAGACGTGAAGTGACTTTCCCAGGGCCGTGCAGCTACAAAGCGGCAGAACTAGGATTTGAACCCCAAAAAATATGACCTATGAAGCCCAACACTTAACTGTCGCTTTCACCTGTGAAATGCACTGATTATGGCTCCCCACGTGTTTTCCTTGAAGAAGGTGAAGCAATTTCCTCTCTAAAAGGCAGTGCCCGTTCTAAACATCAATCTCCACCCCGGCTGGTGTTTGCCGCTTCTTCATGCAGTGGAGAAAGTCCCAGATCCTTAAGGCATCAGACTGGCTTTCTGGATCTTCCTATTTTTTCTAATTTATTTAAATGTGGCCCTTCCTACTCTTTCTTCCACTTCCTGATGATGTCCACTGGGCCAGCATTCCAAGGGCAGCAAAAAACTTTAGCCAAGGAGCCCAGTTGCTGTTGTTTTTCAACTTCCTTTGATCCCATTTTGTGGTTGACTTGGCGAAAGTCCACATCTGTCACCAATGGGCTTTAAGGCCCATATCGGATTTGACATCAACACACCCAGTTCTAAGGCATCCATTTCCTTTCAATATTGGACGAATAAAGGGGGTTTCTCGTATTCAACATTCATCTTCCTTGCTTTCTGTCTGTCTCTCTCTCTCCTCCCCCTCAATAATCCTTCAGACTCAGGAAGGACTTTAGCATGTTTCTGTTGCTGTGCAGCATATGCTGTGTCCTAATCCTTCCTGTGTTTGCTGTAGGTATGGCGGCTCTCCAAGACAAATTACTGATGTTGTTGAGGAGGTCACCAGGACATCTTTCTGATGGGGGATGGGGAGGAAGATGTCTCTGGCGATACACTCCCGGGGCCGCCTCCGCCTCTTGGCCTGTTTGGTGCTTGTTTGATGCTGAAGTGCTAGACCTTGAGACCCCAAGCTGTGAGCTGGCAGAAAGGGAAGGAAGAGATGAGTTTTACCTACTGGTCTTGTCATTTGATGAAGGAGAAGCTTGTATGGGGCAGGCCTCGGGCAACAGATGTTGGTGGAGGATCTGCCAAGACTGAGTTGAGACCGAGGGAGTGATGCATATGTTACTTGACACGGGAGGATTAGGGAAGCCATGAGGAAGCATGCCTGGGCCCTTCACACTGTGACACCTCGGGGAAGTGAGTTATGAGGATAGAGAAGCACAGACCACGCACAGACAGGGGATGATGGGCTCAGGGCAGGCAGCTTGAATGATGCCTTTGCTTTTTTTTTTTCTCTCCCACCATTGGCCCCCGACTCCCCTGCTGGGACGATTGGCAGGCGTCGTGGGATGTTTTGTGTGAGTTGTGAAATCAAAAGCAGGACTCATCTGATGGAAGAGCTGTCTTCGGGTTGCCTTCCGTTGTTCCGCTCTGTTAGCCTTCCCCGCCCATGCCCACATTGGTAAGAGGTTATAAGGCGACACCCAGTCCTTTTTCCTGGATTTTGCAAATGAAGTAGTATGGAAGGTAGCCAGAGGGTCCAACCATCCATCTTGGTTAATGGCACAAGGGAGCATCTAGGAAAATGAAAACAATTCAATGGGCTCAGGCCATCAAAAGAAGCAGGCAACAGGGTCCTTGGACATTTAAGACTAGGTTACATGAGAACCAGGTAACAAGTGGGAAGGACATGGGTTAGATCTCATGGCTTCTTCTTTTTCTCTTTGTGTTGGGGTTTGTTGGGTCTCTGCATTCTCCTGGTGGAGCTAGAGGCAGTAGAAAATGCAAGCACTGGTCTGCCTTCCCCTATCTGTGAAATGGTACATGTAGGGTAGAGAGTGGCAAGGAGTGGTGAGTTAAAGAAAGAGATGAGGGAAGCTGGGTGTGGTGGCTCACACCTGTAATGCCAGCACTTTGGGAGGCCAAGATGGGTGGATCATGAGGTCAAGAGATCAAGACCATCCTGGTCAGCATGGTGAAACCACATCTCTACTAAAAATACAAAAATTAGCTGGGTGTGGTGGTGTGTGACTGTAGTCCCAGCTGCTAAGGAGGCTGAGGCAGGAGAATCACTTGAACCCGGGAGGTGGAGGTTGCAGTGAGCCAAGATTGTGTCTCTGCACTCCAGCCTGGCAACAAAGGGAGACTCAATCTCAAAAAAAAAAAAAAAAAAAAAGATGATGGAAGCCTAGCCTAGGGAGAGACACATTTTGGTAATGAAAAGGCTTTTGGAAATGATCCCAGGATCTCAGTTTCTTTTTCGGACTATTGCACATCTGGGGGAAGAGTAAGAACAACCCTACTGAAATCCATGGCTGAATCCAGCGACCTCTGCTAGAAAAAGAGGTCAAGGTTTATTTCCATTAAATGAAGCAAGGCTCTCAACCAAGTCTTGGTTCCCTTCTGCAATTCCCTTCTGAGATTCTAGAAAGGTTTGCCCTTTCTAGAGGGTGAGAAAGAAGGGAAGGAAAGGATTGGAGAAAATGAACCGTGTGTGGAAAAAACACAAAATGTGGAGAGACGCGAGGAAGGGAAGAGAGGAAGCCAGTGAGGAAGAGAAGGAGGAGGAAAAGGGGGTGAGGAAAGAATTCAAGCTGGAGGCATGCCGACGTGGCTGCCTGCTTGTGGCTGTGTGGGTCTTGACATGCCTGGTGCCTGGGCTTAGTGCTTCCTTGCTCCACAATAGTGGAGGTAATTTTGAGATACTGCATGAAATCTGGACTCAGACAAGAGGAACTCTAAAAGCACACACACTCGGCTCAAATATCTTTCCCTGTCTTTCTTAGAAATCTGACTGTGGAGTTTGTCAGATCCTTGGACTCTACAAGCTGTTTTCAGATTGCAAGAAAGAGTTTATCAGAATAGTATCAAAATAGAGGTAGCTTTACATACAACAGAAATAGGCCAGAGGTATTTCCTTTATCACTGGTCATTATTGCCAGAATTCTCCCATTAGAGATTTATTCCATTAACTCTCAAAGGTGTTCTAGAAGTTACTATGAAACTTAAAAAAAATACTCTGGGATGGCCGGGCGCAGTGGCTCATGCCTGTAATCCCAGCACTTTGAGAGGCCGAGGCGGGCGGATCACAAGGTCAAGGGATCGAGACCATCCTGGCCAACATGGTGAAACCCTATCTCTACTAAAAATACAAAAATTAGCTGGGCATGGTGGCGTGCGCCTGTAGTCCCAGCTACTCGGGAGGCTGAGGCAGGAGAATTGCTTGAACCTGGGAAACGAAGGTTGCAGTGAGCTGAGATCGTGCCACTGCACTCCAGCCTGGTGCCTGGCAACAAAAGCAAGACTCTGTCTCCAAAAAAAAAAAAAAAAAATACTCTGGAAGGCTGTATTAGTTTGCCAGGGCTATCATAACAAAGTGTCACAGACTGGGTGGCTTAAATCATTTTCTCATGGTTCTGGAGGCTGCAAGTGTGAGATCAAGGGGTTTGCCATGATTTTCTTTGGAGACCTCTCTCCATGGTTGTAGATGGCTGTCTTTGCCCTGTGTTGCCCTCACACAGTCATTCCTCTGTGTGTGTCTGCGTCTTACTCTCTTCTTGTAAGGATAATAGTCATATTGGATTAGGGCCTACCCATGTGATTTCATTTTACTTTAATTACCTCTTTAAAGGCCCCATCGCCAAATAGAGTCACATTCTGAGATACCAGAGGTGAGGACTTCAGCTTATGAACTCGGGAGAGAGGGAGGGAATTTAGCCATGACAGAGGAGTACAAACCTAATTCTTTATCAGCCACCCAGAGTTTAGCAGGAATCTGACAGCTGGCTGAGAACGAGCCCTGCTGATAAGGAAAGCCAGGCTCAGGGAAGTTCAATGAACTCGCCCAAGGACACAGAGAAAAAATCTGGAATTTCAGCACAGGTCGGTGGGACTGCAATGTTCACTCTGTTTCCATCATGCAGAGAAAGCGAAAAGATGGAGGGAGTATGAGGGTGGGACGTGAATCTGAAAGGAGCCCTTTGGGCTAAAGAGAAGTAGCGAGGCTGAGGATGCATGTGGATGGGACTTCAATTCCTGACTCACTGGCAGTGACCGATACCATGCTGTTATTCCTGATGGTAGTCACTTTCACAGCGCCCATGACTCTCCAGCCCCACCCCCCCACCCATTTCTAGTTTGAAAACATGCCCAGCATTGCAAGCTAATAAACAAATCAAGTCTCTATAACATGCCTTTGTTTCTCATCCTTCCAAGGGATTCCAAGCTTCCAATGGTGCCATATATCGGAGCAGCATTAAATATTTATGAAAGTTCCCAAAGTCTCTCTTCCATCATACCCAGACACACATACATGACATTTTTTATGACGGTTATTTTTTATAGTTTCAAATTTTGCAGTTTCTGGAAATTTCACATCTCTAGTGAGTCTACGCAGAAGTGAATTGAGCTCTGGGGTTTATTTTAGCACATGGTTTATTTTAGTATCAAGTACTGAAGTATAAAGGGAGTTCACTTTGGTCTGGGCCATACCATGTGCCCAGGTGAATGAATCACGGGGTCGTCACCTCTATTGCATCCACTATGCACTGGACACCAAAGTCTAAGCATTTTGCTCATATTAAGCCATATAATCCTTGCCTTTGGGACACACACTCTTATTATCAGCATCATTTCCATGTTACAGATGGAGAACCTATGGCTGGAGAGTCTGACCAATTCCCCATGGTACTGAAAGGAAGGGCTGGGGTTAAGTCTGGGCAGTCTGGGTCCAAATCCCCTGTAGTTGAGAACCATTTGTCTGCACCCCTGGCCCTGACAGAGTACTGAGTATGGAGTCTGAGCAGTTTGCCTTTCTGTGACTGAGGCCTCTCTATCACATTCTCCTCTGAAGGCTTCTTCCACTCAGCAGGTCCCTCCTGAATTCTGCTCATCATACAACCAGGAGGCCTTAAGAATGGGGTTATAAGGCTTTGATCCTCATCCTGACTTCAATGCTATTGCTATTATTATTAATTAATAATAGTTACCATGGCCAGGTGCGGTGGCTCACGCCTATAATTCCAGTACTTGGGGAGACTGAGGCAGGCAGATTACAAGGTCAGGAGCTTGAGACCAGTCTGGCCAGTATGGTGAAACCCTGTCTCTACTAAAAATACCAGAAAAAAAAAATTAGCTGGATGTGATGGCGTGTGCCTGTAGTCCCAGCTACTTGGCAGGCTGTGGCAGAAGAATTGCTTCAACCCAGGAGGTGAAGATTGCAGTTAGCTGAAATCATACCAGTGCACTCCATCCTCAGCGACAGAGCAAGACTCCATGTCAAAAAAAAAAAATAATTATATTGATAGTTACCATTTGTTTAGCATCTGCTTTGTTCTAGAAGTTGTGTTAGACATTTAAGATAAATTGACTTCTGTCTTCTCAATAACCCTGGGCATGATTATTATCTATTAGAAATTTTTATATATATATATATATATATATATATATATATATATATATATAAATTTTTTTTTGAGACAGGGTCTTGCCCTGCTGTCCAGGTTGGAGTGCAGTGACTCATTCACAGCTTACTGCAGCCTCAACCTCCTAGGCTCAAGCGATCCTCCCATCTCAGCCTCCCGAATAGCCGGGACTACTTGTACATGCTACCACACCTGGGTAATTTTTGTATTTTTTGTAGAGACTGTGTCTCACTGTGTTGCTCAGTCTGGTCTTGAACTCCTGGGCTCAAGTGATCCCCTGCCCTGGCCTCCCAAAGTGCTGAGATTACAGGTGTGAGCCACCACACCCCACCTATTACCTGTTATTATCTTCAGTTTACAGATGAACAAAGGCATACATTGTTGAGTAATTTGCAATCGTGAAAAATTGGAAACAAACCCATGTGCAAATTGCAAGTTTCTTACTCTTATGTGAGTTTTTGTGCCCTGAAACGAGTGCATTTTGGTCTAGTTTCTGAGAACGTGAAGAAGGCATATTTGAAATGACAAATACTTCCATGTTGCCCTGCAAAGGAACATAGTTACTGACTCACCCACTGTCAGTGTGTGGGGGTGCCTGTCTTTCCACACTTTGTGTCGTGCTGGGTAACATCAATTTTTAAAAAGTTTTTGCTAGACATTTCGAACATGCATGTATGCCTATATAAGTTGGTTAGAATGAAATAAAAAAATTCTGCTCCCCAGCCGTACCAGTCAAATTCCAAATGTTTGCTAACTGCACTTTGCTCTAGAGGCGATCTATTAACAATGAAGATACAGAGCATTTCTGCCATCACAGAAAGTTCCACCAGACAGTGCTGCTCTTGGACAAAAAAAGAAATATCCGTGGTGTTTCATGCATGTTCCCGATACTAGTAAGATTGATCAGCTTTTCATAGAATGATTATAGAAAACTCTTAGACACACCTGCTAGGTCACAAGCATTAATCTAAGTGCATGATGCAGGTAATCCACTGAATATATTGATTGACCTGTTGTTTGAATGCAGACAAGAAGGATCAAGAAGTGAAAGGGAATTTGAAGGTGCCCCTGAGAGAGGACAAACTGAGCCCGCAGGTCCCTGGGGAGGACTCAGAGCAATTGGTCTTTGATAGCAGAAGGGACTTGCTTTTCCCTGCAGCATCAGAGAAGGAGGAGGAAAGGATGAATAAAGGGGGGCAGCACCTATAGGTTTAGTGGGGATGGCTTCCATCTTCTCTGTGAGGTATAAGGCATGATCATCATGATCATCACTCTGAAGGGAAATAACGGGAAATTTTCAACGGGAGGGTCGAGGAAAGCAGAGGTAAATCGTAACCACTCACATGAGCTGCCTAAAGCAACATATGCTACGTCTGGCTATTTTGAGGGCCCAGTTGAGGTTGGGGATCGTGAATGTATTATGACAGCAACATAGTTATAGATCTGATTTTCTTTCAGCAACTCAGCTGGCGTTAAACCTAGAGCAAGGTGTGCACTCTGAGCCTGAGTTTTCTCAGCGTGGAACGCTTACCTTCTGAGAAGCTTAGGTGAAAGCCCCTATGTCATGGTTGGGGGGCTGCCCAACATTTATTAGAGCCCCAGGAAGATTCTGTTGAATGAATGAATGAATGAATGAATGAATGAAGTAGTTGTGTGGTTTTTTTCCCCCTTTTCCACTTTCTTCCCCCACCCCCAAGCAAATTAGTTTATGCTTCCTTTCAAATTTGGTCAAATGTATAAAACAATATGATCAAATCCTGGTAGAGTGAACTTCGGCAAGTATATGTCCTCCAACCGAAATGAAGGAACGTGCCACCCAGCTGCCCAGACAAATAGCTCCGTGGAGCCCAGCCCAAGGTCCCTGAGAGGTTTGTCCTTTCTTTAGCTCTTCGCTTGCCAACAGCCATCAACGTTTTCTCTTTCTCTTGGCTTGGGGTTGAAGGGACGTAGCCCTGCCTTTGGTTGGAGGTGTGAGCTGCGGTAATGTTGGCTTCTGAGGTCTCTTCAGCCCCTGACCCTTGACGGGCAGGTAGAATGAACTTCTTTAGAGAATTATGTGCACCTTTGAATCTTCGTAATGAATTTCCAACTAACCCATCAGAAAAGAAAATGCAGCTTGGGAAGTGAGGGTGAAGGGAATGGGAATGTCTCCTCAAGGATTTTCTCCCTGGGCCTGAAGTATTTACATACAGATTTGCATATAATTTGCATATAATTTGTCTGGCTACAAAGCCTTTCTGTTGTTCAGATAATGTGTAAGCTACAGTTGATTTCTACTATGTCCTTCTCTGCCCCTGTCTTTCCTTAGCCCATCTACTCAGATGTGTGTTAGAAATGTCAGACTGTCAGGAACCAGTTCGATGTTTGGGACAGGGGTAGGCTCTGGGTCACATTCTTTCTGTGTCAGCAATGCCGCACGACATTAGGCATTTTATTGTTGCAAAACGTTTTGGACGGCAAAAGAAACCAGGACGGGGCTGCCTGGAGTAGGGTTGGAAGCCATAAGTAGAGGAGTGAACTTGGCTAAAGTAGAAAGGGGAGTTAGTCAGATAACCAAAAAAAAAGGTGAAGTGTGGGAAAATTAATAAAAACTCTTGCTAACATTTTGGGGAAAATGCTTACAGCCTGCCAGGCGTCATTTTCAGCACTCTCAGTGCGTTATGTATTTAATCATCGTAACAGCCTCAAGAGGTGAGTACATTGCTGGTGGTGCTAACACAACTTCTGGTGTTCAACCTTGGTCTCCAATGGCTGCTTTTGTATATGATTCACAAGCTTTTTTAGAGTTTATCTGCAAATTAAGACCCACCCTCACTTTCCAAAATAGCTGAGGGTTGTTGGCTTGTTGTAGCTGACCACCAAAAACAGTCACGGCAAATCTTTCAATTCTTCCTATCACCTTTTATATTTTAATGCAACTATTTTGGTCCAGAACTGACATGTATTTTCTGTATTGCACACAGAGGCTAATGATTTTGCGTACTCTTTTCATTACTTATTTTGGAGGTTTTGTATGATCTTCAATAAAGTATTAAATAATTTACTTAGATTAAGCCAAAATGATGACCAGCTATTTAAAGTAGATATTTTAAATCTGGTTCTGAGCTAAAGTTGAGTAAATTCTTAGCTAAGAAAATATTGGATATCCATCATCTATATTAGCAACAGATTCTCAGAGTAAATTGTTAACGTCTATGATTTATGATAATCAAGCTGGACTTGATCATACAAGTTAGTCTAATAATGTGTTTGGACCAAAATATAAAATTTATTGGTCAGATTCAGAAGCATTCATGCTCACAAGTTTTGGGAAAGTGAAAAATAATAAAATCATCTTGGATTTCATTCTATATATTAAAATTTATCTTTTGAGGAAACAATCTGATACTACTTTCTTATACAGCCTTTTGACCCTTCTTGAGTTTTTCATAAGCCTTTAATTTTTATACTTTCAATACTATATTTACATTATATACTTTAATTAACAAACAGAAAAAAGAGGTGAGTACATTGTTATCACCATTTTATAGATGAGTACACTGAGACACACAGAATGTAAGTAATTTGTCTAAGACTGTACAGCTAGAAAATAGACAGGATTTGAATTTGATGTTCAGACCCTGAAACTGGAGCTTTAAACGAGTCTCGTGTGCTGTATACAGAACAAGAAGTCATAGTTCTAGAAGGGAGAGCAAGCGCCAGCTCTTAACTTTAGGCTTCAGGGATCAGATGCTTAGGCCAGTAAAGGGCTGGAGACCAGGTATCTGGATATCCAGGGGGTGGAGAGGTGGAGAGGTGGAGAGGTGGAAGGAGGGTTTAGAGCTTGTGCCTACAGCATGAATGAGCTGCAGCTTTGCTGTCACCTCCTTCTGTCTTGGTCTGAAGCCACCTTGTTTGCTCTTTCTCTTGGCTCTTAGAGTTGACAGAGGACTCACTTCAGGGTAAAAACTGGCCTCAGCCGGTGGCAGTGGCCTGGTGGCTGGACTGAAGCATGCTGATGTGGACAAGCGGAATAGTTGGTCAGTGGCGGGGACTAAGAGGTTGGCAGGACAAACAATGGTAAGGATGAGTCACCGCTCTGTAGTGAAACCCACAGGGTCTGTCTTATCAGGCCCCGAGTGACCCATAGGAAAAGGCTGCTTGATGGAGAGAGGAGGTGCTGCCTGGGTTCTTTCCATGCTGGGAAAAGGGAAAAGGGGAGCGCTGCTCCGTGGATGGCTGGAAATTAACTTGGTTTCTCTGTTTAGTCAGACTCTTCGTTTTCAGCATTGATCTGAAATGTCATTTTTCCCCTGGTTTCTATTTATTTTTTAAAAAAACGTTGTATTTTGTTTATGGCGATGATGTTGACCGTTCCAGGAGGAAAAGGAGCCAACAGCAGCTGGGAAGTGAAGGGGGATGTAGCTGAGAACAAACCTTGCAGGAGTGAAGGGAAGAAAAATAATTAATGAAAGGTGGCGCAGAGGCTGGCTAGTATTGGCTGAGACAGTGTGAGAAACTTCCTTGCGCTGGGCAGTGTTGTCGAGGAGAGAATGTTGTCATCTGAATTAATTTGCATGACAATAGGCTGAACCCTTATTATGCATAGGGATGCTAATGGGCACCAGCCACAGTGCATTTCCATGGGAAAAGGTTCTTCCTTTGAGGAGGCAACCTCTTCCTCCTCCCCTTCCCCACCTCCCCTCCCCCTGCCTCCTCTCCCAGCCTCTCCTCCTCCCCTGCTCTCTCATCACCTCCTTCCCTCCTCCTTTTCCATTTTTCCCTCCTCTTTTCTCCTTTCTCCGCGACCTCTTCTTACAGTGGAAGCCCCAGCCCCTCTGCCACCGGAATATCCCCTTGGGGTGGGCATTATGAATGGGAAGGAGAGGGTGCTATGAGACGGAAGGAACGAATGCTCTCCAAAACTTCCCCAGACCCACGTTTCTCCCTCCCACCTCTTACGAAATGACCAAGGAGGAGACGTGAGTGTGTGTAGAGTAACTGAAAACAAATGGATCCCGAATATTGCCAACCTAGTTGTCGTTGGAGATGCTGGGGGAGAAGCCACTGTGTGGCAGCAGGTGGGGCAGAAGCGACCAAGGTTTCGAGTGAGAGTAGGACCCAGGACAAAGGCCAGTGAGAACTTTTATTCAAGGACTTTGAAATGTATTTCGGTGCAAGCTGTTCTCTTGTAGCGTTTCCATTGCACGCCCTTGAAGCAAGACTTAAAACTTGGCACGGCGGGGCTGCTCTATCGCACTTCCAACACCACACTTGGAGAAGCTGGAGCATTCAAGGGCAGAGTCTGGATCCAGATGATCTGGGTTCAAATCCCGTCTCTGCTGTTTACCAGCAATCTGATGCTGACCTGTGACTTAACTTTTTGTTGTCCTAGTTTTTCCACATTTAAAAATTGAAATAGTAGTGCCTTTTCCCATTAGGCTATTGTTTGGTTTAGATGAGGCATGCAAAGTGCTTAGCACATAACCTGGCATGTTGTAGATACCCAAGGAATGTTAGGTATTACCATCTTTCTTTCTTTTCTAGATAGTTCTCCTTCCAGTCAATGACCTTCGTTGCGTCGTGTTCCTTTAGAAGAGCTCTTCAAGTGTTAGGTGACTGATGGCATTGACTAATTCCCCAAAGCCCTATGCCTCCATCCTTGTTCTCCCTGCCCTCCCCTCACCACTACCACCACCATGCTGGTAGCAAAAGAAGTGAAGACCAGGCTTTGTGGGACTGGACTGCTCATGATCACACTGTGCCCTTGGGAAGGGCCTGTCCTTGCTTTGTCACAATGGAAGATGAAAGGTCAGCTGATGAACCTAAATGATTGTACTGTGGTTGCTCGGAGTTCTCAAGGGCTTATCTATAACACATCCCACGGTATAAAGTGTTCCCTCTTTTCCAGAACAAGATTTGATTGTCAGAGTTGAAATAACTGCCTGGTGAGGTGATTTTGACTTGCTTAGCTTTGCCTCACAGTGTCCCTGAGGAGGAGTGATAAAGACATATCATTAGTGGGGGCACCTGACCTACCCGAGGGCCTGAAGGATGAGACTTGGGCACTTCAGCAGCAGTTCTCACCCTTTTTTTTAAAGCTCATTTTGAGAAATATAAATATTTCTATATCGTCGTTTAATATTTCAAAGTGGATATTGTCACTAAAAGTAATTCAAACAGGTGATCATTCTAAATTTACTTTTTGTAAGACCTTGATTTGAGGGTAGGATGGGGACCAGTCCACAGTCTGGTATTAACTCATGAAGCTCTAGCAGGTGATACCGGTGTCAGAGGGTATGAATCAGAGCAACTGCATCTTGAATAGGAGCTGGGTAAAATAAGACTGAAACCTACCGGGCTGCTTTCCAAGACAGTTAGGCATTCTAAGTCACACGATGAGACAGGAGGTAAGTCCAAGATACAGGTCATAAAGACCTTGCTGATAAAACAGGGCGCAGTAAAGAAGCCAGCAAAACCCACCAAAATCAAGATGGCAAGGAGAGTGACCGTGGGTCATTCTCACTGGTACATTCCCAGCATCACCGGGACAGTCTACAAATGCCATGGCAATGTCAGGAAGTTATCCTATGTGGTCTAAAAAGGGGAGGTCTGCTGGGCATGGTGGCTCATGCCTGTAATCCCAGCACTTTGGGAGGCCGAGGCAGGCGGATCATGAGGTCAGGAGATCAAGACCAGCCTGGCCAGCATGGTGAAACCCCATCTCAACTGAAAATACAAAATTTAGCTGGGCGTGATGGCAGGCACCTGTAATCCCAGCTACCCAGGAGGCTGAGGCTGGAGAATCCCTTGAAACTGAAAGGAGGAGGTTGTAGTGAACCGAGATCCGACACTGCCCTCCAGCCTGGGTGAAAGAGCAAAACTCTGAAACTCTGTCTCAAAGGAAAAGGGGAAGCATGAATCATCCACCACTCGTTTAGCATATAATCAAGAAATAATCATAAACATGGGCAACCAGCAGCCCTCAGAGCTGCTCTGTCTATGGAGTAGCCATTCTTTTATTCTTTTACTTTCTTAATAAACTTGCTTTCACTTTACTCTGTGGACTCAACCTGAATTCTTTCTTGTGCAAGATCCAAGAACCCTCTCTTGGGGTCTGGATTGGGATCCTTTTTCGGTAACACGTACATGGTACCCATGACAGAGCGGAGGGATTTGGGACAGATGTGAAGCTTCTTTACCCTTGTGCTTAAGATGGCCGTATCTTACAAAGCCTTTTTTTTTTTTTTTTTTTTTTTTTTTTTTTTTGAGATGGAGTTTCGCTCTTGTTACCTAGGCTGGAGTGCAATGGCGTGATCTCAGCTCACCGCAATCTCTGCCTCCTGAGTTCAAGCAATTCTCCTGCCTCAGCTTCCTGAGTAGCTGGGATTACAGGCACGCGCCACCATACCCAGCTAATTTTTTTTGTATTTTTTTAGTAGAGACGGGGTTTCACCATGTTGACGAGGATGGTCTCGATCTCTTGAGCTTGTGATCCACCCACCTCGGCCTCCCAGAGTGCTGGGATCACAGGTGTGAGCCACTGCGCCCGGCCTTTACAAACCTTTTTTGACTGTTCAGTGCTATTAATGGCAGGGTGTTAATGGGAGGGAACATCTTCAGGGGAAGATCATTTCAGTTCTGCTTTACCACGGTCCTACTTAGCACTTTGATTAAAAAAAAAAATTAAATGAAGTCATAAAAGAAATGCTTACGAAATGTGTTGATGGTCAACAGTTGGACAGGATAACCAATATTGATAGTATTACCAATCGGGATAAAAAATGATCTGAGGAGTCTGGTTGCCAGGGATCAGAACAAGGCAAATGAAATTCAATGGGGTCAAAAGTGAAGTCCTGAGAATTTTAGTTTCAAAAATCCATTGCATGAAGATGATGGTGACAAAGAACATCAAATGTGGTGGCGGTTTTGATGGGAATAAAATAGGATGTTTGGGTTAATGACAAGTTCAGTAAGAACTGAAGGCATTGAGAAAACAGCAAGGAACACTGACTCCAATCTTCTGGTTAATTAGCAAAGACATGTGTCATCGCCACTTTAAAAACAGACTCTTTCCCACACCTTCATTTGCAACCTTGTTGTTTGGAATTTGGGTTGCATTTTTTCCCCTAGAAACACTGTTATAAATTAACCAGGCTTTGATAAAGCTTCAGCTAAAATCTAGCTGAACAATAGCACAATATAAATAATCACTTTGATTCCAATTTGCAGACAGAAGAACAACCCAGGCCTTGTTATCTCCAGGCTGTACAGGTGGTGGGCTCTTAGGGTCCCCAGACCCTGCTCCTCAGCAATTCAGACTCATTTTCATGCAGCATGTCCCAGCTGTTCCTACACAGCTGGCTGTGGGCAGCAGGAAAGGGGGCTACCAGAGCTGGTACCATGAAGAAAGATCAAGAGTATGAAGCAGGAGATGGGTGGCAAAAATCAAACACTGTGCAGGCTCCATTTTGGGAAATGTCTTTCTTAATTGATTTGTTCAATTCCTAGAATAGTAACCACAGGTAAAACGTTATCATCTGCTGCTATATATTAGGTTGGTGCAAAAGTAATGGTAGAAACCGCAATTACTTCCCCCACAGAAGGCTCAAGACCTAGCTAGACTGCATTCTGCGGGCTTTTCAGGACTTGGTAATTTTTTTCTGTATTTTTCAGAGAACGTTGTTAGAGTACACTGCTCATATTGTCATCTCCAGACAAAGGGAGAGAAACTGTAGCAACCTCAGGGGGGTTTCCAGTCTTTAGAAGGTTAAAAATTTCTTCTTAATCAGGAAATTTCAGTGTGGCTTATTTTACTTTCTTCTTATTTATTTATATTTTTTACTTTCGATTTCTCCACAAGTCTCAGTTTTTATTATGATTAAAATAATGATGTGTCACTAATGAGGTCATCTCATAATAAGAACTCTTGGCTTGGATACAGGGAAGTTGATGTATTTCCATCAGCTTTCCCAATCTTGCCAGGATGAACCAGATGAAAGCTAGCTGGGCAGGAGTCCTGACCCTTCTTGGAGCATCATGTTTTCCTTCTGAATCTTTTGAAGGAATAATATCTTAGCAATTAGGCAATAAACCATTCTACCAAAGTTTCATATTGCCCCGATGACACTGACAAAGTGACAACAGATTAAAAAAAGGAGGCAGGCTACTCATTATTCTGGTTGCAAATGTAAATAGAATAAATAAAATACTGACATCATTTTCACAGAAGACTCAGTCTTATGAGAGAGGCAGATATGAGAAGAGATGATTTGCAATATTAATGTGGTAAACAGTAGGAGGAGAGAATTTGAGAGTGCAGTGGAGGGGCTGATACTGCTCAGAAGGAGGGGAGGCTTCCTGACTCCCTGCTAAGGCCTGGAAGATAAGTGAGTAGAAATACCCAGGAGAAGGGAATCAGAGGGTCAGCACAGATCGGACTCACTCACGGGCAGCCACAGCTAGGAGACACAGCAAGGAGTAGCAAGGGGTATGGTATTACTTTCTCCTTAAAGAAAAAAAAAAAAAAAGGAGAGGCAAGAGATGAAACTGTTCAGAGTAGACAAAGACCGTATCACTGAGAACTTTCCAGGCTGGATTAAAGGGATTGGACTTCATTCTATAAGCAAGGGGATGCTTTGAATTATTTTAACCTGGGAGATTGGGACAATCAGGATTGTTTTAGACTGATCACTCGCTGGACAAAATGGTGTCTGAATTAGATGAGTGTAACCTTTGAGTTGGCGAACCCCATAAGAAGGTTGATGCAATCAATAATCTAGAAGAAAGGATTTTTGAACTAGGACAGTGGTTGTAGGGAAGAGGGGTATGGATGAAAGGAATGTTTAATAGGTAAAATCAGGAGGCCTTGGGGATTAATTGTGAAGGCATAGGAGTAGAAGAGAGTTGAGGATGCTTTGAAAACTTTTAGCTGGATGGTGCTGAGGCCCCTTACTCTAACAGGAAGTGAGGATTTGGGGGACAAGATGACTTCAGTCTTAGGCAAGTTGAAAAGGCATATGCAGATGAAGCTGTCTAGCCAGTGTATGTATTTGTCGGACTGCACCTCTGTGCCCTCATTAATGTACTAGTGGCTATGGAGTGCCTATCACATACTTTGTTTAAGGCATTGCTCCATTCATTCTAGCTCTATCAGGACGAATTGAACATGACTTTTGCCTTCCAAGAATGTACAACCTAATAATAGGAGAGAAGATATAACTACAAAAAATACTACTCCAAGAAAAGTTCTTATTGCCATAAAATGGAACTCGGGGGTAATAACAGAAGGCTTTATGAATGAGGTAACATTTGAGATGAGACTTGAAATCCAGGTAGAATTTGAAAATACAGAGATTTACAGTTAAAAAGAAAGACATCCCAGATGGAAGGAGGAATATAAGCAGAAGCAGACCCAAGAGATTCAGGGATGAAAAAGGAAAGTGTAAAGGGGGAGGAAGAAGAGGAAGGAGGAGGAGGAGGAGGAGGAAGAATAAGTTGTTGAATATGAATGGAATACAGAATGGTTGAAGAACCGAGGAGAGTAAGATACCAAATCAGCAAAGTTAGTTGAGAGAAGATTATGGTAGGCTTACTTGTTTGCCTTTTATCTGTATTAGTTTCCCACCATCTTGGCTCATGAAGTCTAAGCAGTAATCAGTCCTGCCTCATCCTTTCCTTGGAAAGGCATATGCACTGACCCTTGGCATTCCCCACCATGATGGCTGGCTATGGTGCTTCTCTTCCGTGTCGGTGACCATGGCCCCAATGCCAAGGATGAGAGACCTGCTCTGTGCACCAACATTTCCTTCTGCTTTGCTCCAGGAATAATCTGCAGACTCTGATCCAGTGCCCTCAGCCGCTGACAGTCATGTTCACTTGGCCATTTTGCTATTTGCCTCTGGCAGGCATCTACTTGCACATCAATTTCCAGGGCCAGAGCAGACTTGTAAAAACCAACAGGCTGGTATCTTGTAGGACTTACTTGCACAATTGCTCTAAAAAAGTGATCAGGGTGAAAAAAAAAAGGCAACTGGTGCTACTCTGTTGACTTATAACCTGTATGCACACCTGACATGTGCAGAGCTCTCCTTTCTGGTGGCTGACTCTGTCTCCCCTTTCAGAGGTCCTCCTGGCTCCACAGCTCCTGAGAGAGTCTAGCTCCGAGAGTCGAGGAACCTTTCTAAGCTTTCGTTAATGTAAAGCGGTTTGGACATGAACTTGAATGGCTATTGAGCTGATTTTCCAGCTGACGGGAGATGGTTAATTGTATGCTGTCTATAGGAGTCTTACAAATCTGTCTGGCCATGTTAATAGCAGTTTGAAATTTATGGCTTGAGACCACTGAGGGTGAAAATGAACTCAGGGCCCAGCAAGGCTAATAATCCCTTAGGAGGAAAATAAAGCCCAGTGGACAGATCCCAGAGCCCTATAAAGAGAGATGATCAAAAGTAAACATGGTGCAGGTTCAGCAGCACTGGTGGTATTATGTTCTCTCCTTCTGGGATATCATCTGTCTTTTCAAAAGGATATACAGTCAGTTGAGAGTGAAACTAAGAGATGGGGGTTCTAAAATGGTCTGCTTATGTGCTATAGGTATGGGAACTCTGCCTCCTTTCCAGGAATGACCTCCTCCCTGATATGGTTTTTGATTCTAATAATCGAAAGGCAAGAGAGGCAATTTATTGTGACTGAATGAGTGGACAGATTTCTGTTTCTCCCTTGAATCCTGAGTCAAAATGCAATATTGACACTCATAGAAGGAAGAGACCCAATCTGTCTCCCAGGGAGAGTATGGGGAACTTCTCGAGAGTTCTGTTGAGGGATACGTTCTAGTGTCATCTTTGGGAGGAGGCAGTGTCCACAGTGGTGTGAGCTTCAGCCCCCTGCCCAGAGGCTTAGGATCATAGGCGAGGATCTGGTCTGTGTCGTTTGCTGCCAGCTCCTTGGTTTCCAGTTCTAGTTTAGTTCTCAGGCCTACCCTGACTCTCAGTGTCTCATTGGTTCCTCCACTTCCTCATCTGTGTGCCTAGAAAGTAGGGCTGAAGGGCCCTACCTCACAAGGTCATCATGTGGATCAAAGGAGACAGGTGCACAGCACAAGGTGCTAAACAAATGGAAGTGCAATAAATGGTGTTGCCTTCCTTCTCATTTGCATTCGCAGGCACACACGCAATGGAAGGGACTCATATGCAGTGGCTGGTGGAGAGTTCCACTGGGAGCTGGAGTGCAGGGGTTCTTCCACTTCTTTCTGTGTATCTGCAATAAGCTGTTCACAGCGTTCGTGATATTTTTATAGTTAAAAAGGAAAGCTTAGCTGCATCCATCATAAAGGAAGTTGAGGGTCTTTTAGCATGCTCTCCATACAGTGAAGTAGCTGACGGGAAATGTGAATAGTGGTTACTTAGACTCAGAGCGCATGAGAAAAGCCAACAGCTGTGACCATAGTTAGCTCAAGGGATGAGCCAGTCCCATTCCTTCCTTCACCATCCACGCAGCCACCTTAACACAGATGCATGCGCACACAATCTATATTAATCCATTTAAGTGTTCTCCGTCTCTCCCCCTCCATGAGATTGCGCCTTCAACTACAAGGCCTGAGAATCTGCTCTCTGAAACTCAATGCCAAGTTTGTGCCAAAGCCAAGCCTCCCATAGGCTGCTCCTGATCAGTGGTTGAGTGCAGCAAGGATGCTGTGCTAAGGAAGACCTGTTCTTGGGAGATTCCATTTTGGCTTGACCATTCCCTTGTGGCCTTGGCCAGTGGTCTAGGAGGCTTTTACCCAACCTTCTCTCCTTAATTCGGGGTCAGATTTGCATAGCGTCTGATGGCTCTACCAACTTTTCTGGCTCTCTCTACCCCTCACCCCAACACAAGCATTTCCTCTAATAAAAATCTTCATTTCTGAGACTGGGTACAGTGGGTTATACCTGTAATCCCAGCACTTTGGGAGGCCAAGCCTGGAGGATCATTCGAGGCCAGGAGTTTGAGACCAGCCTGGATAACATAGCAAGACTCTGTTACTACAAAACCATTGAAAAAAGATATCAGCCAGGCATGGTGACATGCACCTGTAGTCCTAGCTACTTGGGAGAGTGAGGCAGGAGGGTCGCTTGGGCCCAGGAGTTCCAGATTGCAGTAAGATATGATTGCGCCACCACCCTCCAGCTAGGGGGACAGAGTGAGACCCTGTTGCAAATAAAATAAAATGGTAAAAAATAAAATCCTTGCTCGTTTAATAATCTTCCCTCAGCATCTGCTTCTCAGCAGGCCCAGGCTAACACATTTTGGTGTGTTGTTTGCTGTTTATTTATTCGCTTTTGTTTTCCTATCTGCAATGCCTAGGAAGCCAAGTGCGAAGACCCTTGCTGGTTTCTCCCTCTGAGGAAGGAGGAAAACACCATGATTCCCTGTACGGCCTCTCTTGGAACCATATTTTGAGATACCGTACTTCCTTCTTGAGTGTCAGCAGAGCCACTGTGAGACTGGCATAAGATCTGGTCATTTCTAGGAGCGCAAATACCTTTTGCCTCTTTGATGAGAAAACTAGATGAGACATTGTTCAGGAATTCTGGAGCTCAGACTTTGGCATTATGACAACATGCATTCAAATTCTGCCCCACCTGCTTGGGAGCTGGGACTGAAGGCCACGAGCTTCTGGTTGTTCATCTACAGCCAGCAGATCCCAGTACCTGTCTCATAGGGCTGCTGTGAGGATTAAAATAAAATGCATCCATCAGCCAACTTGTAGTGTCTGCACTTAGCAAGTGCTCAGGTGCAATATCTTGATAGTTTGTGATGTTTCTTCTCTTCTTCAATAGCAGGCATATGTGTCTGTATCTTGTCAATATAAGTCAATATTTTAAAACGTATGAGTCAGGCTTTTAAAAACATTTAAGTACACATTTTAAACTGTAAAACCTAGTGAATTGAATATATAAGGATTCTTGAGGGTAGAAATGCTTTTCACTCTTACTGTCATTTTCCCATATTCATGTGAATATATACTGATATGTATGTACGAATATGACACCAGCACTATGCCAGGATTGATGAGAGACATAAAAGTTGATCCGTTAGAGGTCATGCCTCTAAGAGGTCAGTTCAGAAAGGGAATCTCATGTGGCCTTTGAAATGACCTCGGAAATTTTGGAGAAAATTAAATGAGTTGACTCTGTCTTCCTTCACCAGCTTCAGTAACTACGATCTGGGATAGATGTATAGGAAAGATTAGGTGTAAGAATACATCTTTATCTCATTGATTTTAAAAGGCACATTTTGTCTTTCAGCCAATGGCATCTTAGATTTGACCAAATGCAAGTCTGTGCGATATGATTTGGTAGTTTAGAGGAAGGAAGGATTCTTTTAGCTTAGAGAGTACAAGGCTCAGGAAAGGCTTGAACTTTTGGGATGGACAGCATTTGGGTAGAAGGCAATGGGGACAAGCACTTTAAGGGAAAGAATAGAATAAACAAAACATACAGGCAGTGAATGGGAGTTGGCGGGGGAGAGAGGTGAGAAAGGCAAGGTGGGAGAGGGAAGCTGAGGGGTCCGTGGATTTTATTATGCGAATCAGAGAGGGTCAACAGAACTCTTGCTTGAGAGGGTGGGGAGGTAGCGGCGAATACTTAGGGCTGCGTTCCAGGATTTGATTTGACAGCAGCACAGAAGGTCAATGGGAGGTAGAGCGTGAGGTGACTTGGAAGGCTATTTCGACAGTCTGGTGGAGAAGTAACGGAGAGAAAGGGAAGCCCAATTCTTGGCCCCATACAATGCAGCAGTCATTATCTCATGTGGCCTTTGAAATGACCTTGGAAATTGTTGGGAAAATTAAATGAATTGACTCTGTCTTCCTTCTCCAGCTTCTGTTATGCCCTTCAGTCCCACTGCAAGCTTGAATGGACCCTGCCCCAGCCCTAATCCCCGTGGCCGTGCCTTACGGGAGGTGCGGTGAGAGGCTGTCTATTTTGGTTGCTTTGTTTTCATGGCCTCCACATCTTTGGCAATGGTCTGCCTTCACTGGCATCCTGGAGGTGACCTGAGGTCTTTAGCGTTTGGATGGAGGAGGCGTAAGGCCCCGGCTTTACTTGTGGCAGCTCCTGAGTGTGTTCTCCAGTGCAGGGGGAAACACTGGAAACATAGAAGTCATAGCTTTTGGTGTGTGACTGTTGCATTTGGGGGAAGTTTTCAAACTGAGGTCATCAGAAAGAAATCTTTGCTTCCAGGCCCAAAGCCAAGGCCACTTGGATTTAGGCTTTCTGATGATTCCAGTAATTTGGGAAGCAGGTGCCAGAAAGGGGACAAAGGAATACTTGGATCAGGACAGAAACAATTTAGGAAAACTGATCATTCTCTAGTTCTATGAGAAGTCATTTGATATCTTTCTTCCTTCTCCCCTTCCCTCCATTGCTCCCCTCCTCCCTCCCTCCCTCTCTTCATTTTTTTCCTCTGTTCTTCTCTCTTGTCATTGATGTTTATTGAGGGCTTACTACGTGCCAGGTACTCTGTGATGAGTGCAATGCTGCACAGGTTGCTAAGTGCTACAGGTGGTACCTAAGAGGGAGGAAAGCACAACTCATGTGGTCCAGATGCTTAGAAGTGTTGCTGTCAAGGAGACAAAGCCATATAAAACATTTGGGAGGCAATGACAACACAAAATCAAGAAATATTTACAGAATATGGGAACAAGACATAGGAGCATAGAACACATCAGCTCAAGGGTAACTCACTCCAGTTCTTTGGAGGAGATGACTCAGTCTTCAAGGTTCTAAATAAGAAGAGGTGATAGGAAGGAGTATATCCCAGACTGAGGGTCTCCTGAAATGCAGCCAAAATTATCTGCCACTATCTCCCCACCCTCTCATGCAAGAGTTCTGTTGACCCTCTCTGCTGTACGTAATAAAATCCAGAGACCCCTGAGCTTCCCTGTGTAACCTTGCCTTCTTCAACTCTCTCCCTGTCACTTCTCATTCACTACCTGTATGCTTTGTTTATTCTGTTCCTTCCCCTAAAGTGCTTGTCCCCATTGTCTTCTACCCAAATTCTGTCCGTCCCACAACTTTAAGCCTTTCCTGAGCCTTGCCCTCTCTACTCTTATGCCCACACTAAAAGAATCGTTAGTTCCTCTAAACTACCAAAGTGTATTGAATGGACTTGTGTTTGGTTAAATCTAAGATACAATTGGCAGGAAGACAAAATGTGCTTTTTAAAATCAATGAGATACATATGTATTCTGACACCTAATCTTTCCTATACATCTATCCTGGATGGTAGCTACTGTGCATGTGTTCATGTGTTGTTCTCCCTTTCTGAATGTCATCTTCTTCTTTTTTTGTTTGTCTTTTTTTTTTTTCAGATGGAATTTTACTCTTGTCACCCAGGCTGGAGTGCAGCAGTGGGATCTTGGCTCACTGAAACCTCTTTTTCTGGGTTCGAGTGATTCTCTTGCCTCAGCCTCCCGAGTAGCTGAGATTACAGGTGCCCGCCATGCCTGGCTAAGTTTTGTATTTTTAGTAGAAACAGGGTTTCACTGTATTGGCCAGGCTGATCTTGAACTCCTGACCCCAGGTGATCCACTTGCCTTTACCTCCCATAATTGCCATCTTCTTAAAGGCATAATCTTTAACAGATCAACTCAACTGGAGCAGTTTTTCTGCTCCCCCACTCCCCCCCCCCCCGCCCCAAATTCAGAAATATCTGGAAATATCTGGAAACATCTGGAAATACCTGGTGATGATATTGGGTTGTTGAAACTGGGGAGGGGTATTATTAGCATTTGGTGGGTAGAGGACAGGGATGCTGCTAAACACCTATAATATAAAGAACAGTCCCCCTGCAACAAAATGCCACAAAATGCAGTCATGCCCAGGCAATGAAACCCCTGTGAATCATCCCACAAGGCAATGGGGCGTGGGACAGATTATTGAGTGAGGTAACTGGCGATGGATCCACTGAGGAGAGGCAAGCTGGAAAAAGATTATAAAGGTTCACGTGACTCAGAGTGGTCTTAGGATCCCATGCTGTCAGTTTCCCAACAATCCGGAAACGAGACAACTGCTGCTTCCAGACGCTTGGATGACAGTATAAGTGAGGAGACAGTGCATACAGCCTGAGCTGCTGTATGCAACCTCGTCTTTCTCACTTCTCTCCTTTTTTCTGGGTGGGTGGCTCTGGAGAGACTCACTGGGAAGAAAAAATGGACAAGACATGTGGGCTTACTCCTGCTATGTAACAAAGGAAGAACAGTCACCAAAACGTCAGTTTTTATTCTTTCATGTGACCGTGTCCTCAGAGACCCAGCTTTGAACTTGGGGCTGTCAGGACTTTGCCTTTTTTTTTTTTTTTTTTTTTTTTGAGATGGAGTTTTTCTCTGTTGCCCAGGCTGGAGTGCAGTGGCGAGATCTTGGCTCACTGCAACTTCCTCCGCCTCCTGGTTCAAGCGATTCTCATGCGTCAGCCTTCTGAGTAGCTGGGATTACAGGTGCATGCCACCACATCTGGCTAACTTTTGTATTTCAGTAGGGATGGGGTTTCACCATGTTGGCCAGGGTGGTCTTCAACTCCTGACCTCAGGTAATCCTCCCACCTCGGCCTCCCAAAGTGCTAGGATTACGGACGTGAGCCACCATACCTGGCTTTTGCCTTTTGTTTTGAAAAATACACTGACTCCATCTTGAAGGGTAAGTTGCTCTGTCAGTTTCTAACATTTTTCTTCAGCCCAAGGAAATCATTTGTCTTAGGTTTTCTGGACTTGAGATAATTTCCACTGCAAGCCCTGCTTTGGGTGTCTGTTTTAATAAGTTGAAGCAAAAACAGAAACAAAACAAAAAGTCTTCCTTGGAAGAAAACCTGTTGTTTTTGTGAGAAGCTTTTGTTCCTGTATCCGATGCTCCGACCACAGAATGCTCTTCCATCAGGGCTTTCTGAGGACACCATCTCCTCCCCCAAAGGCTGCCTTTCCTTTCAGGTCCCTGGAGTATTGCTGGGTGGGTGATGTTCACTTCTGGTTCCCATTCATTGTCCTAAAAGGAGCTTGTGGGGTCTGGTGTGGAGTGTGATGCACGCGTGCATGTGTGAGCTTTGCTTCTGGGAACAGGCAAAAGAGCAAGAGAGGAACAGATGGGCCCCCTGAGCTTCTCTTTGGCCTGAAAAATGAAAGGCGGAGAAAATTGTAATAAAAAACGGAAACAGCTGTGGCAGGACAACAGCAGCTTGTGGGGTGGGCCCAAGACTGAGGGGGGGAGGTTGCAGTCTGTCAAGATTCTGCTCCTTGGCTGGTTGGGTATCACCAAAAAGAGTGTCTGGAGGTCATCAGAGGTGCCCTGTGCCCTTCCTTCCTCTTCACTTTCCAAGCGAGACTGTAAAAACAGAAGTTGAATGATTTTTCACATATATCAGAGAACGTGGACAGATAGGCCCCGTAACTGCCATCGAACCTATCTGTGCAGCACGGCTGTCCTTCCTTCAATCTCATGTTAAGTTTCCCTAACTTTGTTGAAACCTGTTTTCTGTCGTTGTTGTTGGGATCTTGGCACATAAAGTCAGCAGCAGGTTAAGATGCCGTTTGCCAGCGACGGGCCAGGATGATTCACTGAATAAGCAGAAAAGACATTTAGTCATAATCATTGGCTCCCTTTCAAGAACAATTGGACTCTTTCTCCAGAGGGACTTTTAGGCTGGATGGCTCTGAAAAATGAAGATCGAAAATATGGCAACTTGAAGGAAGGGTGTGGGTATCATGTCAGAAGAGATGAAGAGTTTCTGAGAATGTGAGGAATTTGCTACTCCTTCTCTATTTCCCAATAAATAATAATAATAATAATAATAATAATAATAATAATAATGATTTCAGTCGAATCACTAATGCTTTAATAAAGCGTAACCTTGCTATGTAGAGTAATCCAATTGCTAATCAAATGACAGGTGGCTGTACAAATCAGGATATTTTCTTTAGGTAACTTATTTATTTATTAAGCACTTTTTATTTTTTTATTTGGTATTTAAAAGCAACACACACATCTAGGGGATGAATTTTCCTGACCGAAAACTCTTTATTTGCTTAACTCCTTTGACCGTATTTAATGGAGAAACATAAATGTCCATCATTTATTAACATTATTTTTTTGTTTAATGTTGATCTTTTCCTACGAGGTGTGAGGTCTTTCTGTCCCCTTCACCTCTGTACCACTAGCTTCTAGCACGAGCCTGTCAGGCAGTAGATAAGCAAGAATTGTTGTCTTGGCGATTATGACTTCTTGGGCAGAGTAGACCTGAGCATGTTATTCTTTCCACACTGTATGCCCATGAGGATGGTTTTGATGAACATGAGCACTGGCCTCTAGCTGGAAGCTAGATTTTATTTGGTCCAATGTCCATTGATCGACTACTATGCATGGCTGATTTCTGATATGCTGTTGGCTCCGTTTATGTTACTGCCCTCTTAATTTTGTTGTCTAGCATGAGGTGCAGGCTTGGTGCTCATAGTTGCCTGCTTGTACTATGGTGGAATCGAAATGATCAAATAACACAGGTGAAAATGGGAGGGAAAGGAGTCTTGGTGGGAATACGGGCTCAAGGGGCAGGGGCATCGGGGAGACTTAAATATGCCATGTCATTTTTTCCCCCTAAATCCCAGAAAACAGCTGCAGGTGGAGAATGGGATGGATTTCAAGAATTCTCCATGGAGGCGGGGGTTCACACAGGGGCCAGCTGGGTGATGAAATCCACTGAGAGGTCAGATGTGTGCTCATGTTCAGTGAAGACTTCAGAAATTTCAGGGACTTTCAAAACTGGCTCTGGAGGGAGGCAGATCTCTTGATTGAGAAGGACTCACACATGACGATTCTGAGACCCAGGGGCCTCAACCAAGAGGGGAAAGGAGGGTCCAGATTCTTCCAGTTCTGTTTTGGGAAACTCTCTAAGAGAAGTATCTGTTCTAAATTTACAGAGATGTAGGACATTCAGAATAGGAGCAAATCTTAGCCTTTCCAGGGGCGCTAAAGTGCTTAAAAGCTATAAAGTGCACAAGTCCTATGTCCATTGTCTTTCTAAAGGTCCTTTATTTGCATAGATGTGGGTCAGCTCCTCACAGTTCCAGGAATTAGAGCAATTTGCATAGGTGCCACCTAAAAGGCAAGATGTTTATTTGGGCTTTAACTTCCCCCGCTATCCCTTGACTTCTTCCACCTCCCAAGCTGCCTGTAAGTGAGCCTGAAAGTCTCACATTAGACACTCCTGAATTCCCAGCCCTATTTGTCACCAGCTGGACCTAGAGGGCCAGCATAATCAGCTTCTTCACTGAGCTTGGCACGTCCCCACATGGGTCTAGCTAGAGTCATACAGTGCTGAGGCAGCTGCAAAAATGAAAAGTCAAAAGAAAAATGGATATCTGAGCTCTTCCTATCCAAAGAAAGGAAATAAACTTCTGGGTTCCAAAAGGGTGTCAGGATCATCAGATCCGATGGTCCTCAAATTCAGTAACACCAAACTGTGCAAGGGAACTGCACAGGGCACTGAGGAAGGAGGGGTGTTGGAAATGTAAAGTGAAAGCATGAGATGCCATTTTATACCCACTAAAGTGGGTGTTGCAAATACAAAATCTGACAACAAATACTAGTTTTGATGTAGAGGAGCCATGACTCTCCTTCCCTGCTTGTGGGAGTGGAAAATGATTTAAGCACTTTGGAAAATACTTTGGCTTTTTTTTTTTTTTTTTTTTTTTTAAATGAGGTTGAATGTTTATCTGTTCTATGACTCAGCAATCACATTTCTAGGTATTTACCCAAGAGAGATTTATATCAGCTTTATTCACAATAGCCCCAGACTAGAAAGAGTGCAAATGTCCACCAGCAGGAAAATGGATAAACACATTCCTATGTAGTCATGCAATGGAGTACTACTTAGGAAGAGAAAAGAATAAACTACTGATACATGCAATGACGCTGAGGACCCTCAAAAATTATGTTAAGCAAAACAAGACAGATATAAATGGGTACCTATTGTATAGTTTCTTTTATATCAAGTTCAAGAACAGATTCTAATCAAGGGTGATCAGACCAGTGGTTGTTTATGGAAATGAAGATGAACTGAAAAAAGGAATGAGCAAACGTTCTGTGATTAGTTTGTTCTGTAATTTTGTTGGAGTGGTAGTTTCTCAAAGGTACACATATATGACAAATCATCAAGTTGCACACTTAAGACCTATGCATTTCACTGCAAGTAAAGGGTTTTTATTTAAACCCACAATAAAGGAGGACAGGAGTCTAAGAGGGGAAAGGAAATCTATAAAGGATACTTTTTGAAGAGTTGTTTCTTCAATGGATACTCATCCTCCCTTCACTGGGGAGGTATAGTGTGTTATCTGTTAGCCCCAGGCTGAGTAAATGGGGCTTCAAGACAGCTTGCTTGCAAAGCTTTGAAAAACGTTCTTGCAGGTGGGAAGCACAGAGAACTGGTACATGCCTTGAGAATCTAGGTGAGACGTGAGAAGTGTTGACTTTTCTTGGGTAAGGGAGGGATGTGTTTCCATTGACCAAATGTGCATCCTTATCTAAAAGAGAGAGCAAATATGGCATCGTCGTGGGTCCTGCCTAGCAGAGTTGTCTGCAAGGGTGAGAAGACCTCCACAGAAAGGGGCTGGAGTTGTTCTGAGCATGCTCTGCGGTGGGAAAGGCAGTGAAAACTACCTGTCTAATAGTGATGTGTTTGCTGGAGTCAGGACAGCTGCATGAACGAACGGTTCATGAAAATGCCCAAGGGGAAACAGTGCAGGGCTGCTCAGGTGCCTGGCCTGCCAGGAACACCAGCTTTAACCATCTGCTAGCACTGGAGAATTTGGTACCCTCCACATAAATACCCCTTTCTCTTTCTTCTCCTCACCGTTAATTTCATCCTCTTTGACTCTGTTGGGCCGAGAGGAGAAATCGGCCAGCTAGTGGGAGAGGGGAAAACAGGGAACATACAGGGAGGAGGTGTATGATCACCCTCCTCCCCAGAGTCGGTTTTCATCCTGGAGCGTTCATGAATTGAGGAGGAGGGAAGATTTACTGTTAAGACAGTTTAGACATGTATGGGAGGGACATTTCAATTTACTAAAATGAGGCTTTAAAAAAACCAACTTACCTGGCAGGGGAGATACCGTGATCACGAAGGTGGTTTTCCCAGGGCGAGGCTTATCCATTGCACTCCGGATGTGCTGACCCCTGTGATTTCCCCAAATGTGGGAAACTCGACTGCATAATTTGTGGTAGTGGGGGACTGCGTTCGCGCTTTCTCCTGGTTAAAAGAAAAAAAAAAACAAAAAACAAAAAACAAAACCTTAAGCAGAAAACCTTTTTTTCCCCTATCATCCTGAGAATGATGGGAAAAGTCTTGTCTCCCTCCCTTCCCACCCCTTCTCCCACTGCCAGTGAACACTCAGGGCCAAGGGAAGATCCAGATCCTGAATAAAATCCAAAGAGTCAATGAAGGCAAATAGGAAGTTTCATTTTGATCACAATCCACGTAGGTTACCTGTATTTCCAACTGACTGCTAAGCATGTCCAACTACATTTCCATATTCCATGATTTGTTCAAATGACACCATCTCTCACTCTGCCATTGAAGGCAGGTCACAGAAGTTACCCTCAGTGTTACCTTCTGATCCGCCTCCCACCAGTTCTCAACCCCCATCCCTTCTAGCCCTTGAGTCCTCTCTTAGCCATTTTTATTGCCATTGCCTTGGCCTTAGCTCAGGCTCTATCTCTTCTGTGATGGACTAAACTTAAGACTCCTAAGGGGTCTCCCTAACGATCTGGTTTCCTGGATTTTGACAGCAAAATCAAAAGTCTGGGTTGGAGCAGGGGAAACAATGTCTACTTTTAAATTTGTATATATTTTTTTGAGATAGGGTCTTTCTATTTGCCCACGTTGTTTTGGAACTCCTGGGCTCAAGGTATTCTCCCACATCAGCCTCCTGAGTAGCTGGGATTATAGGCACAAGCCACTGCACCCAGCTAATGTCCTGTTTTTAAAATACAACAGTTTCTGCCATGTCCTGGTTCAAATCTGTCTAAAGTTCACTGTGATTCTGCTTATCTCTTAACTAATTTTCTGCTATTTACCTACCCATATCCAATACTAGTCTCAGTGAACCACCTTACAATATCCCCAAAGCACCAGCCTGTGGAATATTTCCATAGTCCCTTCTCTGTGCCTTAGTGTTTTTCCTTAGCTGGACTATTTCCTTCTCCTCCCCATCCTCTGTATTCTTTATATACATCTCTAACTCAAGGCTCAGCAACCTTGTCTGTTTCATGTCTTTATCTTCACCCTTTTTTTCTTTTGTGAGCTCCTTATTAGTTTTGAAGCCCAACTGCTACCTGGCATATAGTGAACACTCACCAAATGTTCATTTAATTGATAATTTAATTAAAGAGTAATTGATAATTCTTTTCCTTCTAAACGCTAATACTTGATTCCCATCTCAGGATCTAGGAGAATACAGCAACTTAATATACCAATGAATTCATCAATAAATGCTTCCTGAGCTCGTTATGTGTCAAATACTTTCCCAGGTAATGGAGATAAGTTGAGAACAAGACGAATTTGAAGTCTTAGTTGGAGGAGACAAACACATAAATGACAAAGATTATTTCAGAAAGTGATAGTGTTACAAGAATGGAATAATGGGTTAGTGAGGATTGAGGTGATGGCAGTGTGGACTACTATATCCAGGATGGGGAGGGAAGGTCCCTTGGCCCATTTCAGCTGATATCTGAAAGATGGAAAAGAAGTAACAGGGAAAACTCTGATGAAAGGGTGGTTAAGTCATGAAAGTAAGAAGTGCAAAGTCCCTGAAATAGCAAAGAGTTTGAGAGATTGAGAATGAGAAAGAAGGCAGAGGGGTAGGGCATCCAGAGTAAGGAGAGTAGTGGCAACAGATGAAGTCATAGAATTAGGCAAGGGCTAGATTGTGTTGGGCAACAATCAGCAAATCTTTTCTGTAAAGGGGCCAGCTAGTAAATATTTTGGGCTTTGCTGGCTCTGTTTCAACTACTCAACTCTGCCATGGAGCAGAAAAGCACATAGACGATCTGTAGACTAATGAGTATGACTTTGTTACAATAAAACTTTATTTGCAACAATAGGAGGTGGGCCAGATTTGATACATGGGCTGTGGTTGGCCAACCACTGGAGGCGGTTGAATCCTATGATAAGGAATCCTATGGTAAGGAATTTGGATTTTATTCCAAGGATAGGTAGTCATTGAGAGGTTTTGAACAGTGAGTGTCATATGGTCAGATTTTGCTTTGAAGAGGTTCCCGTAACACAATTTATAACCTAAGAATTGTCTTTCTCCATTTATTATTCCTTTCCCATTATGAACTCTATTTCTAATTTTCCGTTGAAAACTGAGAGGATGGGGGAGCCTCTGGTAGTTGCCTGTGCTGTTTACTAGTCACATGACCTTAGGTCAATTGCTTAATCCCTCTGAGCCTCAGTTTCCTTCTTTATAAAACTGTAATAAGAACACCTGTCTCAAAGGGTTGTTAAATGGATTACATGAGATCATGTATATAAAACAATTGTCACAGTGGCTTCCAAAGTAAGGGCTCAACAATGCAAATCCCCTTGCCTTTTTCCATTGGGCCTGTGTATATCATACTTCAGTCAAAGCAGGAGGACATGTAAAATTAGGGTCAAAAAATCAATTGCACAATTGTAGGACAGGTAAGAAATTGCTTAACATAACATAACTGGGTGACTTGACTGCTATAAGAGCTAATATGATTTTAATTTAAATTAATAGAAACATGATTTCCCATGACAAGAATGATGAATCTATTTGTATTCCATGTTAGCCAAGTATTTGGAGTCCCGGAAAATATTCTAAGTGCACTCCTTTGAGAATACTAGTAAGTGAAGTACATTCAAATAATTGTCCAATATAAAAGGGTTTGGGAATGCTATCATATGTAAAATGTATTGGAAGTGTTTAGATTGGGAAAAGAAGACTAAAATGAAACTTTAAAACTGCACACTTAGCTGAAAGGCGGTCATTTTAAAGAAAGAGAAGACACACTATTCTGGTGTAGAGGGGAGCCACCTTGGACCATTGGATGGAAACTGCAGAGATAAGATTTTTCCACAGTTAAAGATCTCCATGGTAGAAGTCGGCTCTCAATCCACGCAAGTATTCTGGAAGCAATGGAGGAGTATATAATAGCTGGGATAATGTACAAGAGATTTTTGCAATGTAAGCACAAATAAATTAAAAGACCTTTCTTCATACCTTCCTCATTTCCGATTCCTTCCTCATTTCTTACTGCTTTCTCATTTCTGCAGGGCACATTAACCAAATCTCTAGAGATCGAAAGACCAACCACTTTGGATACTAGGATTTTTTTCTCCTGGGGTCTCTGCTAAAAAGAGCATTGTGAGACCCATGAATCCATGGTTTATGAAGAGGTAGAGAGACTAATAGTGGGTTATTGGTGGGTGGGTCAGAGGGGAAGGAGGGAGAGCCTAAAGTAAAAATAGAGTTTCCTTTATGTAAATGGAGTCAATTTTATGTCACTGAAAAATAGATGAAGATCAGGAGAGGAAAAATGAACTCAGCAAGTTCTCACCAAAACCATTTCCAAATCCGTCAACTCCTCCTTCCCTGTACCTATTCTCCCAGTTGGCCATAATGAGTTGCATTTTTTTTTCCCCATGCCATGCAAACAAGGAAAGACCAGGAAGTACTGTTTATTTTTGCCTGTCTCCTCTTCATGAAAATGTAAGCACCATGAGGGCAGTCTTTCTCGTTCATGCTTGCATCCTAACCAAATGTTTACGGAAAGAATGAGGAGTGGGACTCATTCTAGAGTGGAATATGACAGCAGGAAATAATGATGATTGCATGAAGCTCAATATCCCAAATGCTCAAGGGACATGTCTAGTAATAGCTTCAAGAAAATATTGCCCTCAATTTTGTCTGGTTATTTTCCGAGATTACCTGGCCCATGTTATATCTGGTCAAAAAAGAATGATCCTCCAGAAATTCAGAGTAAAATAGTTCTGGTCTGTGCACGATGGAAAAGGAATAGCTCAGTCAGCGCCCAGCAAAGTTTTTAGCTGTTGGAGTCAAGGGGAGACTCTGAGAAAATGCAGGGGAGAGGTGGCAAAGAAAGGAAAAAAAGGGATGAATAGGAAGGGGGAAGAGAAAGAATAGGAGGGCAGGTCATTATGTTTCTTGTGTGCATTTAACCTCTCTTATGCCCACAAGTGAATGTCATTTGAGAAGCGAAAATTCATTTGACTCTCAGAAGGATGAGAAACTGTCTAAGGACAAGTGGTAGAATGTTTAGAGTGTTACTGCAGAGATCCCAGTGTGTTCTTTAGCAAAGCCATCGTGTTCATGGATATGATGGAAGGTAGTTATTTGTTGAGCACCTACTGTGTGTCAGGCACTGTTGAGAATGGAAAGAAAAGTATCTTGCTATGTTCTGTGGCAGCCTCTAATGCTGCAGTTTACTGACCAGTAGCTGTGGTCAGGGGCAGATCCAGCTTTTGTGGGGCATGAAGTTTATGCATTTGTTTTTTTTAGGTGAAGTTCTTTAAGAAAAATAATTTAAATTAAAAAATATTCAAGAATAAGTCTAGAGTCTTAAAAGGAGCCTATGCTTTTGAGAAGTGCTGAAGTTTGAGCTTTGTTTCCTAGTAAATCCATCTCTGGCTGTAGTGATAGTTCATCAGTTACTTTAATTACTTTAATAAAAAATTGCCACCATGCTGCCTCAAAAACATTCAGTTTGGAAATCAGGGAAGAAAAGGGATAGGATGGAGTTGAAGTGGGAAAGTCGAATAGCTCAAGTGAATCCACATGGTTCTATTTTAATAATAGAGCAAAAGGCTGATTCCGAAAAGTTTATTTTTATTCCCTTTTGCTAAAAATTCCAGTTTTGTCAAAATGGTTAGAAAAGAAGAGGTTTTATTTTAAGTGCAAACAAACAAACAACCCTGGATCTATACACAAGCTCCTTCCAGCGTGGGGGACTCTCTTAGGTTTCTAGTCAATGTGTTTCTGTTGCCAGGGTGATAAGCTCCGTGCTTCTGGATTTAGACTATAAATTCCTCCAAAATATTTTATAATCTGGAGATATTGGGCTTTGACTAGATCTGATGGATATGGGGGTGAGTGTGTTTCTGAGGAATTCCCTCCCAGCACTCCTGTGTGTCGCATTTTACCGTGTATCAGAGCCACTCAGGGAGCTTATGAAAAACTCTTTTTCCCGGATATTACTCCCAGAAATTCTAATGCAGAGGGACTGCTGTACAGACCAGGAGACTCCAATGCAGTCAATTCCCAGATTGCTCCTGGCTTAACAACCCTGCTATACATAGGAGGAATTATAAACATACTCAGCAAAAGGGGAAACTGAGGCACAGGAAAGCAAAACAACTTGCCTCAGGTCCCTTAACAAGTTTATGTCCGAACAGAAAATTTCAGCTTCAAGAAGTCCTGGCAAAGGCCACAAACTGGAAAAAAGAGCATAATTCTAGAAGAGAGAACAGTCCAGCAAACATACAGATTTGCTAGGGAAGGGGGTGGTCACAGTGGACTGGTGTGTGTTGATTTTAATAGACAAAGGGATTAGGACCACTAAGGTAGACAAGAATTAGTGAACACTACAGAGACTTTTTAAAAGGACTTTGTGAGTGTTGGCAAGAAGAAAAAAAAAATAAGAGATTTTGTAAGAACGGAGGGCCTCAGCGCATGGGAGGCTACAAACAAGGAACAGAATTTGATGTCTGAAGGGGGAGGGATTTGCACAGTCCCCGGCAGATCACAGGCCCTCAATCAATGTTTGTCGAAGGAATTTGCAAAGGAGGCCGAGTACTAATGTTGCCTCGATTTGATAACTACCATTTTCCTGGTTGCCATGTTTCTGGTGTGGGATGTCAGCCAGGAATCCAATAAGCAGAAACAGACAATGTGAGGTAACGCCAGAGAGGTTGGACTCTGGTTAAGACTGTCAGAGACACAGGCCCAGTAGTAAAACCAGCCTGAGGGGGTGAAGGTGACTGACTCCTTAGAGACACCTCTCCAATCAGCTGGGGTGTAGGGGTGGGGTGGGGAGGTGTGCCCATGTGAGGGTGGGAGGGAAAGAGTGATTTAATTTATTTAATGAAAAATGACCTGAACGTTTCTCTGAACCTGGAAACTCCCCATCTAAATGGGGCCAAGTAATACAGGATTAGGTCTTATTTCTTCTACGTTGGCTTTGCGTCTGCTTAGAATGAGTTAAACTGGAGGGAACAGAAAAATCATCCCTTTTCATTGTCTCTGCAGAGAAGTCAGGAAGACTCTGAATCATTTAATGGGTTAATAGGACAGACTTCCCTCTGACTCCCTGTAGACATTGTTTTTCTCCAGCTTCCTTTGCTTTTTAAATGGACACTCCATTTCTTGGATATGTGTTCATAGCAACAGACAGTTTGCGATATTAAAACCAGAGAAGCAAGTCACCCCTCTGGCATTTTGTCTACTGACAATCTCCTGATTTCAGGTCTAATATTCCCTCTGACCTCCACAAGGGCCAGCTTTTGCCCTGAAGCATGAGGTCGTGAAAACCACAACAAACGTTTTGCCAGAGTGGGCAACTGCTGACATGTAATTTTCTATGTGACTTACTGGAGTGGCAAGATTATTCGGCCTAGATTTTTGGAGATACCCAGTCTTTTCCTCGGCGCCTTTTCTAGGATTGCCAAAGGTTGCACTTAAAAAAACGGAAAACATCACAGCAATCGGCACTTTTGTCTTTTGTGCTCAAATCTGCCAAATCATCCAACAGGAGAACTGGGTGAATAAATCCACAGGGCCATTTTCTTTTTAATGCAATGTATATTTATTGTAAACAATAATATACAAAAAAAAAAAGAAAGAAAAAAGGAAAGGTAAGTTTCACAGAGAGAACAAAAGGCTTGGGGGTGGGAGGGAAACAAGCCAAACATATAAAACACAAACACAAACCAAAGCTTACCTAAAGACAAAATATGATTTAAATGCCAGGTTTCTTAAGTTACAGAAATATCTTTTTTAAAAGATCTGCTTTTATACAGAAATTGAAGGATGCCATATTATGAGTGCTTTAAGATTTTATTCTACTGACTTCTAAAACTGTTAATATATCTTTTTTAAATAAAAAAAAAAAAAAGTTTGCTGTCTTTTTTAAAAAGCAATCCTCAAACTCTCCAGCCACAGCAGTAATTAAGATTAAGGTCTGTCAGTGGGCTGATCCCCTCCAGGTTAGCCTCCTTCACTCCAAGAGAAGATGCAGAATATCGATGACACATGCTTGCATTGTTTTGTGTCCACACACACACACACACACACACAATCAATCAATCAGTATAGGGCAGCCCAAAGGTCTGTGGCAGAAAACACTGCAAATGACTCAGTGATACACTACATTTGCAATCTCTCATTTGTATAAAGAGAAACAAGTTTCCAGTTTGTTTTCAACAAAAACAACAAGGAAAAAAAAAGGGGCGGACAAAAAGGCCTTTATACAAATCTAGGATGAAGAATCCAAAGAAACTTGCTTTTAATAATAAAAAAAAAAAAGATTAAAGAGATAAATTAAAAAAAAAACCGGTTACAGTTAAGAACATAATTTAACAACAGATGACCATACCCTTTGAGGAAGTTTCCAACAACCTATTTTAAAGAAGGTAAAATTAAAAAAAAAAAAAAGAAAGGAAGTTTTTTTTTTTTTTTTTTTTGTTTTGTTTTGTTTTTTTAATTAAAACCTCTCCTTACAAAATAAATAATTTTAGCACGTGGAATGTCTTGAAGGTTAACTGCTGGTGTTCAGAGAGGCACAGGTGACAGGGTGAAAGCAGGCATCTGCCTTCCACATGGGGCCCAGGCAGGCAACCAGGGGACAGTGGCTCGGGCAGTTATTGGCTGCTGAAACATTCCCAGAACAGATTTTGTCTCCTTTGCTTGCCTTTTACCTCTTTCTTAAGACTGCGGTGAAGAAGCAAAGGCAGGAGAATGCACTAAAAGAGAGCGCAGGTATTCCCCAGCAGCATGGATTTAAGGCTCAAGGTGTTTTTCTTTTGTGTAAAAAATATATATACGATAAAGCTTACCAAATGCTTCTCTAGACTATTGTTTACTCCCATAATTGCAAAATAAGGCCTTTATTTTTCTTTTTAAGGCAGCTCCTCCTTGAATCGGAAAGCCTGAGGAATTAAGCAAAGCTAACCCCCAAAACTGATCACATAACACAATGTTTTAAAAATGTTAATACAACAGGCTTTTTTTTTTCTTTTTTTTTTTTTTTTTTTTTTTTTTTTGTAAGCGAAAGCAAATCTGTACAAAAATACTCTGTTTGCAAGAAAAGCTAGGGCACACTTTTCAACTAGGAGTAGTTTAGCTGTTGGAAAAATAAGAGCATTTAATTTTATCTAAAAATATGTATAAATCCCCTCAAAATGGTAATGAATCATACACAGTACATACTAAAAATATTTAAAATAGAGAATATTCCTCACAGAGGACTTCTTTTTTTAATTACTGCTAAAAAATAATTACAAAGTCCAAGAAGGCAGAGAGATTGAGCACACCGATCGCAACGATTCTCCATCATCCTCCACGCTTGCTCTCAAGAGGGTTTCAAAAGCCCAGTTTCTTGTCGATTTCGCTGGTCCATTTAGCCAAGGTTTGGCCTGGCCATCGATTCGCCACAAGTGGGTAATGCGCTTGGATAGGTCACGTTTCTGTCTTGGAAATCTGGGTGCGAGTTGCCTTTAGCTTACATGTCTTTAAGGAAGAAGAAGAAGAAAAACAAAACAACAACAAAAAAAACAAAAAACAACAACAACAACAACAAAACCCACTAATGTCCAAAGGGAATTCTGGCTGGTCCTCTCTTTCTTCGGTTTTGTTTAGGATCATCTCGGCCACCTTCGCCCTTCGTGGGAGGCCTCCTCAAGGTCGGGTGAGCTGTGTGTAGACGGGTTGTTCCCAGTGCTGGGGGCTGTGGGTCTGCGGGATGGAAGGGACCCCGGAGGTGTCGGCGATGGGGGTGTACATGGGGCGCTGGGCGGGGTTCATGTAGGTGAAGGTGGAGTAGAGGCCGGTGCCCTGGCCCGCCGCGTGGCTGTAGTAGGAGCTGGAGTTCTGGTGGTCGGTGTAGTCGTACTGCGAGCGGGTGATGGGCGGGTAGGAGGGGCTGTAGTGCGGCAGGCTGAAGGGGCTGTAGGCGATCTGCTGGGGCGAGTGCTGCTGCTCGCTGTAGTGGCTGGGGCTCAGCTGCTCGGTCTTGATGTGCGTTCGCTGGGCCTGGCCCGGCTCGCTGCTCAGCGTGGTCAGCGTGTGCGCCTGCGGCTGCTGCGGGGGCGCGGCCGGCTGCTGCGGGGGCGCAGCCTGCGGCTGGGGGGGCGCCTGCGGGGCCGGCGGGGCCTGCGGGGGCTGCTGCGGGGGCGGCGGCGGCGCCTGCTGCTTGGACATCCACACGTGGCCCGCGCCCGCCGGGGTGGCCGCGGTGCTGCTGATGCCGTAGCTGCCCGTGTAGGTGACCTGGCCGTGTGTGGCCGGCACCCCCGGGTGGCCATTGGGCGGCAGGTACTGGTCAAACTCGTTGACGTCGAAGGTCTCGATGTTGGAGATGACGTCGCTGCTCAGCTCGCCGATGTCCACGTCGCGGAAGTCGATGGGGGGCTGTCTGCCCCCCTCGGGCAGGGGGCGCCCCTCTCGCTTCAGGTCAGCCTTGCCCGGCTGCACGTCGGTTTTGGGGGTGGTGGGTGGGGTCGGCGGGCCCTGGGATTGCCCTGAGGACGGATAAAAGAACAAGCACGGGAAAGTCAACACGGGCTGCACAGACGCCCTGGTCTCAGGCACCCTCCGGGGACCCTCCCTCGCTGCGGCAGGGCAATAAGGGCCCGCACCCTTATTGGGAGGCGCACTGCACCGGAGATAAGTCGCCCAATGATTAACCCGCCAGTACACACTGGACAGTCCCCTTTTATCAGGAGAGGGTCTGGGGCCCGGAGGGTCCGGAAGACCAAATTGCTACTTGTAGAAGAGCCCTGTGTGTGCTTTTGGGGTGCGGTGCAAAGGGAAGAAAGGGGGAGGTCTTGTAGGGCTGTAAGGACATTTTACCTCCCAATAAAAAAACCCCAAAACACTAATCTCTTCGGATGCTGGGATTGAGGGGTGTGTGTGTGTGTGTGTGTGTGTGCGCGCGCGCGTGTGTCTGTCTGGGTGCCTCTTAGGCTGTGAGTGGAGAGGGAAGTGGGACAGGCGCAAAGGGTGGCGTGTCCCTCCCGAGAAGCATCAAGTCTCCAGGAAGAATCTTCCAGACGGAGGGCAGGGGGTGGCGTGTCCCGCGGGGCCGAGGGGCGACTCACCCGAGTGCTCGCCGGGGGAGTGCACCTCGCTCATGCCAGAGGAGGAGTGAGGCGAGTCGGCCTGCAGCGCCTTGAAGATGGCGTTGGGGGAGATGTGCGTCTGCTCCGTGGCCTCCTCGGCCTCTGCCTGGCCGTTCTTCACCGACTTCCTCCGCCGGGGCTGGTACTTGTAATCCGGGTGGTCCTTCTTGTGCTGCACGCGCAGCCGCTCCGCCTCCTCCACGAAGGGCCGCTTCTCGCTCTCGTTCAGAAGTCTGCGCGGGGCGGGGCGGGGGGGCACAGAGAAAACGAGGGAGGGGGGTCAGTGAAACCCGCCGAACTGTCAGGTCGGTGGGGAGGAGGCGGCGATCGGGACCACTCGCTTCCTTTGCACACAACCCCATCTCCCCTCCTCCCTCCAACCACAGCTCCGTAACTTTTCTTAAAAAAAAAAAAAAAAAAAAAAAAAAAAAAACAGTTCTTGGTCCGACCTGAGCGCTCACTCCCCGCCCCCGCCCCCTCCCGCTCCTTCCCTTCTATTTTGGAAAGGCTGGAGATGAAAACAACCCCTGCTGCTGCCCCCTAAACGCCTTTGCTGCTGGAGTTATCGCCCCCAACCCCAACACCCTCTAAAAACTTTCCCACAAATTACTTAAGCTGCAAGAAACTACCCAATTTTCAACCCCCCATACTTCCACCTATTTCCAGCAGCTTCCCTCCTCCCCCTCCCAATTCCTGCCAAGGGTCTCCTCCAATCTCAGTTTCTCCCCTGCCCCCCCTCCATGGGTGTAGGGGGGCTGCAAGGCAGAGTGCAGTTTTAAGGGGCAGGGTGGGGGGAGGCAAACTTCACTCCCCAGCCCCCCCCCCCCCCATTGAGCTTCCAGGCGACCACAGAGCAGGCTGGCAGCCCCTCCTTCCGTCTCCCACCAGCCTTCGTCCATCCTCCGGCTACCGCCTCCTCCCCTTCCATTTACCACCCCCTCCTCCTCGTCCCCTCGAGCAAACCCAGAACTTTGTCAAACTCTGAGCCCCAGTTACACCCTGTTCCTACTGCCACCCCGACCCCATCGGCTCCTGGAACAGCAACTCCCAGGTGCTAGGAGGTGGGGTGGGGAAAGCCAGCCCTGGCCAGAGCCCCCCCGCCGCTGCGATGCCCACCCTGCCGCGCCGCCCCCAGCGGGCACCCCTACCTCCAGAGCTTGCCCAGCGTCTTGCTGAGCTCGGCGTTGTGCAAGTGCGGGTACTGGTCCGCGAGCTTCCTGCGCGCCGCCTGCGCCCACACCATGAAGGCGTTCATGGGCCGCTTGACGTGCGGCTTGTTCTTGCTGGAGCCATTGACGCGCACCGGCATGGGCACCAGCGTCCAGTCGTAGCCCTTGAGCACCTGGCTGACCGCCTCGCGGATGCACACGGGGAACTTGTCCTCCTCGCTCTCCTTCTTCAGGTCCGGCTCGCCCTTGGGGAACGTGTTCTCCTGGGGCCGCGTGTTCTCGGTGTCTGAGCCGGAGCCCGATGGGCAGGGCGAGCCCGCAGAGTCCTCGGACATGGTGGGGCTGGGGGCGCCGGACAGGCCCTTCTCCTGCTCGTCGGTCATCTTCATGAAGGGGTCCAGGAGATTCATACGCGGGCCCAGGGCAGGGGGCAGGTGGCCGGGAAAGGCGAGAAGCCGCGGCGGCTCGGGGTCTCGAGGCGCGGGCTCCTCTCCCCTCGGCTGCTCGGATGCAGAGCGAGCGGCTCTCAGGGAGGCTGGCGCGTCGGCCGGCTGCGGCTGCGGGCACTTAGGAGGGCGCGGGGTGGCCAGTCCGCAGCTGCCCGCTCCAAGTGGGGGAAGGCGAGTTGGAGAGGAGGAGGGGAGGAAAAAGAGCAAAAGTGGGGGCGTTTGCACCCCTTCTCTTCTCCTCCTGCAAAGAAAAGTTTCCGGGGTTGAAACTGGCGAGTCTCCGCGCCACTAAAGTTTCCAGTCGGTTTCGAGCTCCGCTCTCGGCTCTCCAACTCCCAGCCCAGGGTCTCCTCAATAAATACCCGCCTCACCTTAGAGACTTCGGCCAATCACAGCGCGGCAGTCCCAGGGTTGGCAGGCAGCTGATTGGACCCGATTTTGGGGGAGGGAGGAGGATTGTGGCACTGGGCTGGGTGAAGAGACGGGAGGGGAGGGGAGGAGAGGGGAGGGGAGCGCAGCCAAAGGGTGGACTGTGGGGTAGTGGGGGTGGGGGGTGCTGCGGGGAAGGCGGGGGACCCGGGACTTCAAGTGTGTAAGTTTGTCGTACTCTCGGAATGCCAGAATTTTAGTGCCTTCTCTGCGCGGATCTTTGTGTGCGTGTGTGCAAGTGTGTGTGTCTAGACTGGGACCTACCCCCACCTCCGACATTTCTTTTCGCTGCTCTCTCTGCGGCACCGGGGACTTAGCTGGAGTTTGCAGTATTCGAAAGGCAGCTGATCCTTAATGCGTAGCCGAGTTTGCGCGCCTGGAGCCTGCCTGCCTGCAAAAGTGCTTAGAAATAGTCTTTTGAAGCAAATGTTTCGGTGACTCAACGCCCGCTGTTCCTCCCAAATAATCCATATAAATAGATTAACATGCTCAGGTTCCCCGGCGCTGGTGCGGCTGGTCAGGATTCGGCTGAGCTTTTGCAAAGGGAGTCAATGGAAAGCAACGCTAAGTCCCCGAGAAGGCTGGCAGCGGCGGCCTTGGCGACGCCGCGGGAGCCCCGCGCTCTCAGGGCTACCCCGAGCCACACCGACCTTGAACTCTGACAAGTCTTCCTCCGGCCCCCTCTGCCTCCGACCCCGCCGACTCTCCTCAGTAACGGGGCTCCTGCAGCTGACGTTTTAGTCTTTGCTTCCTGGCGGAGTCAAAAACGTCAGCTGAGTCCCCCTGTCTGGGGAGAGTGTGCAGACTGCTGTGGCTTTGAGAGATCGAAGTTTGCCAGTGCGGCCGTCCCAAGCCGCGAGGCCCGGACCGGTCGCTTGGTTTGTAAAAAGCCTAACAGATGGGCACCACCGCAGACAAAACGCTCCGCTTTGGCGGAGTCATGGTGCTTGCCTGCTTTTGCTGGCATTTACTGAACACCTGAAGGGGCAAAGCGCCTGCGCTTCTGACTCCAGTCCGGGCGGTTTAGACCTGCATACAGTTCGGAGTTCTGGGGGAGGCATTGGTAGTGGCTCTGATGTGTTTCAAGTGTGATTTGAGCACAACCTTTGTGTTTACACGAAATGCTTAGTGCCAGGTTAGGTAAGTGCGGAGCCATCTGCTCTGGGACAGAAGAAAAATCTTGGTCGCTTGCGGGTTCCGTGCTTTCATAATCTCAAATAAACGTACAACATTGGAAAACTCTTAATTTTAAACTCCCCCTCCCCTTTTTGGGCTCTTGCAAAAATTTGCTTCTAATTAAATTATTTTTATGGTGAATCGGCCCACATCACATTAAAACCTTTTTATTTTCCTTTCTAATGTGAGAAGTGAGAACACTATCACAAGATCCAAATCAATGTCCTTCTGGAAGAATTTTTAAAAATCTTGTTTTCTCTCATTTTCTTCGGAAGAAGCCCGACTCTTCTTATAGGAAATGGAACTCTTCATAAGGTAGTAAGTTACAGCCGTGTTCAACAGTATATATATATTTTAACGAAGTTAACTTCTTCAAATGGGATGTTTCGGGCGCCCTATAGCTCGTTTACAAATTTAAGAGATCTGCATACAATAGCTAGCTTCGTATTCATAGCTCTGTGATTAGTTTCAGAAAGTGTAAGAAAAGCGCCGTCCTTTCCTAGGAGAAAAAAGTCTGCGTCCTGTGGAGCCATTTCTGTGTCCTGGGTAGGAAGGCGTTGTGTGTACAGTATAACTGTAATTTTCAGACCCCTGATTCAGGAGACTCGGAGACCATCGGGCAGACATTTTAGCCAGGTCATCTGTACTTAGCTGTGTTTTATTGTAATTACCAAGTTTGCTGATATAAAGTCAGTGAAGAGGGCTATGACTTTATGATATTTTGGAATATTTCGCTAAATATTTGTCAATATATATGTATATGCATATACTTTTAATGCAATTATGCAATAAGATACTAGTATATAGACTGTCATATCATAAACAGCGGTGCTTTATACCTTTCCCGTTGGTTTGATGCAAGCATTTTTGAATTTTCTATCTTTTTGAAAACTTATCAACAGGCGAATTAAAAATGGTCTGCAGTTTTCATCTGTATCCAGAGAGGGCGCCAAAGGCCCAGAAACTGTCTCTGACTCCGAGAACCGGGGAGAATTTGGATGGTGGTGGCTGGGGGTGGTGTGTTCCACTCAATCTGGACGGCTTTGCTGCTGAGATTTATATTTGCAGGAATTCCTACACGATATTCCCTCCTGTGCGGATCCACCTCTGCGCAGCTCAGGGAGGGAACTTAGGTCTGTAGAGAACCGGGTTAAAAGAGAGCGCTCGAGATGCCAGACGTTTCTATTCCGCGCCAGAATTTGGGGACTGAGGCCAGGAGAAGGCCCCGGTCCCCCAGGTGCCAAGCGTTGCCACAGTCAGGCCAAGTCTAGTGAGTGGCGCCGTCAGTTTGCGCGAGTGGATCGGTCCTGCATTTCTGCAGGGGCCTTCTGGTGTCCACTCCCCTTTCCCCATTCAGGGGGTCCATTCGCTTCCTGGTGCCTTTCTCAGGTCGCCCCACCCCTCCTCCCTGACCCGGGAAGACGCGCGCAGTCCCCGACCAGAGGACCTCAGACACAGGTAGAGGGAAAGGAACCCCGCTCCTGATGTTCGCGTTACAGATCTGGAAACTGAGGCTGTTGACCCAGTGTCAGCCAGAGCGTTTTGCCAGAAGCCAAACGAGCCAGGGTCCTCCAACTGAGGCGGTGAGGGAGGGGAAGGGCGCAGGTCAAGAGGCAGGAGACTGAGGGCGCGTCTCCACGTTCGGGACGTGCTTTCGGATACCCGCTCTGGAGCAAGCGCTGCGAGCTCTGCCGGGGAAGCGGAGACACGGAGGTGCGAGTGGTTCCCCAGGGAAGCCCTCGGGAAACCGAGGTCTGGGAACTCCGCCTTCCCCCTCTTGCACGTCCCGGGCCGGCGCCGGGCTCAATTTCCCCAGCGGGGGCCGCCAATCTCTCCTCCGCGTCTACGCGGGAGCTGAGACCCGAGCTGCTGGCCCCGGGCGAGTTTCGCGCAAACACCCGGTGCTCAGGATGGGGGTGTGGGATGCGAGCGGATGGGCTTCCTTTCATCTGAGGAATTAAGGACCAAAAGCTCCCTATCCAAATTTCCTTAGCAAAAGTAGGGATGGTGTTTGAATCCGTCTTCAGTAGGGACGCCTCTCTGTCCTTAGGAAAATTTGGTGGGATGAGCGGCTGCGTCCCCCAAGGATCTCAGCCCCGGGCAATGTTTTCATTAGAAGTGATGGGAGAAGGGGATGCCCCTTCTCCATTCCAGTTCCTTGAGCCAGGTCCCTTGCAGGCAAAAGACTCCAATCCCTGGAGGCACAGGTCCCCGTGTCCCGGGTCCCCCAGCCACTCATGTAATTAGTACTTTTCCGGGGGTTTGGAGAGTGTTTATCGTTCACTCTTCACGCCGGACCCGAGTTTCTTTTGGAGGGGAGTGGCGGGTAAGCCCGTCTCAGGACTGGCGCTGGGCTGGACAGCAACAGCTAAAGGAAAATAGAAAGGAACAAATAGCGTCATAGGTGCGCAATAAATATCTGTTGACTGACCGAATAGATGTGGCCTCTGGACATGTTGCCCGAGTGAGTGCCTGTCCCATCCCAGCTGCCAGACCTCCCAGCTACAGTTCTGAACACGCGATGAATGTACATTCCTGCGAGTGTATTTCTCCCCACGCGGGAGTCCTACTTTGGGAAGCTGTCCGACATGGGCCACCCAGGGCTGTGGAACCTTGACCCGGCTAAAACTGCAGACCAAGAGGGGTGTTTCAGTTTTCTTCCCTTTTCTGTTTTCGAAAAAAAAAAAAAAAAGAAAAGAAAAAAGAAAAAGAAAGAAAGATGAGGTGGACGAGAGGTGTCGGGTGAGGGGGCGCGAACTTCCAATCTGCCCTGGTGACCTGGCCGGGTCTGGGATCTGGGGGGTGTAACACAGCAGGGCGCCCCAGGGGTACTGACGGAGCCCAAGCCAGAGACCTGACAAGCTGGCTCGTCGTGGAGCTGTGGAGCCAGCAGGGAAAAAGGAGAGGTGGGAGTGGAAGGCCCCAGTCCCAAAGGGAGTGTGCTCTTTTTTCTTTCTGGGTTTTCCGAAAATATCTGTCCTTAGCGGTGGCACCCGGGAGCCGCGCGTCCTGCGGATTCCCTCAACTCACCCCTAGAACGCCCTGCAGAAAATTTCCTAGGCCATATCTTCCCCCTAACGGCCACCCCCACTCTTTTAAAAAGTGTTTTAGGCAGTTTTAGCTGAAGGTGATTTTGCCTTGGTGATTTAAAAATAAAGATAGAATAAGTGCTCCACGCAGCGGTGCCTCCTTTGCGACACACTCGGCGGCCGGGGCCACTTCAGCCCCAGGAGCTTCCTCCGCACCAGCACCTGCTGCTCCCCCTCGATCACCTTTCACTTTAGGGGTATTCAGTCCAGGTAGGACGGTTTTGTGGGGTTTCCCTAGGGGATGGCAGGCTCCATAGCGATGATATCGTCTCAGCCTGGAGGGATTCTAACAAGCGCTTCCCTCCAAGATATGCCATTGGGTGGGTGATTATTCCAGATCTTAATCAGAGAAAATGTCCCCGTAAAACCACGGAAAAAGAGGGCATATTTGTAAGATAAAATTTCGAAGGTAACGGTCAGAGTTAAAGACCCATTATCTTGTCTTCCCCGCAATCCTTTCCTGTCTCAGCAGGACCCGGGAAGTCCCGGGCAGAGCGCATCTCCCCGGCTCCTGCAAGCTGCAGCTTCACCCAGCTTCGTGTAGGGCTACGCTTTGGTTGTGGAGCGGCGTGAGGGAGTCTTGGGGGCCAGGTCTGCTGCCCATTGGCCGGAGCTCCGAACTCCGGGAAATAGCACGTCCTGTCTCAAGGACCCCCCCACCACCCCCGCCGGGAAAGGCTAAGGTCATGAGGTCAGATCCCAACTTTTGGGCTTCCGTGAGAGTGAAGCCTCCGATGGTCCTTGCAGCTGTGACATCACAAAAGTGCTTGGGATATGGCGGACCCAGGGTTTTGTTAAACAGCCCAGGGGCTTCGAGGAGGAGTGGGGGATCGAAGCAACTCGGGGACCCGTGGAGCTTCCTGCTTTGTCATTGTTTATTTCAAATTAATTTCATGGTGCCTGTCGCTGAGTGCAATGCTGCAGGAGAGACAGGCTGCCGTCGGGGTGTCTCCCAGCCTGGATAAAGCAGATCAGGGATTTTTGAGAAAGCAGAGATTTTTTTTTTTTTTTTTTTTTTTTTTTTTTTTTTTTTTTTTTTTTTTTTTACTTTCCCACCACTCTCTATACCATCTTTCTCCCAAGGCCCTTTCACTGATGTAAAAGGAAGAAGTGGAATAGTTAATGTCTTCTTTTTCTGTCCTCAGCCTTTTGTTTCTTGGATGCGTTGTGAAATGTGGACTGGCGTAGGAGAGAAGGACAGTAATTTTGGACCCTCCCCCTTTCCAAATCATTAAGACACAGAAAATATGACAGTGTTCATGTCACTATCTTTAGGACACAATGTGTTTAGCTCCATGGGAAAGGGCACTTTGTTTTCTTTCACAGAGTTCTAGGAGTGGGATCTGTTACTTTTTCTTCCCTAGTTTCCAGGTTGGCTAAAATGTGAAGGAAGCGCTGATAAAACACAGCCAGAAGGCATCAACTGTGTTACAGAAACTGCTTCCCTTCCGGGTCCCCCTAAAGCTCGCAAAATTGTCAGCTTTGGTTGGCAAAAGATTTTTTGTCTCATCTGCCTTAGTATCCACAGGCAAAACAGAGACAGATATTTACCAGTATAATTTAGGGGTAGGATCACTATAGATTCAAGTATGTAGGCATTTAATCCTTCCCCTAAAAACTCATTTTCTTGGAGCAGTGGAGAAATCTCACAGGTTGAGATGTTCTTCTCGACAGCCAGGAGAAAAGGTGGTGTCAGACCCTGACTCAGGGGTTGCTACCATGCCTGGAAGGTATGCTTTCTACTGTACAATTGGACAGAAAGGCAGAGTGAGTCTGCTCAGATATTCTCCCCAGGCATTCACTCTACCCAACACTTCCAGGGTCTGCTTCTCCCCAGGGACCCGGCTCTAAAGTTTCCAGAGGGAGCTCCCAATAGAGCATGAGTTTGAACCCCAACTATATTAAATATATGCGGTATCATTGGCAGCAAATCAGGCGGTTTCGGGTGCTTGCAAATTTGCAAAGCATGGACAAACACGAGGCTGGGCAGGGACTAGGGGAATGGAGTGGCTACATCTAAGTGTTTCTAGGACTCCAGATGACGGAGTAGAGTTCTGGGTAGAGGAAGTACAACGCAGTGGAGACATCATGTCCTCGCCATCCTGGCTTTCCCTGTCACTTGTCATGTCTCTCCCATTTAGCCCAACGTCAAATCATTCTCATTTTTAAATAAATCAATTCGGTGAATATTGCTTGAGGGCTGACTATGTGCCCAAACATCCGAAGGAGGCAAGATTTGGTCTCTGCTATTGTCTCCAGGTCTGGTGTCCATCAGAATCCAGCCTCTGTTCACATGAACTCTGCTCTGCCCTCAGGGCTCATAATATTCTGAGACTCTTTGACAGATTCCCCCTTTAGTTCCCTGAGACAACTCACAGGGCACAGAAAGCTGCCTCCCGTCCTTGTGGCTCCATCAAAGCACTTTGGAGACCGGTAAAGCCTAGTAAGGAGTGGCACCCCAAGCTCCCAGCCTGGTGGCAGGCTCTGTCCCATCTCTTTCCTCTTGGCCCCTGGAGCCATGCTTCTCCCAGCCCTGCTGATGCCATGGGCTTTGTGACTGGGCCATCTTCTTTCCCCGCCCTCACCCCTTCCTGGTTCAAGCCCAGAAATGCCTTGTAGTGTGTGGTACGCTTCACTCTCTCTTTGGGGGACATCTGCCAACCAGCACAGTGGTGATGACAGTTTCCAGATGATTTTCCAGGAGCAAAGAAATGTTCTGGGGGAGGAGAGAGTGGCATTGGCCAAACACTGAGTGGGCTGAACATTGTGGTTCCGGAAGAGGCCCAGGGAGGTGGAGTTTCATGAGGCTCAAAGATTTCTTTTTCCCCTTTAGTTTCTGCCTACAGCAAAAGTCACTAATTGCTTTGTATTTTCCTGGCACTTAAATGGTTCTCTGGTTTCTGACTCTCCTCCAGGAACTTTGGTTTGAGGAAAGCAGGGGTTCAGGGTGATATCACTGGGAGGCATTTGCCTCTAACCTCACCTTCCTGAGCTCAGCTAGGCCCCAGGCCTACTTCAGCCAACTCTTGGGTTGTTATAGGATCATCAGCCAGGAGGACTGCACAGTGTGGGCAGAGGATAGAATACCAACTCACCTATTCCCTTCTCCTGTCTCTGGGATTTGTCACTCCAACTTCACTTCTGCTTGAAGCATTTTGATATTTCATCAGGCAAACCAGGAAGTGCTAGTGAAGTTGTTCTGGGCACTTAAGAATGTGATCAGGCTGGGCACCACAGTGGTTCACGCCGGTAATCTCAGCACTTTGGGAGGCCAAGGTGGACGAATCACCTGTGGTCAGAAGTTTGAGACCAGCCTGGCTCACGTGGTGAAACCTCGTCTCTACTAAAAAATACAAAAATTAGTCAGGTGTGGTGGCAGGCCCCTGTAATCCCAGTTACCCGGGAGGCTGATGTAGGAGAATTGCTTGAACCCGGGAGGTGGAGATTGCAGGGAGCTGCACTCTAGCCTGGGTAACATAGTGAGACTCTGTCTCTAAATAAAGAAAGAAAAGAATGGGTTCAGAGAAAAGATTCAGTTCCCTATTGATTCTGAAAAGTCTTGGATTTAGATGCTGACTTATACGTCATCTTTGCTTTCCTTTTTCATATACCAGGAAGAACTCCTTTCAGTCCTTGCTTGTAACTCTCCTTTTCAGGGAAAGGTGTCTCCCAGATAAAAGCTGTCTGCACCTATCTTACCTTGGGAATGATGTGAGACTTATTCAGACTATAGAGTAAATGACTGCTAAGGCTTTATATGTTCTCAGTCTAAGAGGCAGTGAGACTTAAATAAGGGGTTGAGATCCAGTTTACATGCTAACCCCTCTGTGAAGATTTGAGGACTCCCCAGGAAAAGCTGCTGGCTCCCATCTCTGTGTTCTTATCACATTGTGTTCAGGCCTCTTTTGCACTGCAGTCTTTGTGCGTATATGGTCCATCACTGAAATGTGATCTCTTCAAGGACAAGGACATGTGTTATCATCTCAGTATCCTCAGTCTGTGCGCCACATAGACTCTGCTGAATGAATGTTCATGTAGGGAATGAATGCTAAAATATAGCCAAAGCAACGAATACCTAATGGTAGGATTTCAGCCATCAGGCACACAGTGGGACATCTTGATCACTTAGATGGAATATCCTTATGGCGTCCTTTGAAATGTGTCTGGCTCCTTATGCCACTCACAAGGAAATCTGTTCTTGTCTTGGCACCTTCTTAAACATTTTCTACTCTCTGACTGTGTGTGTGTGTGTGTGTGTGTGTGTGTGTGTGTGTGTGTGTGTGAGGGTTTCATTTCCATCACTCAGGCTAGAGTGCAATGGTGCGATTTCAGCTCACTGCAACTATGACTTCTTGAGCTTAGGTGAGCCTCCCACTTCAGCCTCCAGAGTAGCAGGGACTACAGATGCACACCACTGTAGCCTGCTAATTCTTTGTATTTTTAGTAGAGATGGGGTCTCGTTATGTTGCCCAGGCTGGTCCCGAACTCCTGGGCTCAAGTGATCCTCCCACCTGGGTCTCCCAAAGTGCTAGGATTATAGGGGTGAGCCACCATGCCCGGCCTTGACTTCCTTCTGTAAGAAAGAGTGTTGTAGACCTCCTTTAGAGAATTTTTGGAGTGATGGATAGATAGCTTTCAGACTGCAATCTTTATACATTTCTGGCCTGAATTTATAGGTTTTGAGAAAACAATCAAACCACAAACTGAAATTATTATTAACATATCAGAACCTCTAAAACCCCCAGAACTTGCTGCCCAGATATACAATGGAAGTAATCTTTTTTATTATGTTTTTTTTGTTTGTTTGTTTGCTTTTCTATGTTCAGTGCACAGCCCTTTCACAGATGAGTCCTGGTGGTGGTGTGGCTGACCGGTGAATGAATCGTAGGCAGAGATGGTGGCTGTGGGGAGTTTGTGCCTCGGAGAAAATTATAACCTGGCCTTTCTCTGCAGCTCCTCTTGGGAAGGGATTTTTCTTCTTTCTGCAAACGGAGCTGCTGTTTGTTTGGAGAAGGAGAGCTGCGGGTATGGAATTAGCAGGTGTCATGTGGGCTGCACGTGTGGCTGAAGCTACCTGAAATCTGTAGGCTAATCACTCCCAGATGGCCCCAGGGACTGCAGTCCCCAGAGCCCCAGAAGCACAAATCCCTTCCTAGTGCCTCTTGTAGAAGGGAAAGGGTGGGAGTTAAAGGGAAAGCAAGAATGGCAGTGAGTGTACGTGGTGTGTGTTGTCTATATCGATCCTGCCTCTGACCCCGTATCCTATCTGACCCCGGGCATTTGAGAAACAAAATCACTCACCTCCACTCCTGCCCCTAATCCAAATTGTGACTTATCTGGAGGAAGGAGGAAGAGTAGAAAGAGGTAAGAAGAAAAACGAGGATAAGAAGAGGAGAGAAGCATTAGCTTTAGGAACTGATGCCTTGGCTTGGGGGTGGGGAAGGATGGGCAGGGTCATTTCAACTGATATTTACTGAGCTATTAAATGTCAAAAGTGCCATAGCTTTTTGCTGCTTCTCAGTGAAACCTGTTGCTCAGACAGGTGGGGTGACACACTGGGCGGGGGTGAGGTCATGGGAGAGGCGCTGTCTTCCAGCTCATGGCTGCCACCACATATACGAAGTGTGAGGTACAGGCTTAGGGAGGAGAAACCTTGGTTTTGGCCCCCCGTCTGTTTAGAGCCTGTATTCTCTCTGCTTTGTCAGTTTCCACCTACAACTGTGGCCTCTGTGCCTGTCCCCTGCAACCAGCCTTTGCCTGGACTCAGTGATCACAGCTGTATGCAGTTCACCCTGAATAAATGCCCATTCACACACTGCAGCATCATTCACTCATGCGGGGAATCCTGGGAGGACACATCTATTCATTCTCTTCCTCTGTCTCTCTCAGACACACACACACACACATGCGCCACTCCAAAGCACACATATTCATTTGCTCTGGTTCCTTCTCACCTATTGCTGAAAACATAATTCCATCGCTAGTACACATTCCTTGCTGCTGTCCCCTGCTTTTGCTTTTGAAGTGCCCTTCCATCCATTCATCAGCTCTGTTCCCTGGATATCTCTAGGAGGTAGTGAGGGGAAGGAATTATTCTCTTTGTTTTTCACCTAAAGAAACAGAAACTCGGCCGGGTGTGGTGGCTCACGCCAATAATACCAGCAATTTGGGAGGTCCAGGCAGGTGGATCACCTGAGGTCAGGAGTTCCAGACCAGCCTGACCAACATGGAGGAAACCCCGTCTCTACTAAAAATACAAAATTAGCCGGGTGTCATTGTGGGCTCCTGTAATCACAGCTACTAGGGAGGCTGAAGCAGGAGAATCGCTTGAACCAGGGAGGGGGAGGTTGTGGTGAGCTGAGATGGTGCCACTGCACTCCAGTCTGGGCAACAAGAGCGAAACTCCGTTTCAAAAAAAAAAAAAAAAAAAGAAAAGAAAAAAGAAAGAAACAGAAGCCATAGCTGGCCATAGCCAGCTGCTTGCTCAAGGTCACACAGTTAATGGAGAGGCAGATCTCTGGATGCCACATCTCAGGGGCCACCCCTGCCTCCCCCACCTCCGCGTGTACACACAGAATTCCTCATGCTGCTGCTATCATGGAACTCAGGGTACGGGTACACCCAGCAAGCCCACTCCTCCACATTCTTCTTCTTCTCCCTGTGCTTTTTTTTGGGGGGGGGTGGTCAGTGGAGAGACTGGGACTCCACTCTTTGTAACGTGCATTTCTGATTTTATCTCCTCCCTTTTCCTCTAATCAGAGTTTGGCTGCTTTTGTCTCCGAGGAGCAGAGAACAAAGTGTGACTTGAACCATGCACATCAAACGTGTCCTCCATTTGTTTAATTTCCTTTTCATGAGAACTTCTCCTGGGTTTGTAGGAATGGTGTGTGGGTTGACTTCATTTCACAGCGATTGTTACTTTATTTTACTCTGCTATGTGTGGGGATTTCTTTCTTCTTTATAGGATGTGGCAGCCTTTTTATATCTTGGTCCAGGCTTGTCTAGATTTTCTTTCTTCCAGATTTTCTTTTTTTTTCTTCCTTCCTTCCTTTCTTCCTTCCTTCCTTCCTCTCAGTTTCTTTCTCTCTCTCTCTTTTCTTTTCTTTCTCTTTCCTTCTCTCACCCTGTCATCCAGGCTGAAGTGTAGTGGCGTGATCTCAGCTCACTGCAACCTCAGCCTCCCAGGTTTAAGTGATTCTACTGCCTCAGCCTCCTGAGTAGATGAGGCTACTACAGGCATGTGCCACCACGCCTGGCTAATATTTTGTATTTTAAGTACAGATGGGATTTCACCATGTTATCCAGGATGGTCTCAGTCTCCTGACCTTGTGATCCACTTGCCTCGGCTTCCCAAAGTGCTGGGATTATAAGTGTGAGCAAATGATTTTACTCTATGAAGCAGAAATTGGATGCCACCACCCCCTTAAGCCTGGAAGAGTTCTCATCATTTTGGAGGTGCAGAGCTCTCTGTTATTACCCCGTTCTTTTTCTGCTCCTGGCAACATTTATTTTTCCTTTCTTTCTTTTTTGTTTTTTGAGATGGAGTCTCGCTCTGTCACCCAGACTGGAGTGCAGTGGCATGATCTTGGCACACTGCAACCTCCGCCTCCTGGGTTCAAGCAATTCTCCTGTCTCAGCCTCCCAAGTAGCTGGGATTACAGACGCTCGCCACCACGCCTGACTAATTTTTGCATTTTTTAGTAGAGACGGGGTTTCACCATGTTTGCCAGGATGGTCTCGAACTCCTGACCTCGTGATCTGCCCACCTCAGCCTTCCAAAGTGCTGGGATTACAGGTGTGAGTCATCATGTCCGACCTGACATTTCTTAATAAGAGGAAGTGCTTGCACAGCCCTTCATATGAGGTTGGTAATACGCTAAGAGCTTTACCTGGATATATTACCTGGTATGCCGCCAGGAACCTTTTGTGGTGGTTCTTATTATTTTCCTCATTTTACAGATGGGAAAGCTGGGGTGTGGAGTGGTTAATTCACTTGGCCCAAATCTCATAGCTCTAGGTGTTAAGGGGTAAAAACCAACAGTAACAACAACAACAACAATGAAACAAGAAGACAATAGCTACCAAATCTTGGCTGCTTACCATGTAAAAACTCAATACAAAAGTGGGATAGGCTACACTGTCCTCATCTCTGTTCTACATCGGGGGAACCAGTGTTTACTGTGGCCTTGTTTCTTTTTGGACTACAGGTTTTGTGGGGCAATGTTAGTTCACATTTAGAGATGGCAGTCCCTGAACAAGGCTGTCAGTGGAAGAGAATGGGTTCAAAAGGAAGAGGGGCTGAGATATATATATATATATATATATATATATATATATATATTTTTTTTTTTTTTTTTTTTTTTTTTTTTTTTTTTTTTTTTTTGAGACAGAGTCTCGCTCTGTTGCACAGCCTGGAGGGCAGTGGTGCGATCTCGGCTCACTGCAATCTCCGCCCCCCAGGTTCAAGTGATTCTCATGCCTCATCTCCCGCGTAGCTGGGACTGCAGGCACATGCTACCGTGCCTGGCTGATTTTTGTATTTTTAGTAGAGACAGGGTTTCATCATGATGGCCAGGCTGGTCTCGAACTCCTGACCTAAGGTAATCCACCCACCTCGGCCTACCCAAATTCTGGGACTGCAGGTGTGAGCCACTGCACCCTGCCTGCTGAGAATTTCTGAACCTCCGTGGCTGTCTTTCATTTTTCATAGGCCATAGCAGGTGCGGTACCCAGGTCATTTCTTCTGTTATCTGCATCTCTGTTGCTTCAAGCTGTTTGCTCTTGTGTCCATTCTCCCCATCTACCCAGAGTTCCCAGCTGTCCCCTAATCCTGAAGGACCATGTAGAGGAAAGGCACATTCCTTTTAGGGGACACTGAGGTTAGAATTCTCTGGTTCAAGCCGGGTCTGAGTGGTAACACATTTCCTTGGTACCACAAACACTGGTGCTGAAAACTTGCTCATGCGGAACAGGTGGGAAGAGGGTTGCTATGCTCCTTTAAGGAAAAAACGTGGCAAAACACAGAGGGATGGTTATGACTTGCCAAAAACCATGGGGTGGATAGGGTTAGGCTCCCCTGACTATTTTGGTGCCCTTCCCATTGTTCTTTAACTATTTTCTTCATGAAAGAGCCAGATTCCAATTCAACTGGGGTTAGTCTTTTAATTTTTGGCAATTATTCCTTTATAATTGGTTGGAGAACGGAATGGATGGGTGAGGGCATTGCTAAAGATTGATTCTAGTGAATATACACAGAACGAGGACAGGGGATTTCAAGAGAAAAACAAAGATTAGTTAGTTCAAGAATACATTTTGACTTTCCCTGAGCTCAGCCCCCTCTCCCGGGAGCTAGGAAGGCTGGGTGGGAGTAGGGGGGTGGGCAATGAAAAATTTAAACGTTAAAACTCCTGCCTCTGGGAAGTGTCCCATGTGCTCTAACAATGATAGAGTGCTGTTTAAAGAAGCAGTGCACACTCGTTCCACAAACGTTTCTTGAATGGCTAGGAGAGGCCTGGCTGCATGCTATCCAACTACCCAAACTGATCAACCAAGGACAGCTTCATTCTTTTTTTTTTTTTTTTTTTTGAGACGGAGTTTCGCTCTTGTTACCCAGGCTGGAGTGCGATGGCGTGATCTTGGCTCACTGCAACCTCCTCCTCCTGGGTTCAGGCAGTTCTCCTGCCTCAGCCTCCTGAGTAGCTGGGATTACAGGCACGCACCACCATGCCCAGCTAATTTTCTGTATTTTTAGTAGAGATGGGGTTTCACCATGTTGACCAGGATGGTCTCGATCTCTTGACCTTGTGATCCACCCAGCTCGGCCTCCCAAAGTGCTGGGATTACAGGCGTCAGCCACCGCACCCGGCAACAGCTTCATTCTTAATTCATCCTGTCAGGCAGTGGTGCTTTCCCAGCTAAATCCCTTGTCTGTGTGGCCCTTTGCAAAGAAATGCCACTTTCGTGACCTGATTAGGCAAAGAGAAAGCAAACACATTCGTGCCACATAGCTGGACGCTCACGGATCCCTTCCCTGTTTCTGACACTTGGTCATAGCTGCGTTCTAAGCCTGTGGTCACAAAGGTTTCCATGGATATTTTAAAGTGCTTTGTGTGTCGGAAACTGTGAATAAAAAGGTGAGGAGGGAAAGGCTAAGCAGCAAACTCACCCAAACCCTAAACCTCAGACTCTTGGAAAGAATCAGCCGCACAAAACAGTCCCAAACTGCAAACATGCCGTCAGCCAGGACGACGAAGGAGATGTTTCCAGAGACTGGTGGTTCTGCAGTCACTGGAGGCCTTGGTGGCACAGAAGTCAGTCCACACTGAGGAGTGCAGACTCTTTTTAAGTTTCAGAAAGCAAAACACTCTCTCTCTGCCGCTCACCTCACCTTGCTCCCTCTGATGGGCCTGGTCTTCTCTCCAGGGTGCTCCTGGCTAACCCCAGGGCTCACACCAGCCTCCCTCTTGACAGCAACCACCTCTACTGCCAGCTCTTATCTGGGAGAGCGGGAGTCCTACCTTTCAGACTCCCCGCAGTTTCTGAAAGAAGGTATTGTTATTTTCTCCAAACTGCCCAGGTTAGGAACAAAGGCGGATTTCTGGATCTTCTTTAAGCAAGAAAGAATGGAATTGGCATTCCTTTAAAATGGCTTGTTATTGCAGCTGATTTCTGCTAACAATTACCTGGCAATATAGAAGAGGATCTGACTCCTGTAGGGTGCTGTTGAGTTTTGCTTTTCTCATTTTCTTTTTTTTGTGGTGCCTTAAAAAAATCCGTGTGTAGTTGGAGTTTAGATTTAGACAGGTCTGGTATATTTATACCAGTTATATGTAAATTCTACTGGATAAATTATTATTTTATAAAAATGTGCGTGTGTGCGTCCCAGAGAAAATAAAACGGGACATTTTATTTCCTTTGATAATCGAGTTGTCTCTTCTTGAGAACAGGATTTTGCAGGAAAAAAAATGAGTTGCTGAATCTTGAAAACATGTATATGGGGAGTATGATGAGGCGGTTTGTTTCACGAGTGGGCTCGGTATTTTTTATTATTTGATTTGAGCAAATGCTTTGCACAAAATTGATACTCAACAGATACTTGTTGAAAAGAATTGTGCCTGCTTAGCTTGGTATGTCGAAGTAGAAGGAAGTCCCCGCTCTGTGCTGTAATGGGAGATTGGAGGGGAGGAGACTGTATTGCCACAAAGCCTAGGCAGATGGGCAGGGCATTTGGCTAAACCTAAAAGCCAACTTTCATCAATACAGTACAACTTCCATAGATCTTTCAGGGAGTAATTCTAAATCATGAGTTCCTCAGACCAAAAATGTGACCTCTGTGTTTCTAGAACTCTGTTAACCTGACCTGTAAAACAATTCGCTTCTCAACAAGTCAGTTTCCTCATATTTAAAATGAGAAGTTGCCTGAGTTTCTTGTAAGAACTGCGTGCTAACGCGTTGTGCCACTGGAGCCGTGCTTGTCTGAATTTCTAAAGATAGTTAGGCTGCCCTGTCTTGGGCCTGCTCAGGATTTTGACCTCTGAGATAAAAGCTGGATTTAAAAAGCCAAGCCAAGCCAAGCCAAACACCTGGCATTATCAGCATTGTGATTCCATCAGATGTTTGTTTGATAGAGAACCTGGGTGTGGAATTGGTGGGTACCTTAAATGCCGTAGCTTGGTGGAGAGGTAAGATACTCCTTAAATATCCTTGCAGCCTGACATACATGAGGAGCTCAGTAGACAATCAACCAAAAATTCCCCCAATACCAGAAGATTTGGCTGTTTGGGTTTGAGCCGAAGCTGCCTTGGGAGTTAAGATGGGCTGTAGCCTTTCAGAGGCAATTTGTCAGACGGAATCATGCCCACATCGTATTCTTCATAATGTGCACCTCATACCAAATACATACAATCCCTTCAGCCCCCTTTTTAAGAGACAGAGTTTCGCTACGTTGCACAGGCTGGCCTATAATTTCTGGGCTCAAGCGATCCTCCTGCCTCAATTTCCCAAGTAGCTGGGACTATAGGCACACAAGGCACCAGCTACCAGAATCTCTTTTTGATGAGGATGGATTTGATGGCAGATAGATAGGTTTTTGTTTGTTTCAACCAAAACTAAATGTCACCTTCCCCTTTTACCCTTAGTTCCCACCTTCTTGGCTTCCTCTCGCAGGCCCCACACATTGATTTTAATTTTCAACACTTAGCACCTGACTTAGTGATCTAAGATCACTGACTCAGAAAACAGGAAAGGTCAGTCTGCCCAACACCTCACCCAGTGTCCTGGGATTAGCATCCAAAACAAACAGATCAGAGATGGGATGCAGGCTCCCAGGAGACAATTCCCACATGTGAGAAAGCCCAGGAGAAGTGGATGGCGTTTCTCAAGCTCACTGACGTCACTCAAGTTCATGATCCAAGGCTTCACCCTACTGGGGTTGGGGGGTTGGGTTCTACCGGAAGAGTGAAGCTGGTGGATTAAGAAAGGTGGTGGTAGGCAGAGGGAGGGAAAGGAGTTCTTTCTGCTAATCAAAGGAGAAACCAAATAAAATGAATGAAGTCCAAGAAAAATACAACTCTATTGTTTTGGGGGCATACGAGGCTGGCTTGGAGGCTTCATTGAGTAATTTGAGTCACACCCTTTCTCTGTGGGACTGAAGGAATGTTGGCTGTTTCTCTGGAGCCCAGGTGGGAGGTGGGTAGACAGGTCTATGGAGATGAGAATTTCTTGGAGCTGTAACTCTCCGAACATCCCCACGGCCTTGCAGGCTGGGAGGCTGGGACACAAGCAGGAATGCAGTGCTGAATCAAGGCCAAGGAGCAGCGGCCATGGGAGGGGATGGCGGGAGGAGAAAAAGGCGGAAGAAACCTAGAAAACAGGGAAGGAAGTGACCCTGTTCTTTCTCTCCTCTTCTGAACAGGGGCTTCTCTGTCCTCAGGAGCCCCTTGGCTCCCTGTCATTAAGCCATAGGGCGGATACCCAGGGAGAGGTGGCGTGTCTGGGTCGGGGGTGTGATGGGAAGCAGGAAGTACCAGTCATTTCACAAGAAGGCTTGACATTGGCGAGGGAGCCAGCAAAAACTGGCAGACCCCCAAGGTGGGGTAGGAAAGTCTGGCCTAGCGTGAAGAACACTTGGCTCCACAGAGTTCTGTGGGTTTGTTAAAAAACAGGGCAGTCCACAAAGTTGTGCTGCCAGCCCACCTAAAACATCCCTTTCTTTTCTCACCCTAGATTGTTTCTCTGCAGTGACATGTCTACCGCTGGTGGTGAACTTCCACAGCCCAAGAAAGGATTAATGCGACCAGATGTCTTGGCAGGATTGTCCATCCCAATAGCACGTCCTTAATTGCAATTGTCAAGAATGTCTGTGGGCTTCTGGTGGATCCTACCACCTTATCTCATCCCTCTTTGCCTTTCACTTCTTCTTTTTAGATTTTAGCTAGAATTGTGTTTGTATAGCGATAGCTCTGGAATTGCCTGTAACTTTCCTTTCGGGAGAGTCTCACTGTCAGATCAGTCAGCGTTCTGTTCCTTATGTAGCTCTTCGTCCCTTTCCTGGAATGGGGATCTTTTTCCCAGACTCTAGCTTCAACTCCCCAAATTCCAGCTTATCTTCTTCAACTATTATTGGTGAATGTGCAGGAAAAACCTCTTCTTTCTTATTCTGGATACACAATTTATCTGACTTATAAAGTGTCCTGTCTTGGTGTATCTGAAACTTCATCCCTCTGAGACAGACAATGTCATTAGAGTGCTTTCAATTTGTTTTTCCCCAAAACACTTGTTCTACACTTGGATTTGTTTTGGTTCCAAGGTCTCTGGACTTAGACTAATGAAAATTATTATTAATCTAATGCACAGTAGCACTCTGGATTCAGAACTCCTGGGTTCTCTCCTTCTTTTGACCAACTTGATCTGTGACTTTAGAAAACCTATGCCATGTTCTCTGTGCTTCATTTCTACCTCTTATTCGAAGAAAGTTCTTCATCAAAGTTCAGTGTCAGCTTGCCCTTTCATTTTTCTTTTCCTAGGCCAGGAGATGTACTGTAAAGATCTTTGACGTGCTTCCTTGTGGAAGAGTTTGTTTAGAGCGAGTTTGGAGGAGCTTAGGATGAAGGAGGGGCTGGAGGCTGTCAAGAGCTTTTTGGGCTGCAAGATGGTAGTCCATTTACTTTTAAAGAAACCATACCTTACTCTAGAGAAGAGCTAATCATCTATGGGGCACCAGCCCCAGAATCTTTAGGGTTTAGAATCTGCATGGCAACCACTGCGGAAAATATCTTTGAACTGAACAGAGGAGGGATGAACCAGTCTGGAAATACTTTCACCCTGCCAATAGCCATGTTTACAGTAAAGCATATGGACAGAGTTTAGAGTTGATGTATTTCCATCACTTTAAAAAAAAAAGATCCATCCAATAAAAGATATACCTTAGCCAGTGCTTGTGCCTGAATTCTGTTTATCTGATATGAAGTAGAGGTACCTAGTGACGGCCCTGCAACATTTCCCATGTCCTTATCACAACGATACCATGCAGTGTTTGGAATTAAAAATCTGAGAACTCAAAGCAGTGCTTTGCAGAAGAGTCTTTGCCAACTACGCAGAAAATTGCTCTCCAATAAAGCCTTGGTTTAGGGGTGCTGCCATTAATGCTAGGCCACTGATAGCAAACTCAGCTGCTGAAAGAAAGGCATGTAGAAGTCCAGGGCAATGATAATAACTTATTATGGTCTGTGTTCTCAGCTACGATTGTGTGCTGATTGGATGCCCCTCGGCAGAAATGTTGCCACTATTGATAATAATAATCCTGAATTATTTACTGAAAAGCCATTGTGAGTGAAGGCTTTGTGCTAAGTATGTCGTGAATACTGTTGCATGCTTCCCACAGCACCATAGGCAGTAGGCTTAGGTTTCCAGCTTGATTATCTACAATGGATGAGAACACTAGTGCCTCCCTTTGAGGTTACTGTGAGGATTAGAGCCCGTGGGGTCATATAGAAGAGTTCCCGGTATCTAATAAGTGCTCACTACAGGACAGTTGGATTGGCTCTCGTGTCCACCATACATTGAAGGCAAGCTCAGGCTCAGAGCAGGAAACACTTCCAGGGTTTAGCTAGGAAGCTAGGAAGTGGAGGGATTGAGATAGAAACCTGGGTCTGTCTGTAACTGAAGCCTGCGCTCTTCTCATCTCTGAAAGAAAACCCAGAGAAGCTGTGGATTACAACTTGAGCAGCCATTGTGGGGTACTGACCTCCCATGTCACGTGTTTCCCACGATGGGTATCTTGAAAATTGTTACTTGGAGGAGAGGAGAATTCAAGAGCCATTCATGAGAGAGTAATAACTTAAAAGTAGGTCCGAGGAGTGCTTCCAATTTTCCGGATGTTTGAAACATTTCATAATGTTGAGAGAAAAAGTAGGGTGCAATGGAAGCAAGAGGATGCTTATTTAGGAGGCAAGAAGGCCTTTTCCCAGTGTTCAAAGCTCAGCACTTTCAAGAAGAAAGAAGGAGCAGCAGTGGTCTGAAGCTCTGAGCCCCTGGCCGGGGGCTGGCCGTGGAGAGTTGCTTGGCTTAATTGGGAGGACATCTACCTTAGGTGGAAGATAGATTCTAAGGAACAAAAAGCCTCTTTTCTCAAAGCCTTGCTGATTTCCACATTACATAATGTAGAGTTATGTGTCTGCTGTGGGGTTGGCAGGAGCCTGAACGTGATATGTTGATAATACATGGAGTCTTGCATGCAAACTTTGTTTATACGCCCAGCCCTCCCTCTGAGTCCAGGGGCAGGTAGCTGGCTGCACAGCCTCCATCAGAGCCTGGAAGAGTCCGTGTTTTATGACCGCTCCTGTTTATTTTGCTGTCTAACTATGTTAGCCATTGTGAGTTTGGTTAAAGCAAAGAGCCGTAAAGAAAATGGAGAAAGCATTCTTTGGTATAGAAGCAACTACATTTCCATCCCTATCTTCCCTTTCAGATGGCATCCCTGTACATGGAGAAGGGGCCGCCCACATCAGAAAGGAGACTGGGGACCTGCTTTGAACCTTTAGCTACTTTCTTAAAAATTTTGCTCTGATGCAAGTGTCCATTTAAATATGCAAACAACTTTTATGAAAATTGGCTATTGGCTTCTGAGAACTGAGAACTGGCATTCCATCTTTGAAGAGATGGCAGAGAGATGCATTTCACTTTGTCACTTCCAAGCCATCTGATCTGCATGATCAGAAGAGAGATCAGCCCTTCTCAGGAAGACTTCACCATCCTAGCCAAGAGGGAGCTCAGGCCTCAGGTTGAGGCAGGTTCCCATGAAGCAGCCAAATGTTTGCAAAACAAGCACCAGGACGAGGAGGCTCAGTCTGCAGAGACATCCCAAGGTTGCGACAGTCTTGGAAGATGTGAGTGCGCTGATGGAAGAGCCCTGCGGAGCCAAGGCTGAGAGACAGCTGCCTGGGCAGAGCTGGGGTCCCTTCCACTCACTGCCTGAAATGCAAGTGTGCTGAGCAAGGAAGGGCTAACTGGCTGGTGTAATTGTCTGGTGTTTATATTTGAAAAGGGATACCACACTTCCAGGATAATTCCCTCCAGCCTCCTCCTGGGTTAAGATTTCCAATTGGTCTAGAATCCTGAAATCAGGGGCTGATTACCTGGCCAACTGGGCTGCAATCACACCTTTCAATACTAATTATCTGCTCCTTGAGTTCAATGACATTGAGCGTCCAGGCTCTGGCTGGGGTGAACCTTGCTCATTGGTTTGCATCACTGGCTTAAGACAATGATTTGAATGGACAAAGTACCCGCGCTGTGCCTTGATAAGCAGGAAATGAATGCTTGTTTGCAAATAAGATTGGGAAATGTGATCGGCTTTTTGTTCGGCATCTGTCTTTGGCTAACAAGCCTGATAATACTAATACAGAAATAATATGTTAGGAGACACCAGTGGTGAAGCCTTTTTTATAACTACCCCCCAAACTTTCTGCACTTGAAACTGTGGAAGGGGATGCCTTCTCCCCTGCCACCCCTGAAAGTATACAAGTTTGAATTTTTTTGTGCATGTGGTGATTTGGAGAAACAGTTCCCAACCCGATACAAGATACCTTGACAGTGTTGGGATTTGTTCACATATGTGGCTTTTTCTAAATGCTTTGAACCTCTGTTCCCAGCCATCTGTGACTCCCTCACACAAGAAGCCCTCCTTCAGTGAGTAGAATATAAATTTTACTCCCACTTGGATGCAACGTAATGGAGGTTCATTAGTCACATAAACAGCTTTGGTGCAGATTCATTCCAGTGTTACTTGTTGGTGACGAGAATGCATTATGAGTGTTTGGCAGCTCATGGAGGAGTGAGGTGTGGGCCAGGTGAAGAGAGAGAGAAGAGAGAGAGAGAGAGATTAATTAGCCTGGCTCGGAACTGCTTGCATTGGCATCCAGCAACATGTATTGTTTCTGGTGAAGGGACACTGGGGACAAGGAGTACATCTTCATGGTCTTTAATCTTTCAGGAATGTTATTTTGAAATCTTGACCCCTTAATCATAAATTACAGAAGCCCATTGTCATGGGATGAATTGTGCTCCCCAAAAGATGTTGAAGTCCTAACTCCCCGGACCTCATGATGGGACCTTACTTGGAAATAGGGTAATTGCAGACGTCATTAGTTAAGATGAGGTCATACACGTCTTTGAGTACAGCACGATTACCCCAGCTGGTAGGGTGGGCTCCTAATCTAAAATGACTCATGTCCTTGTAAAAAGGAGAAATTTAGAGACAGCCACATACAGAGGGAAGATGCTGTGGAGATGCAGAAGGAACATCATGGGAAGGTGGGAGATTGGAAGGAAACATCTATAAGCTGAAGAATGCCTGAGGCTCCCAGAAGCCAGCAGAAAGGCATGGAACAGATCCTTTAGAGGGAGCACAGCCCTGCTGATACCTTGATTTTAGACTTCTAGCCTTCAGGACTCTGAAAAAATACATTTATGTTATTTTAACGCCCCTCCCCACCTGCCCACCTACCAGTTTGTGGTCCTTTGTAATTGCAACCTTAGGAAACTAATATATCCAGCTTCCGCAAACCCAGATAATTTGGAAAGGAATAGCAGTATCAGCTTATCCAAGCCAAACAACACTCAATGTTCTTTTGTTTGCCAGCTTGGGCACCGGGAGATTCTCAGGATCCTTGGTTTGGTTACCACTGGAGGCTCAGCAGTCCCCGGCCTATCTTGGAAGTGGTTAAATGTCAGGGGACTAAACCAATGGCAAGCACACCTTGGCCACATTACTAAAAGGGGTCGGGATGTAATTGAGAGAGCTGTTGGGTATGAGAGACTGGCACTTTGAATTCTTTCTTCATCCTCTTAGTTTCTCTTCCTTTACCCTGGAAGGGCAGGAAAGAAAAAATAGCTTAGGGACTGGTTAGAATCAAACATGGTCAAAGCCAGAGGCAGTTTTAATGGATTTTCTTACCTAGTTGTCCAATCTCAGGGCCTTTTGTGAGTGATCGGATTGTTCCCTTTAGTACCCCTCCCATGCAACTTCCCTCAATATAACTGGAACCTGCAAAGAGTGGAGACCCTCTGTGCTGAAAACAGTGTGCTTCACCTTCACCTCTGCCACTGTCCTGAGGATCATTAAGTCCACTAGATCCTGACGTGATTCTTTGTCCACTTGGCTTCTGCCCTTGATGAGAAAGACAAACAGAGAGGAGATTCCTTTGCTCTAGCATCTCCCGTTTGCCGTGGTCATGTATGATGCCATTGAACCATAGAGCTGTAAGGATTCTCCATGATCAATATTAAAACTTCCTTATTTTTACTTGAAAATGCTGCGATCCAAAGAGGGAATAGAACTTGCATAAATGCTCTTGCCTAGGTGGTACTGGGCTTCACGCCCAGGTGTTCTGAGCCTTACTCTTCATTTCAAACCATGGCCCCATTCCTTCCTCTTTAGAAATTTGTGGGTTTGTTCCCTGATTTGATGATACTTCAGTGCTCTCTTGATAAGGTTTGGTTGTGTCCCCACCCAAATCTCATCTTCAATGGTAGCTCCCATAATTCACCCGGTGGGAGATCACTGAATAATGGGTGCAGTTCCCCTGTACTGTTCTCTTGGTAGTGAATAAGTCTCATGAGAGCTGATAGTTTCATAAGGGGTTTCCTCTTTCACTTGGGTTTTATTCTGTCTTTCCGGCCACCATGTAAGATGTGCCTTTCACCTTCTGCCATGATTGTGAGGTGATTGTGAGGTCACAGCCACAGGCAACTGTGAGTCCGTGAAACCTCTTCTTCTTCATAAATTACCCAGTCTCTGGTATGCTGATAAAGCAGCATGAAAATGGACTTCCCATTTGTCTTCCCCAAACTCCCATTTTTCTGCCACCAGACCATTTAGAATTCCTCTGCCTGTCTCCATGCAGCCTGTTCACTCCCCTTGAGATACTTTTATCAGTAAGTAAAGAAAAATTGGTATTTTTTGAGTACCTACTGTGGGCCATACATAATGATGAATACTTTCCCAATGATAGCAGAAGTGAAGAGTGTGGCTCACAGAGGCCAAAGTCTTGCCTAAGGTCACGCAGCTATTAAAAAATAGAGCTGGAATCCACATGTCTCTAGGGAGGCTCTTTCTCCAGCTGGAGAAAGGGGACCACACCCATGGTGCCATATTTGGATATAGCAAAGGGAGGGTAAAAATGGCACCTCTGTGCTGTTCTTCCATTCTCTGACACATTCTTCCAGCTCAACTCTTTCCACACCAACAAAAGCATTTTAATTCAAAAGGAGCAATGCTGGCTATCTATAAAAGAGGTGGCTTCTATGTATATTTTTTCCTGTTCTGCACTTTTCTAGCATAAATAGAACACTCTCTGGTGGTAGCACACACAGACTCCCCCATCTCACACTTAAAGGCCCAGCATGAGAGTCAAAGCAAATCAACAAATATTTGGTGGGTACCCACGATGCCCAAGGTGAAAGGAGTGATGTGTAAGCTCCTCTATTTGAGTTGGTTACAAGCCTTGAGGGGGATGACTCAGGTCCTGCTCAGCAAGTCAACAGGCCAAAAATAAGGGTGTTCTATGAGGAAACCAGCCACCGGCCACCCTCCGTCCACCTTTAAGCCTTTCTTGTCACGTCTCTGCACTCCTAGCCTCGTCCTGTTGCTACAGCCACTGCCACATCCTGCTCACTCGTTCTGGTGCCCTGGCTGAGATGTTGCCCCACCTCCTTCTAAAATGGCCTGGATGATGTAGTGGAAAGACTGGGAGCCCCAGCTCATGATGTCCTGACTCTCCTCTCCTGCAGGAACTGGGTGAGGGGGTGGGGAACACTGGGCTTCATTTTCTGCATTTTTAAATTAAGTGGGCTCTATTTAATAATAAAAAGAATCCTTCTTCCAGGTCTAAAACGTTATAATTTTTTGGTGCCAATCCCTGTTCAATCACTCTCTTCAAGACCTTGGCCAAAACTCTTTCTTTTAATTTTTTCCTAACTAACTCTAACTCACTCTGACCTTCAAAGCACTTAACCAAATTGTTATT